>NC_047099.1:4877203-5237635 GCF_902459505.1 Geotrypetes seraphini | reverse complement strand
ATCACATTCAGAACATTTAAATGTTTCTCTTAAGTGTCTGTAAACATCACATTTATAACATTTAAAAGGTATCTCTTCAGTATGTGTCTATATGATTTTGCAGAGAAAAAGCATACCTATAATACATATCATATTCAGAACATTTAAATGGTTTCTCTTCAGTGTCTTTATACTTACCACATTTAGAACATTTAAAATGTTTCTCTTCAATGTCTTTAAACTTATCACATTTAGAACATTTAAAAAGTATCTGTTCAGTACGTTATTTTTATACATATGACATTCAGAACATTTAAACGGTGTCTCTTCAGTTTCTTTATACTGCAGAGATGCTTAGTGCTGCCCTACTGTGGCAAATATATAGCATAAAGGCTGAACCTTTTATCCCCCTACCTGAACTGTTTTAGGAATCAGTACTGCAGAGATGCTCAGTGCTGCCCTCCTGTGGCAAATGTCTAGCATAAAGGCTGAACCATTTATCCCCCCCACCTGATCAGAGTTTGAGCATCACTCCCGATGGATTAGGTTCATACTCTATCACATTATATTTAGAGAATGCCCTCTTCCCCAACTATAGAACACATTTAAAAGGTATCTCTTCAGTGTTTTTATACTTATCACATTTAGAACATTTAAAATGTTTCTCTTCATTTTTTTATAGTTATCACTGAAGAGAAATATTTTAAATGTTCTAAATGTAATAAGTATAAACATGCTAAAGAGAAACGATTTAAATGTTCTGAATGTGATAAGTATAAAGACACTGAACAGAAACCATTTAAATGTTCTAAATGTAATTAAGACAAGGAAAAGAAACTAATGTATCATAACACCTTTACAGAAGCTCATATAGACCACTCTGAATTGACTCCACTGTTATTAGTAGTGGTATAGAAGCTCTCAATAATCATAATCATAAAATACTGTTACCAGGAAAATTAACATCATTCTTTGTATATAGAGCAGCTTAAAGAATTATGCATCAATATGTCATAAACAAGCTGTAAGCTATCAGCGAGAAATAATGATACTGTCAGTACATTTAGAAGTATGCTCTGTTGTGACATGACCATTACTCGTTGTTTATTCTATGCTTGAAAATAAATAAAACTTTTTTGAACTTTAAAAAAATCATTCTTTGCAAGAGTATCTGTGTGCACTATGCAGTTATTTAATTATACTATGTATGCTGATTTGTAACCCATTCTGTACTCTTTTGGGAAGACGGACTAAGCAACCAAATAAATTTTTTTTTAAAAAAAATGCATATAAGGAAATTTTATGCTGAATTTCAAATCTTAGTTTTATAGGTGCTATTCTAGATAGTGCCACACGAGGGCGACATTGCCTAATAGAGATGGCTATTTTTAATAGCTCAGTGCTGTCCTCCTATGGTCATTCCTCAGAATAGAGACTTTCCCAAATGTGCAGAGCAACTGCCTGCTCTGCCCTCCTCAAACTGGCTGTGCAGCTGAAGCTCCTCTCCTTTTAAATATAATAATAACTTTATTCTTTTATACCACCATAACCAAAAGTGCTAGGTGGTTTACACTAAAAAGAGCTGTACAATCAGCGAAATAAGGCTTCCAACTGGATCCAGTGCTGGGTTTACTCCTTTGCAGGTAAGGACTTGGACTTCTGAGTTCCCCATTGCATTCCCTAAGAAAAGCAAGATTTAGAAGGGAGATCATTGGTCAGTTCTGGGTTTCTGACAGCCTTATTCTTGATTCCTTTGATTTTCAGCACAAAGTTCAGTGGGTAGCCTGGAACTGGGCAACTTGGTAGCCCTGGTTTGTTTGCTTACCAGCCTTTAGGGAAAACTCTACAGCTTCTGCATAGCACAGGCTGTTTCAGTAGCCATCCTGAAGGCTGGTCTAGTAAGTCTCAAATGTGACCTTGGATTTGCTACACCATCCCAGGTCGACTAATCTGATCCAGTCCTGAATTTTACCCTACTCCATGCAGAGACTTGTTCTAATTGTCCACTGAGACAATCAGCCTGGCTTTCAGTGGGGATTAAAGGTGGACTGGATCCATTCACTAACTAATCCAGAGAGGGATGGAGACTTCAAATATTCCTGTGTTTCCACTGCTTTTGAAATGGGTCATACAGGGCATCAATGTATCTTAGCTAATGAGGTTAAAAGCTTCCCTGAGCTAGACAGCAGTGGCACCAGGTCTTCAGGGCGATGGGTACCTAAGCAGAAGGAATGTGAATGTGAATCGACACTCCTGGAGTTTGGAGAAGAGTACAGTTCCTCTGAAGAACATCTTGCAGTCCTTGATTAAATGGATTTCAAAAATAAAAGATAAATCGATATAGGGAACTCTAATGAGCCAAGTCTGTCCTGATGAGGCGTTTGCTGTGTATTTTCCACTACACCTGACCTGTTTCTGTTTGCAATGGTAATTATTAAGAAGGGAGCTTATCCAGGCATAGGAACTTGGGCTGGTGCTTCCTGAGAAGAAGCATGCCACAGAATATTTGGGGTGAAAAAGGGGAGTATAAGTACATCATCTCCTATCCACCACCCTCCCCAAGAGTGGTAGATGAATGAACTGGCGTAATAATAATATCAAACCCATTAAACCAAGATGTATATCACTGATGCCTGACATAACATGTCCAGAATCACAAAATTCTGAGGGTTATGGTTCCAGGATAATTATTCTAGAATAGGATGGTTAAAGATGGGGCTGGGAGAGACCTTGGGTATTCATCTACTGTACTCCCTTGCCTCCATGCAGGATCCCTTTATGTAAAATTTCCCAGATAGATGCTTCTCTAACCTGCTGTTAAGAACACCCCCCAACATTCTCCCATCATAGGAGTTGGTGGTTGCGTATCACCGAACTGGGCTTCCCCAGGCTCTCCTTGATTTCTGTTTTTCTTATCTTGGCACTACATACGCCAGGTAACTCTTTATAAATTATCAGACTTTAGAAAAGCAGTAACAACTTTTATTTTCACATGAACTGGACTGAAATTATAGACTCTGACTTCTAAATTGTTACCTGAACGAGTCTGTATTAGCTGCAATAGTAAACCTGGTATTACATGTGTGCATACATAGGGCAACTGATTTGGTATAAATATGTGCATATAAGTAGGATGATGGATTATTGGCATAACCATGCCGGCATTAATAACTTGGTAACATCACCACAGAGCTCTGTGTATTTCAGTATAGAGCCCATGCATTGTAACACCTCACAAGTCGTACAGACTCCCAGATTAACATGCCAAGTAAAGTGGTCATTCCAGTAAGTTTCTTCTAGTTATCTAGCTGCTGATTGAGAGATGGGGAAAGGGAGAGAGAGCAGAGGAAGTTTCCTGCACAGATCTCTCTGAGATGAAGAGAAGTGGCATTGTGAGTATTAAAAATGCAAGTTTAGTTTAGACATCCCGGCCAAGTTATGTTTCTCTGAATTCTAAATTGAACAGAAGCTGACACAAACTCAAAAGTGACTGGGCTAATGGCCAGCTGCTGCAGTTGGTTGGTATTTCCAACCACCACCACCTGTGGTAGTGAAAAACCGATATCCAGAAGGAGCAACAGGAGGCTGCACGATCGAGATAGCGGCGATATTCACACCACTATGTAGATAAAGTTAGGGAGTCAGTTTTCTCTCCACTGGCAGCCACTCATCTGGATGGTTCACTGTGACGGTCTCTCCCATAGCCCCTCCTCCTCTGAGCTCCAGGCATTTTGGCCCAAATTCACTAAACCTCCAAACAGTGTGCGATCCATTTCCATTTGCATGCCAGCCGACGAATTCACTAAAGGCCTGCATGCAAATGGGACGATCGTTAACACGCCCCCCTACCCACGGCCAGAGCGATCCCTGCTCTTGCGCACACCCTGATGACAGTGACAAGAGAAGCAACCTCCTGTCACTGCTGTCAGGGCTCAGCCCCGATCTCTCCTGGACTCCTGCTCATGGACTCTCCTGCTCATGGACTCTCCTGCTCTCTGCCGCCGTTCCCTGCAGTGCAAGCCTCTATTTATATGTTTGATTTATGTATATCACATGGAGTCTTACGTCACATCCCATTGTCACTCTATCACATTACTTATGTCATTGTTTTTATTCATTTAACATCACACCATATGTCCATTTTTCATGTCTTTATACATCTGTAATTGTGGGTAAGCAGAGTGGGCAGACTTGATGGGCTGTAGCCCTTTTCTGCCGTCATCTTCTATGTTTCTATGTTTCTATATTCTTAGCAATCTTTATTTATATTTGTTCAGACCCCAGAGGAAGGTGTGTTTACTGAAACACGGACAGTGTCGGGTCCTTAGGTTTGTTTGAAGGGTGGTAACACTGACCGCATTTATATTTGATATAATAAACATAGTCTGCAACTTGTACATTTTCTCTGCAGTCTTTTTTGGTTTTTGTTTTTGGATTTTTTTCTTTTGTTTTCAGTAACTCAGTTACCGACAGGTCTGCAGCAGTCGGGTTTGCCAATAGTAAAAACCCGATTCGAAATAGCCAAGCAATTGTTAGTGAATCAATCGCTTGGCTATTTTGCATGGGGTTTTGCTAATTTGCATGGGAGGATCGTTACAGGCTTTAGTGAATGGGGTTGTAGAGAAATTTGGAAGCAAAGGGCTCGCAAACCCATCGGTACACGATCGGTTTGCTTAGTGAATTTGGGCCTTTGTTCCTGATTTTGTGCATTTACACATACACGAGTGTGCACACTCAAGCCACAGCAAATAAATAGTATCAAACAGTTCAGGACTTGCCCAGGGGAGTTCCCTGCAAAGCCCAGAGTTACAACAGCAGGATCAAACCAGGAAAGACAGGGTTTAAATCCCACTGACCCCAATAGCAATCTTGGACAAGACTTTTCATCCATCATTGCCCTGGGTACAGAACCTGTATGTAACTACTTGAAAAATTGAAGGTGGACAAAGCAATGGAAGCGAATGGGATCCATCCCAGGATATTGCGGGAGCTCAGAGAGGTTCTAGTGGTCCTATTAAAGATTTGGTTAATAAATCTTTGGAGACGGGAGTGGTTCCTAGGGATTGGAGAAGAGCGGATATGGTGCCAATTCACAAAAGTAGTCACAAGAGATGAAGCAGGAAACTGCGGTTCTTGGAAAAATAATGGAAGTGTTACTGAAAGAAAGGATAGTGAAATTCCTAGAATCATATGGGTTACAGGATCCAAGGCAACATGGCTTTACTAAAGGTAAATCGTGCCAAACAAATCTGGTTGAATTTTTTTGAATAGGTGACAAGAGAATTGGACCAAGGACATATGCTAGATGTAATTTACTTAGATTTCAGCAAAGCCCTTGAACAAACCTGATGGGCTGAAGTTAAGACCTAAAACGGTGAACTGGATTAGAAACTCGTTGACGGACAGACGCCAGAGGGTGGTGGTTAATGGAATTCGCTTGGAGGACGTAAAGGTGAGTAATGGAGTCCCTCAAGGATCGGTGCTGGGGCCAATCTTGTTCAATATGTTTATGAGTGACATTGCCGAAGGGTTAGAAGGTTCGCCTTTTTGCGGATGATACCAAGATTTGTAACAGAGTAGACACCGAGGAGGGAGTGGAAAACATGAAAAAGGATCTGCAAAAGTTAGAGGAATGGTCTAATATCTGGCAACTAAAATTCAATGCAGAGTAATGCATTTGGGGATTAATAATCGGAAGGAGCTGTATATGCTGGGAGATGAGAGGCTGATATGCACAGATGTGGAGAGGGAACTTGGGGTGATAGTGTCCGAAGATCTAAAGACGAAAAAACAGTGTGACAAGGCGGTGGCTGCTGCCAGAAGGATGCTGGGCTGTATAAAGAGAAGGTGTTGATGCCCCTGTACAAGTCATTGGTAAGGCCCCACTTGGAGTATTGTGTTCAGTTTTGGAGATCGTATCTGGCGAAGGACATAAGAAGACTTGAGGCGGTCCAAAGGAGGGCGACGAAAATGATAAGAGGTTTGCACCAAAAGACGTATGAGGAGAGACTGGAAGCCCTGAATATGTATACCCTAGAGCAGACGTGTCCAACCTTTTGGCTTCCCTGGGCCGCATTGGCCCCCAAAAATTTTTCTGGGGCCCGCGCAAATGTTGCAGCAAGACAAAGGAGGGAGCTAGCAAGACGGTAAAAACCCGGGGGCAGCAGAGGAAAACACTGCATCGCCCTCGACCGGGGCTGCACAAAATACTTCATGGTGTCGCATGCGGCCCTCGGGCCACAGGTTGGACACCCCTGCCCTAGAAGAAAAGAGGGACAGGGGAGATATGTTCAGACGTTTAAATACTTGAAAGTATTAACGTAGAACAAAATCTTTTCCAGAGAAAGGAAAATGGTAAAACCAGAGGACATAATTTGAGGTTGAGGGGTGGTAGATTCAAGAGCAATGCTAGGAAATTCTACTTTACGGACAGGGTAGTGGATGCCATGGTGTATGTGGGCTGGAGTGGGCTTTGGCAGGGACTTCAGTAGTTGGAACCTAAGAACAGTCCCGGGCAGAGCTTTGTATTCTTGCCCAGAAATAGCTAAGAAGAAAAAAAAAACTCAACAACAAATTTTTAGATTGAATCAGGTTGGGCAGACCGGATGGACAATTCAGGTCTTTATCTGCCGTCATCTACTATGTTACTTGAAAGGTATTTACATAGAGCAAAATCTTTTCCAGAGAAAGGAAAATGGTAAAAACAGAGGGCAAAATTTAAGGTTGAGGGGTGGTAGAGTAATGTTAGGAAATTCTTCTTTACAGAGAGGGTAATTGATGCATGCATGGCAGAGTTCAAACAAGCATGGGATGAACACAGAGGATCTAGAATCAGAAAATAATGCTATATATTGAAGAACTAAGGCCAGTACTGGGCAGACTTGCAAGGTTGAGGATGGGCTTCAATGGCTGGGATGGTTTAGATGGACTGGAGTGAGTTTTGACAGAGACTCCAGTAGACAGAGCCTGAGCACATTACCAGGCAGAGCTCTGGGTTTCTGGCCAAGAAATATCTAAGGAAAAGGACCATTTAAATTAAATGATTAATTTATAGAGCGTGAATGAATGTGTCAACTACTAGGATTTTAACCCAGAAATGGATAAATATAAGTTCCGAAAAACTCTAGCTGTGAAAGCCTGGCTGGCTCAAAGGTTGAGTGCTGGGTTAGTAACAGGAGGCTGAGGGTTCAAGTCTCAGTTAAGGATTAGGGATAATACTTCCTCAAGAGAAAAGGGTAGTAACCTGATGTTGAAGGTTCAAGTCTTTTTGTTTTTACTACTAGGTTTTGAACCTAGAAATGGATAAATATAAGTTCCGAAAAAGTCTAGATGTGAAAGTCTGGCTGGCTCAATGGTTGAGTGCTGGGTTAGTAACTGGAGACTGAGGGTTCAAATCTCAGCTAAGGAGTGCTGGATTAGTAACAGGAGACTGAGGGTTCAAGCCTCAGCTAAGGAGTAGGGATGATACTGTCCCAAGAGAAGAGGGTAGTAACCTGAAGTTGAGGCTTCAAGTCATTTTGTGTCTACTACTAGGATTATTTTGAACCTAGAAATGGATAAATATAAGTTCCAAAAGGGTCTAGACGTGCATGCCTGGCTGGCTCAAGGGTTGAGTGCTGGATTAATAACAGGGCTGAAACTACTCCATGTGAAGACAAGGGGGTAGTTTTACTCAAATCTAGTCCATTTTTCATAGTGAAAAGTTGCATAATCCCCAGCTGCTGCTGCTGGTGGCTCTTGCAAAGAGGGTAGTAAGATGTGAAGGGAAGAGGTTGAAGGTTCAAGTTTCAGTTTTACTGAAATTTAGTTCATAGTAAAAAGTAGCTTAAAATGTCTACTAGATTTCTTGCTTTCACTGTAGTTACTGAACCTATAAAGTATAAAGACACTGAAGAGAAACACTTAAATGTTCTAAATGTGATAAGTATAAAGACACTGAAGAGAAACCATTTAAATGTTCTAAATGTAATAAGTATTAAGACAATGAAGAGAAACTAATGTATCATAACACCTTTACAGAAGCTCATGTAGACCGCTCTGAATTGACTCCACTGTCATTAGTAGCGGTATAGAAGCTCTCAATAATCATCATCATAAAATACTGTTACCAGGAAAATTAACATCATTCTTTGTAAGAGTATCTGTGTGTGCTATGCAGTTATTTAATTATACTATGTATGCTGATTTGTAACCCATTCTGTACTCTTTTGGGAGGATGTTCCTCAGGGTTGCGGGGATCCCATGGGGATGGAGGCAGCTCGAGCTGAGTGGCTCTCGTCTTCTTTTTCTGCCCTCCTGATAAAAAGAACTTACTGCGTGCGCACTAGGAAGAAACCGATACTCCTGCTAATTTGTTCTTGCCTATTCCAGCCTTGAAATGGTAATAGAGTCTCTTGTTTTCTACAATGCTCCCAGCCACAGCAGCTTAGTTACTCAGCGAGTATCCACCCACTGGCACCCTATTGCATCATTCTGTCCATTCAAACCGGAAAGGTACCGCCTCTTCCCTTAGAGAGGAACCAGATTGGCTGTCTGCCATTCTTTGAAGACGTAACTAGCCCACCTAATAAGGTAGGTTGAGCTCTTGCTACTTAGCTTCCCTTATCCATTTGAACTGATTAAAGGGGAGAAGGTGGGTGTGGATGGCGGCATCTTTAAATTGGTGGGACCCTGAGGGATTAGTTGCCGTAGTATATCCTGGTTAGAACTGATCATAGTGGGCAGATTAGCGTGGTTTAAAAATACAAAAAAAAAAAAAAGGAGCAAATGAAGGTGGGAACAAAAGCATTGTTGAAGAGAAGTAATTGATCGTTTCTGAGTTGTATATTGACCATGCTGTTCTTCTGCTTGCTATCTATTTTTAAATTAACTAGGTTCTGTAGTTCAGAAGGTAACTTCCGTTGCTGCATAGCCAGTCTTCTGTGCCTTTTTATTTATGTTTTAAATCGTTAATGCTTTTTGAAAGTTGTTAAAGACTAGTTACTTTTAGCTGGGGTTTTCGAGTGTTTATGTAGAAACTATGGTCTCTTAATATAGTACCTCTTAGTATTTCTATACTGGTCCTATTATCTCGGTTTTGCTTGTGTAGGTTACTGTCAAGCTAGCAGGAGTATACTAGTCAAGTCTCAGCTGCCCTTTCCTATCATTTCTGTTAAGAAAGAGGTACCATATTTAAAGGGTTGAGGGATGACCGCAGCACTATAGAATTATTGTGTGATTAGAATTGTGTTTTTTTTTCATATAAGAGTTAATAAGGAGCTAAATGAGGGTCAATATCCGGCAATGGAAATCTGAAAGAAAACAACTGAAGGACTAAATTTCATTCAACAGCTATGTTTAGAAAACAACTGCCTCCAATAAGGAGTTACCCTACCTTTTAAAATGTATTTTATTATAGTATAGCACGCCATATGTGTGTCAGTGAGAGGGAAAGAAAAATGGTGTACACGGGGAATGGAAGCAAGTGGTGAATTTTTAGTCATAGGGAGGGAGTGAGGGAGGTACAGATAGGGAAGTGAAAGATGAGAGGGAGAAATGTGGTAGAAAGGGAATAGTGGGACAGATTGAAAGGGAGGAATGTTGGACATAGTGGTGAAGGGAATGGAGGGAGAGATGTGGCATGGTGCTGGAGAGGGGTGATAGAAATTGAAATGTTGGGCATGGGGCTGATGGGCAGGGGCAAAAGATGCTGCACATGGTCCGGGGGATGAGACATGAGAGAGGGATAAATGCTGGACCCTGGTAGGAGGAACCAATGGACAGCAACAGAAGAATTTACAGAAGACGGGAAAGCAGAAAAAAAGAAACTGGGACCAACTTGATGGAAAAATAAATCTCCAGACAACAAAGGTAAAAAACAGAATTTATTGACTAAAATATGTTAGCTTTGGGAAATGTATATAGCAGATGTCTTTGTATTGTGTTCAAAAGAAAAGGAAATGCATTTCTGGTTTTATTTCTACAGTGTAGTTTAAGTACTTGCTGACCCCTGGCTGTGGCTGCTGATGATCCCCAAGCACTGCAAGCAGAGGACCTCTTCTAGAGACAGCCAGAACTCCCTTCCACCAAGCACAGCAGCCACTGGCAGCATCCATGAGACACTGAGGTGCCAGCATCTGTGACTCAGGGACGCTACTGCTGCCTGCCAAGCTTGGTAAAAGGGAGCCTTGGCCACCTTCAGAGGAAGTCCTCAGCTGACATAGCTTGGGGGGTCCTCATAAGCTGAGTATTTATATTTTATATTTACATTAGAGGCTCTGGTAGAAACCATTTACAAAGTATGTATTCTTCCCAATTAATATTTCCAAATTAATAAAGTGTCTTTGCTTATTTGTAAATAGGTCTCTACCAGAGCCTTTAATTCACTAGCATAATTAAATGAAATAACTAATTCTGAAGTTTATAGGGATGGGCGGGGACGGATGGGATTTCTTTCCCCGTGCAACTCTCTAGTCCAGAGAAGAGTGGCTAAAATGGTTAAGGGGCTGGAGGAGTTGCCTTACAGTGAGAGATTGGCGAAACTGGGCCTCTTCTCCCTTGAAAAGATGAGATTGAGAGGGGACATGATCGAAACATTCAAGATACTGAAGGGAATAGACTTAGTATATAGGACAGGTAGTTCACCCTCTCCAAGGTAGGGAGAACGAGAGGGCACTCTCTAAAATTGTACAACCAAATGCTTCCCAAAACCCTTCAAAAACACCCCAGGGTTACTCCCCTCCCAGCACCTGTACCCAGCCCTCTACCTACCCAAGGTAGTGTAGAGGAGAGCAACAAATCCCGGGGAAGTCCAACCCTTCCCAAACTGATGGAAAACAAACTGCACCCCAGAATCCCCAACAGACTGCCAGCAACATAAACATCCCCCTTCAAGCCAAACAGGTTAAAAGTACAGACATTCTATAAAATCGTCTAATATTAGAACAAAAGATGAGAGCCAAAGGCAACAGACAACCACACAGTGGCTTTGCTGGCTCACAAATAGCTAGAAAAGCCCATGAACAGCACCCCTCCCCCCAAAAAAAAAAAAATCAAGTGGCAGATCTGACAGGTTTCTTTCCAGATCTCAACACTGTAGTCCATGTCCCGCTCGGCCTAGACGTCACTGCTATCTCAGGAAGGTTCGAGCAGCCCAGATCTTGCATCTCCGACCACGCTTCTGCTATGGTGCTCACTCGCTTAGATCTTCCATTCACAGTCAACCACACCCCAAAGGGAAATAGCCAGCGAAATCTATGTCCACCTGCACGCAAAGAAGCCTGGGTGACTTCTTTAAAGACCTTGCGTTTCTGTAGCGTAGACCATGCTAGATCCTGAAATACTCCCACAGCCAGATCTTGCCAATGAAAAGTCGCCTGCAAAACACGCTCCTTTAAATTGTAATTGCCAAAGCAAGCGATAATATCCTTAGTGCCCAGACCTCTAGTTGGCCCCAGGCTACGATGTGCCCTTAGTAAAAGCATGAGATCCAGCACGTCTGCTCCATCAGCCCACAACAATTGTTCGTAATACTCCTGCACCACCATTTTGCAGTCCTGATAGGCCTCCACCTCTGGTATGCCTTTAAAATGCAGATTACTGTGCCGGGATCGATTTTCAAGATCCTCCGCCTGTGCTTATAGGTCTTGCAGTTCAGTAGATATACGATCGGTAGATTCTTTAATCCCAGACACCGATGTAGAAAGGGTTTCCATGTGGTCTTCAGAGGTGGAAACTCATGCACCCAACTCACTAACATCAGAGTGAGTTCTACGCTTTAACATCGACGTGGACCCCAATCATCTCCTCCTTCAATGCTTTAAACCACATCTGTGAGCCTCCTCCGTATCTGAATGAGTCGCCTGCCCTGCCACCAGCTTTTTACTGGTCAGAATGGGGATGACCCAGGTGATAATAATCTCTTCATTAGGGTTGTGGGTCCCCCCAGTCAGTGGCGTACCTAGGGGGGAGCGGGGGGGGGGGCGGACCGCCCCGGGTACCAGCCCTAAGGGGGTGTTCCCGGCCTTGCCGTTCAGTCCCCCGCCACCCCCGAAGGACCGCTCGCCCCACTGACCTTCCTGCACCACCTGTGAAGCAGCCCGCAGCAGGATCGCGAAGTCAGCGTCAGCATCCCTGCGCTGCTTCCTGCGCCGCGATCCCGCCCCTCCTCTGACGTCAGAGGAGGGGTGGGACCGTGGCGCAGGAAGCAGCGCAGGGATCGCTGACGCTGACTTCGCGATCCTGCTGCGGCTGTTCATAGGTGGTGCGGGGAGGCCAGGGGGGCGAGCGGTCCTTCGGGGTGGGTCGGGGCATCAGGCCTTCAGGGTGGGGCGGGCAGGCAGGCAAGCAGGCTTTCAAGGGGGAGGGGGTGACAGGCAGGCAGGCAGGCCTTCAAGGGGGGACAGGCCTTCGGGGGGGGGGGTGCAGACCTTCAAGGTGTGCAGGCCTTCAAGGGGGGCAGGCAGGCCTTCGGGGGGGGGTGTAGGCCTTTGGGGGGGTGCAGACCTTCAAGGGGGTGCAGGCCTTCAAGGGGGGAACAGGCCTTCAAGGGGGGAAAGGCAGGCAGGCCTTCAAGGGGGGGACAGGCCTACAAGGGGGGGGGACAGGCCTACAAGGGGGGGGACAGGCCTACAAGGGGGGGGGGACAGGCCTTCAAGGGGGGGTGCAGGCCTTCAAGGGGGGTGCAGGCCTTCAAGGGGGGGACAGGCCTTCGGGGGGGGGCAGACCTTCAAGGGAGTGCAGGCCTTCGGGGGGGGGGGGGTGCAGTCCTTCAAGGGGGTGCAGGCCTTCAAGGGGGGGAAAGGCAGGCAGGCAGGCCTTCAAGGGGGGGACAGGCCTACAAGGGGGGGAGAAGCTACAAGGGGGGGGTACAAGCCTTCAAGTGGGGGACAGGCCTTCGGGGGGGGTGCAGACCTTCAAGGGAGTGCAGGCCTTCGAGGGGGGTGGTGCAGGCCTTCAAGGGGGTGCAGGTCTTCAAGGGGGGACAGGCCTTCAAGGGGGGAAAGGCAGGCAGGCAGGCCTTCAAGGAGGGACAGGCCTACAAGGGGGGGGGGAGAAGCTACAAGGGGGTGGGACAGGCCTTCAAGTGGGGGACAGGCCTTCGGGGGGGGTGCAGGCCTTCGGGGGGTGCAGACCTTCAAGGGGGGGGACAGGCAGGCAGGCCTTCAAGGGGGGGACAGGCCTACAAGGGGAAGGGACAGGCTTTCAAGGGGGGTGCAGGCCTTCAAGGTGGGACAGGCAGACCTTTAAGGGGGGACAGGCCTTTGGTGGGGGACCATGATTTAGAAGTACACGGAGGGAAGGGGGTGTTCAAAGAGACATGCATATGCCAAACTTTGGGGGGGGGAAGAAATAATGGGTCTGAAAATAAAGGAGAGGGAGAGAGATGATGGACCATGGGATTTAGGGAGGGAAGGAACAGAAAGGGAGAGAAATTGGACACAAGGGATGGTGTGGAGAAGGGATAGAGATACTGGATAGGAGGGTAATTAGGAAAAGAAACGGAGAGATGGTGGACTCTGGGATGGTGGGGAAGGAGGGAGAGATGCCGGATGAAAGGGTATTTAAGAAAAGGTGGATCTGTGGAGGGAGATGAAAAAAAGGAAAGATACCAGACTTCCTGGGAAGGGAAGGGAAATGGAAAGGGAGGACAGAGTTGGCAGATGGATGGTTAGCATGCAGAAAGAAGGAGACCCTGGCAAGCAAGTTATCAGAAGAAAACCAGAGCCTTGGACCAACAAGATTTGAAATATAACCAGACAACAAAAGGTAGAAAAATTAATTTTATTTTCTGTTTTGTGATTATAACATGTCAGATTTGAAATGTGTATCCTGCCAGAGCTGGTGTTGGACTGCAAACGTGAGCTAGGATTTAACAGAAAGAGGAAAAGTCCTTTTTGTTTCTTTATTTTATTTACACCACAGCGCCAGTGTGGTTAGGAGAAGCCAAAGGGGGTGAAAAAGCTATAAAACCCACCAGGAGTTTTGAAAAAAATCACCCAACTGGGCAGGAAAATCGAATTGAAAAACCAATTCAATAGGGCTGAATCGAATCAAAATGTTTTTTTCCTGTATCTGGCAGCATTAGTTTGCGCTACTGTCTTAGACTTTAGGACCTGGGATTGGGGAGAGATGGCATCCTCAGTACTTTATAATGCAAGTGAAACGAGGATTTGGTCAGACTTTTGAAGGGTCTGCAGAAAAAAAATATTGTATAGGCCGGGGACATGAGACAGCAGGAAATGGGAACTTTTCTTCCTTCTATTTTTGTGAATGGAAATGCTGAGGATGTCAGAGAGGTCAGTTAAAATATGTGCTTTATAAGAAAATATAATAATGTGTTTTATAAAGTTTATAGCATAGCTGGCCTACCCAGTGAGGTGTTCCTAGTGGTGATGGTGGCAGCGTGTCAATGTGTTGAGAGGAAGAGGTGGTCTGGGAAATTCTGCTGAGCAAACTCCGGGCCCATTTCCACCCCCCAGTTAGTCCACTCCACTCAACTGATTCACACA
This sequence comes from Geotrypetes seraphini, assembly GCF_902459505.1. Taxonomy (NCBI): domain Eukaryota; kingdom Metazoa; phylum Chordata; class Amphibia; order Gymnophiona; family Dermophiidae; genus Geotrypetes; species Geotrypetes seraphini. The sequence continues at coordinate 5,223,167 of NC_047099.1, read as the reverse complement.
CTGAGTGGGTCTTTGGGTGTTGTTTTGGGATCTCTTCCAGTGGTTTATCTCCTTCTGGTCCAAGGAAGGAAACTTTGTTATCCTTAGCATTGACCTACAGAATATGTTTGTAACAGCGCTGCTTGTGTGGCATTAGGCTATGTAGTGATCGAAAGAAAAAAACAGACCTTTGCACATTTTTTGCACTATATGGTGGGTGTATGAGGAGATTCACATTTCCTGCACAGCTAAGTCCATGTGAAGTTACCTTGTGCTGTATTTGACATCTAGCAAGGTCTCTGTTTGAAAGGAAAGATCTAAACTTAAAAATGAAGTGGCCAGAAGTTATGGTAAAAGCAGATAGTGTAGCTGGTTTTAAGAAAGATTTGGACAAATTCCTGGAGGAAAAGTCCATAATCTGTTATTAAGACATGGGGGAAGTGTCTGCTTGCCCTGGATCGGTAGCATGGAATGTTGCTACTCTTTGGGTTTTGACCAGGTATTAGTGTCCTGGATTGGCTACCATGAGAATGGGCTACTGGGCATGATGGACCATTGGTCTGACCCAGTTAGGCTATTCTCATGTTGTGTTCTCATCTGTAGGGGCCTTTGTTTTCACTTCTTATTTTAATGTATTTTTTTCTGTGAACTTATCAGTGTTTTTTATAATGGGAACAAAAATGGAAGAGAATTAATGTGTGTGGAATGGGGGGTAACTAATTTCTTCAGCTAAATAATTCAATCCACTTCAAACAGACATAGGAGAACTTGTGCACCATTCACACACCCTCCAACCAAAAACGTCAAAAGAAAAAAACTGTTCGACAACTTCCTAGCCATTCGAGCTGCAACACTCGACCCCCAACTCTACAACCAATTGATATCAACCACAGACTGCAAAACCTTCAAAAAGAAATAAAAACCCTTCTATTCAAAAAACACATAAAACCGAACTAACACAATCAGAACTGTCCCAAGCATCACCTGCAACTACTCCATATGTACTTCTAATGTCATGACAATTTAGACTTAATTTATGTTATGTTATGTTTGGAATAATGGTTACATATATGAGGTTCAATAAAAGAAAATTTTCACTGCCTGTTTCTATTCTGACCATTTATTCCATTTCATGGTTATTGCAAAAAAAAAAAAAAAAATTTTTTTACATGGGGGGGGGGGGGTGTCAAAAAATGATGGGCCCCGGGTGCCACATACCCTAGGTACGCCACTGCCCCCAGTGCTCTTCCAGTCCAATGATGCTAAAGTGTTTACAAAGTTCCCATAGGATGTGAGATGTTATTTCATTGCATTATTCATTGAAAATTACTACCCTCAGCACCTTGCAGGTGTCTAAAAATAGGGTAACTGTAACTAGCAGTTACATTTCTGGTTTTCCATTTTCCAACTCCTGTATTTGCTGCGATCCGTATCTCCCGTAATGCACTGTCCTGGGTTGCAATTTCCAATTTCTTATCCTTTGGTTTCAGTTCTCCTTTCCTTAAATGTGTCCAGTTTTGTTTGATTTACATTATCCACTCTGTTTCCATATTAACCACCTGTTCTGTTTTCGATGCTGATGGGGGTGATGTTGAAACTCTGCTCAGATAGAGGGAAAATGTTTCAGTGTTTATGCTATACATTTGCCACAGGAGGGCAGCACTGAGCATCTTTGCAGTATAAAGACATTGAAGAGATACCATCTCAATGTTCTGAATGTAATAATCATAAAAAGAATGAAAAGATACCTTTTAAATGTTCCAAATGTGATAAGTATAAAGACAAATACTGAAGAGATACATTTTAAATGTTCTAAATGTGATAAGCATAAAAAACAATGAAAAAATACCTTTTAAATGTCCCAAATGTGATATATATTCAGACATATACTAAAGTGATACGTTTTAAATGTTTTGAATGTTATAAAAACAATAAAGAGATACCATTTCAATGTTTTAAATGTGATAAATATAAGGACACTGATGAGATACCTTTAAAATATTCTAAATGTGATAAGCATAAAAACAATGAAGAGATACCTTCTAAATGTTCTGAATGTGATAAATATAAAGACACGGAAGAGATACATTTTAAATGTTCTATTTATTTTCAAGCATAGAATAAACAACGAGTAATCGTTGTTTATTCTTTGCTTAAAAATAAATAAAACTTTTTTGAACTTAAAAAATGTTCTAAATGTGATAAGCATAAAAACAATAAAGAGATACCTTTATGCTAGACATTTGCCACAGGAGGGCAGCACTGAGCATCTCTGCATTACTGATTCCTGAAACTGCTCAGATAGGGGGATAAAAGGTTCAGCCTTTATGCTATACATTTGCCACAGGAGGGCATCACTGAGCATCTTTGCAGTATAAAGACATTGAAGAGATACAATCTCACTGTTCAGAATGTGATAATCATAAAAAGAATGAAAAGATACCTTTTAAATGTTCCAAATGTGATAAGTTTAAAGACAAATACTGAAGAGATAGGTTTTAAATGTTCTAAATGTGATAAGCATAAAAAACAATGAAAAAATACCTTTTAAATGTCCCAAATGTGATACATATACAGACACATACTAAAGTGATACGTTTCAAATGTTTTGAATGTCACATAAAAAGAATAAAGAGATACCATTTCAATGTTTTAAATGTGATAAACATAAAAACAATGGAGAGATACCTTTATGCTAGACATTTGCCACAGGAGGGCAGCACTGAGCATGTCTGCAGTATAAAGACACTGAAGAGAAACCGTTTTAATGTTCTGAATGTTATAAGTATAAACACACTGAACAGATACTTTTTAAATGTTCTAAATGTGATAAGTATAAAGACACTGAAGAGATACATTTTAAATGTTCTAAATGTGATGTGTGTTTTTTTAGTTCAAAAAAGTTTTATTTATTTTCAAGCATAGAATAAACAACGAGTAATGGTCATGTCACAACAAAGCAGTAAAATAACAATAGTAGGGATTGTATACAGAGCCTGAAGAGAAACCAATTTAATGTTCTGAATGTGATAAGCATAAAAACAATGAAAAGATACCTTCTCAATGTTCTGAATGTGATAAGCATTAAAAAGAATGAAAAGATACCTTTTAAATATTCTGAATGGGTTCAGCATAAAAACAATAAAAAGATACCTTCTAAAAGTTCTGAATGTGATCAGCATAAAAACAATGAAAAGATACCTTTTAAATGTTCTAAATGTGATCAGCATTAAAACAATAAAAAGATACATTTTAAATGTTCTAAATGTGATCAGCATTAAAACAATAAAAAGATACATTTTAAATGTTCTGAATGTGATAAGCATAAAATAATGAAAAGATACCTTTTAAATGTTCCGAATATGATAAATATAAAGACACATCACATTTAGAACATTTTAAAAGTATCTGTTCAATATGTGTCTTTATACTTATCATATTTGGAACATTTAAAAGGTATCTTTTCATTGTTTTACACTTATCACATTCAGATCATTTAGAAGGCATCTCTTCATTGTTGTTATGATTATCACGTTCAGAACATTTAAAAGGTATCTCTTCAGGATGTGTCTTTATACTTATCACATTCAGACTATTTAAAAGGTATTTCTTCATTCTTTTTATGCTTATCACATGCAAAACATTTAAAAGGTTTCTCTTTAGTGTCTTTAACATCACATTTAGAACATTTAAAATGTATCTGTTCAGTATGTTATTTTTATACTTATGACATTCAGAACATTAAAACCTTTTCTTTTCAGTGTCTTTAAATTTATCACATTTAGAACATTTAAAAGGTATCTCTTCAGTATGTGCCTATAATACATATCATATTCAGAACATTTAAAGCATTTCTTTTCAGTGTCTTTATGCTTATGACATTCAGAACATTTAAATGGTATTTCTTCATTATGTGTCTTTATATGATATTGCAGAGACAAAGCATGCCTATAATACATATGACATTCAAAACTTTAAACTAATTTCTCTTGAGTGTCTTTCTACTTACCACATTTAGAACATGTAAATGGTTTCTCTACAGTGTCTTTAAACAAGTGTATCTGTTCAGGTTTTTTTTCATACATATGACATTCAGAATATTTAAACGGTTTCTCTTCACTGTCTTTATACTGCAGAGATGCTCAGTGCTGCCCTCCTGTGGCAAATGTCTAGCATAAAGGCTGATCCATTTATCCCCCTACCTGAGCAGAATTTCAACATCACTCCCGATTAATTAGGCTCATACTTTATCACATTATATTTAGAGAATGCCCTCTTCCCCAACTATGGAAAGCATTTAGAACATTGGTTCTTAACCTTGTTGTCATTTTTGCAACAAAGTCTGTTTCCTTTCTTCATTTTTATGTCCAGCATCCTCGAAAAGGATTGCTCACAAAGATATGTTGTAACAAACGGTATGAAAATTTCCAGAGCTTTCTTAGCAATAACAGGGTATGTTACCAATTGTTGACACCAAAACATTGAGAGCGTTGTTGTTCTGAAGAGTTGCTGTTGAACCTGGCTCTGCTGAATTTCAATGATTTCATCAAGGTATTCATCATTGACATCTGTTGTCTCAACACTAAACGTGAACGGCTGTCTCACCTATGCTGGATATGACTCTGTTGTAGGGAAGTATCCGTTGAGAGACTTTGCAAGCTCATCTAAGTGCGTGGCAATAGTTTGCTTCAGTTCCGCGGGTACAGAAATGTCTCCGATTCCAGATACATCTTCGATCTTACTTACACAGTTGTCTAGCAGGGGAAAGTTTGCGAAGTTATCATTTTCTGTTCGTCGTTTCCATAATGGTAGCTTTTTTGAAAAGTTTTCAGGTTTTCTTCCGCTTCGATGATGTTGACTCCACCACCCTGCATCTTCTTATTGAGATGATTGAGAGCTGCAAAGATATCAGCCAGAATTTTTGAAGCAATCTGCATGACAATGTTGCTGCTCTTGCAAAAACAGAGCTAATTCCACAAGCATGGCAAAAACACAATTCAGCACCTGTCCCAGGGATAACCACCGAACGTTAGAATGGTACAGAAGTACCTCAAATTCAGATCCCATTTCTTTACACAACTCCTTGAAGATGCGGTGCTTCAGAGCATTATTTCACACATAGTTCACACATTCCACAACAATTTTTAAAACTTCTGCCAGTTTTGGAGGCAAGGTTTTTGTTGCCAACGCATGCCTGTGCTGAATGCAGGTAAGCAACTTTGTACGATGCTGTGAGGATCGGTTTGTTGATGGGTACAAAGCCGAGAACAGGCAGAGTAGCCTTTTCATCAAATCTTGCTCTCTTCACCTTGAATTCAGCGAGCGTTGTGTTCTTATATTTTCCATCTCCATGCAGCTTAAGGAAGTGTTCCCTTAGTTTTGCCGGAGCTAGACTAGAATTACTCAACTTGGCATTGCAAATCATGCAATTAGGACACTGACTCCCATCACGTTCCGTTATACATGTGAATCCATATTGTACATATTCGTCAGACCACTTTCGTATTTTGCTCGACATAGTTAGTAAGGGATTAAAATATTAAGATAGGTATCACACGACGTACCATCACAACAGTTACAATTTGACTACTGTGCGCATCAAATCCCCTGCAGCACAGATAGGCCAAGCGATGTTGCGTGATCACCTGCAGCCAATTATGGACAAGCGGGGCGTATCATCACGAATCATAAGCGCTTCGGTCACGTTCAATCATCTATCAGTTAAATCACAAATTTTGATCAGGAATTGATTGATGTATATAAGGCGTTAGTTACAGATTGATAGATCAAGAAACCGAGTACACGATCAGTCTTGATCAAAATCACTGAATAACTGATAGATGATTGAACGTGACCGAAGCGCTATATGAGTCGGAGGTGTGTTTTGACCTCCGCCGGACCTGCGAGACTGACTCACCGAACCCCTGGGGTTCAGTCGAACCCAGGTTAAGAACCACTGATTTAGAAGGTATCTCTTCAGTGTCTTTATACTTATCACATTTAAAACGTTTTAAATGTATGTTCAGTATAAGTTTAAAAAATGAAGAGAAAACTTTTAAATGTTCTGAATGTGATAAGTATAGACACTGAAGAGAAACATTTTAATGTTCTAAATGTAATAAGTATTAAGACAATGAAGACAAACTAATGTATCATAACACCTTTACAGAAGCTCATGTAGACCGCTCTGAATTGGCTCCACTGTCATTAGTAGCGGTATAGAAGCTCTCAATAATCATAATCATAAAATACTGTTACCAGTAAAATTAACATCATTCTTTATAAGAGCATCTGTGTGCGCTCTGCAGTTATTTAATTATACTATATATGCTGATTTGTAACCCATTCTGTGCTCTTTTGGGAGGATGGGCTAAGCAACCAAATAAATATGTGTTTTTTTTAATGCATATAAATAAATTTTATGCTGAATTTCAAATCTTAGATTTATAGGTGCTATTCTAGATAGTGCAACACGAGTGCGCCATTGCCTACTAGAAATGACTATATTTAACAGCTCAGTGCTGTCCTCCTGTGGTCAATCCTCAGATTGCACATTGAATTGTTTAAATCTGTTAATAATAGAGACTTTCCCAACTGTGCAGAGCAACTGCCTGCTCTGCCCTCCTCAAACTGGCTGTGCAGCTGAAGCTCCTCTACGTTTAAATATAATAATAGCTTTATTCTTTTATCCCACCATAACCAAAAGTTCTAGGTGGTTTACACTAAAAAGAGCTGTACAATCAGCGAAATAAGGCTTCCAACTGGATCCAGTGCTGGGTTTACTCCCTTGCAGGTAAGGACTTGGATTTCTGAGTTCCCCATTGCATTCCCTAAGAAAAGCAAGATTTAGAAGGGAGATCATAGGTCAGTTCTGGGTTTCTGACAGCCTTATCCTTGATGCCTTTGATTTTCAGCACAAAGTTCAGTGGGTAGCCTGGAACTGGGCAACTTGCATGCAGAGACTTGTTCTAATTGTCCACTGCTTTTCTTGAAACAATCAGCCTGGCATTCAGTGGGGATAAAAGGTGGACTGGATCCATTCATTAACTAATCCAGGGAGGGATGGAGGCTTCAAATATTCCTGTGTTTCCGCTGCATTTGAAATGGGTCATACAGGACATCACTGTCTCTTAGCTAATGATGTTTAAAGCTTCCCTGGGCTCGACAACGGTGGCACCAGGTCTTCAGGGCAATGGGAGCCTAAGGAGAAAGGATGGGATTGTGCACCTGACACTCCTGGAGTTTGGAGAAGAGTACAGTTCCTCTGAAGAACATCTTGCTGTTAGATATTTTTAGAGAGGGTATATCCTAGATTCAGTGGGTAGCCTGGAACTGGCTTGGTTTGTTTGCTTACCAGCCTTGAGGGAAGATTTGACAGCTTCTGCATAGCACAGACTGTTTCAGTAGCCATCCTGAGGGCTTGTATAGCAAGTCTCATATGTGACCTTGGATTTGCTACGCCATCCCAGGTTGACTAATCTGATCCAGTCCTGAATTTTACCCTAATGCGTGCAGAGACTTGTTCTAATTGTCCACTGCTTTTCTTGAGACAATCAGCCTGGCTTTCATTGGAGATTAAAGGTGGACTGAGGTATGGAGGCTTCAAATATTCCTGTGTTTCCACTGCATTTGAAATGGGTCGTACAGGACATCTTAGCTAATGAGGCTAAAAGCTTCCCTGGGCTAGACAGCAGTGGCACCAGGTGTTCATGGCAATGGGTACCTAAGCAGAAGAAATGGGAATATGAATCGACACTCCTGGAGTTTGGAGAAGAGTACAGTTCCTCTGGGAACTCTGATGAGCCAAGCCTGTCCCGCTGAGGTGTTTGCTGTGTATTTTCCACAACACCTGACCAGTTTCTGTTTGCAATGGTAATAATTGGCAGGGAGCTTATCCAGGCACAGGAACTGTGGCTGGTGCCTCCTGACAAGAAGCATGCCATAGAATATTTGGGGTGAAAAAGGGAAGAATAAGTGCATCATCTCCTATTCACCACCCTCCCCAGATGAATGAACTGGCGTAATAATAATATCCAACCTATTAAACAAAGATGTATATCACTGATGCCTGACATAACATGTCCGGAATCACAAAATTCTGAGGGTTATGGTTCCAGGATAATTATTCTAGAATCGGAGAAAGATGGGGCTGGGAGAGACCACGTGGATTCATCTTCTACACTCCCTTGCCTCAATGCAGTATCCCTATATGTAAAATCTCCCAGATAGATGCTTCTCTAACCTGCTCTACGAACCACTCCCCCCCCCCCCCCCCACATCCTCCCATCATAGGAGTTGGTGGTTGCGTATCACCGAACTGGGCTTCCCCAGCCTCTTCTTCATTTCTGTTTTTCTTATCTTGGCACTGCATACGCCGGGTAACTCTTTATAAATTATCAGACTTTAGAAAAGCAGTAAAAACTTTTATTTTCACATGAACTGGACTGAAATTATAGACTCTGACTTCTAAATTGTTACCTGAACGAGTCTAAAATGTATAGTGTATTTAGCTGCAATAGTAAACCTTGTATTACATGTGTGCATACATAGGGCAACTGATTTGGTATAAACATGTGCATATAAGTAGGCATTAATAAGTCTGTAACATCACCACAGAGCTCTGTGTATTTCAGTATAGAGCCCATGCATTGTAACACCTCACAACTCGTACAGACTCCCAGATTAACATGCCAAGTAAAGTGATCATTCCAGTAAGTTTCTTCTAGTTATCTAGTGATTGAGAGATGGGGAAAGGGAGAGAGAGCAGAAAAAGTTTTCTGCACAGAATCTCTCTGAGATGAAGAGAAGTGGCATTGTGAGTATTAAAAGTGCAAGTTTAGTTTAGACATCCCGGCCAAGTTATGTTTCTCTGAATTCTAAATTGAACAGAAGCTGACACAAACTCAAAAGTGACTGGGCTAATGGCCAGCTGCTGCAGTTGGTTGGTTTTTCCAACCACCACCTGTGGTAGTGAAAAACCGATATCCAGAAGGAGCAACAGGAAGCTGCACGATCGAGATAGCGGTGATATTCACACCACTATCTCTCCACTGGCAGCCACACGAAAGGATGACTCATCTGGATGGTTCTCTGTGACGGTCTCTCCCATAGCCCCTCCTCCTCTGAGCTCCAGGCATTTTGGCCCAAATTCACAAAACCTCAAAACAGTGTGCGATCCATTTCCGTTTGCATGCCGGCCGACGAATTCACTAAAGGCCTGCATGCAAATGGCAACGATCGTTAACACGCCCCCTACCCACGGCCAGAGCGATCCCCGCTCTTGCGCACACCCTGACTGCAGTGACAAGAAAAGCAACCTCCTGTCACTGCTATCAGGGCTCAGCCCCAATCTCTCCTGCCTGATCCCAGACTCTCCTGCTCTCTGCCGCCGTTCCCTGCAGTGCAAGCCTCTATTTATATGTTTGGTTTATGTATATCACATGGAGTCTTACGTCACATCCCATTGTCACTCTATCACATTACTTATGTCATTGTTTTTATTCATTTATCATCACACCATATGTCCATTTTTCATGTCTTTATACATCTGTAATTGTATATTCTTAGCAATCTTTATTTATATTTGTTCAAACCCAGAGGAAGATGTGTTTACTGAAACACGGACCGTGGCGGGTCCTTAGTTTTGTTTGAAGGGTGGTAACACTGACCGCATTTATATTTGATATAATAAAAATAATCTGCATCTTGTACATTTTCTCTGCAGTCCTTTTTGTTTTTTGTTTGTTGGATTTTTTCTTTTGTTTTCGGTAACTCAGTTACTGACAGGTCTGCAGCAGTCGGGTTTGCCAGTAGTAAAACCGATTCGAAATAGCCAAGCAATTGTTAGTGAATCAATCGCTTGGCTATTTTGCATGGGGTTTTGCTAATTTGCATGGGAGGATCGCTACAGGCTTTAGTGAATGGGGTTGGAGAGAAATTTGGACGCAAAGGGCTCGCAAACCCAACAGTACACGATCGGTTTGCTTAGTGAATTTGGGCCTTTGTCCCTGATTTTGTGCATGTACACATACACGCGTGTGCACACACAAGCCACAGCAAATAAACAGTACAAAACAGTTCAGGACTTGTCCAGGGGAGTTCCCTGCAAAGCTCAGAGTTACAAAAGCAGGATCAAACCAGGAAAAACAAGGTTTAAATCCCACTGACCCCAATTGCAATCTTTTCATCCTTCATTGCCCTGGGTACAGAACCTGTTTGTACCTACTTGAAAAATTGAAGGTGGACAAAGCAATGGAAGCGGATGAGCCCCATCCCAGGATATTGAGGGAGCTTAGAGAGGTTCTGGTGGTCCTATTAAAGATTTGGTCAATAAATCTTTGGAGACGGGAGTGGTTCCTGGGGATTGGAGAAGAGTAGATTTGGTGCCAATTCACAAAAGTAGTCACAAGAGATGAAGCAGGAAACTGCGGTTCTTGGAAAAATAATGGAAGCGTTACTGAAAGAAAGGATAGTGAAATTCCTAGAATCATATGGGTTACAGGATCCAAGGCAACATGGCTTTACTAAAGGTAAATCGTGCCAAACAAATCTGATTGAAATTTTTGATTAGGTGACAAGAGAATTGGACCAAGGACATATGCTAGATGTAATTTACTTAGATATCAGTAAAGCCCTTGAACAAACCTGATGAGCTTAAGTTAAGACCTAAAACGGTGAACTGGATTAGAAACTCGTTGACGGACAGATGCCAAGGGTGGTGGTTAATGGAATTCGCTTGGAGGAAGGAAAGGTGAATAATGGAGACCCTCAAGGATCGGTGCTGGGGCCAATCCTATTCAATATGTTTATGAGTGACATTGCCGAAGGGTTAGAAGGTTCGCCTTTTTGCGTATGATACCAAGATTTGTAACAGAGTAGACACCGAGGAGGGAGTGGAAAACATGAAAAAGGATCTGCAAAAGTTAGAGGAATGGTCTAATATCTGGCAACTAAAATTCAACGCAGAGTAATGCATTTGGGGATTAATAATCGGAAGGAGCTGTATATGCTGGGAGGTGAGAGGCTGATATGCACAGATGGGGAGAGGGACCTTGGGGTGATAGTGTCCGAAGATCTAAAGACGAAAAAACAGTGTGACAAGGCGGTGGCTGCTGCCAGAAGGATGCTGGGCTGTATAAAGAGAAGGTGTTGATGCCCCTGTACAAGTCATTGGTGAGGCCCCACTTGGAGTATTGTGTTCAGTTTTGGAGACCGTATCTGACGAAGGACGTAAGAAGACTTGAGGCGGTCCAGAGGAGGGCGATGAAAATGATAAGAGGTTTTCACCAAAAGACTTATGAGGAGAGACTGGAAACCCGGAATATGTATACCCTAGAGCAGGAATGTCCACCCTTTTGGCTTCCCTGGGCTGCACTGGCGCCAAAAATTTTTTCTGTGGCTGCGCAAATGTTGCAGCAAGACATAGGAGGGAGCTGGCAAGACAGTAAACACCCGGGGGCAGCAGAGGAAAACACTGCATCGCTCTTGACCGGGGCCGCCCAAAATACTTCACGGTGTCGCATGCGGCCCTCGGGCCACAGGTTGGACACCCCTGCCCTAGAGGAAAGGAGGGACAGGGGAGATATGTTCAGACATTTAAATACTTGAAGGTATTAACGTAGAACAAAATCTTTTCCAGAGAAAGGAAAATGGTAAAACCAGAGGACATAATTTGAGGATGAGGGGTGGTAGATTCAAGAGCAATGTTAGGAAATTCTACTTTACGGAGAGGGTGGTGAATGCCTGGAATGCGCTCCTGGTGGAATGGTTGTGGAGAGGAAAACGGTGACAGAGTTCAAAGAAGCGTGGGATGAACACAGAGGATCTAGAATCAGAAAATAATAGTAAATATTGTAGAACTAAGGCCAGTACTGGGCAGACTTACACAGTCTGTGTCTGTATATGACCGTTTGGTGCTGGATGGGCTGGGAAGAGCTTCAGTGGCTGGGATGGTTTAGATGGTATGTGGGCTGGAGTGGGCTTTGGCAGGGATTTCAGTAGTTGGAACCTAAGAACAGTCCCGGGCAGAGCTTTGGATTCTTGACCAGAAATAGCTAAGAAGAAAAAAACCCCAACAACAAATTTTTAGATTGAATCAGGTTGGGCAGACCGGATGGACAATTCAGGTCTTTATCTGCCGTCATCTACTATGTTACTTGAAAGGTATTAACATAGAGCAAAATCTTTTCCAGAGAAAAGAAAATGGTAAAACCAAAGGGCAAAATTTAAGGTTGAGGGGTGGTAGACTCAAAAGTAATATTAGGAAATTCTTCTTTGCAGAGAGAGTAATTGATGCATGATACCTATGTGGGATCCCTACGAGGGTCGAACTAGAACATCAGTCGCTAGGTATAGACTTAAGAGGATGGGTCAGCAGACTTGATGGGATGATCGAGACCTGCATCGTGTTGGACTTTAAGAATAAATGGGACTTTAAAAATAAATGGGATGCCTATAGGGGATCCCTAAGAGAGTCAATCTGAATAAATAGTTACTAGGTATAGATAGACTTAAGAGGAAGGGATAGTAGGGTGGGCAGACTTGATGGGCTATAGCCCTTTTCTGCCGTCATCTTCTATGTTTCCATGGAATGCGTTCCCGAGGGAGGTAGCAGAGTTCAAACAAGCATGGGATGAACACAGAGGATCTAGAATCAGAAAATAATGGTGTACTGTATATTGAAGAACTAAGGCCAGTACTGGGCAGACTTGCACGATAGAGGATGGGCTGGGGAGGGCTTCGATGGCTGGGATGGTTTAGATGGACTGGAGTGAGTTTTGATTGAGATTCCAGTAGACAGCGCCTAAGCACAGTACCAGGCAGAGCTCTGGAAATCTGGCCAAGAAATATCTATGGAAAATGACCATTTAAATTAAATGTTTAATTTATAGAGCGTGATTGGATGTGTCAACTACTAGGATTTTAACCCAGAAATGGATAAATATAAGTTCCGAAAAGGTCTAGCTTGGCTGGCTCAATGGTTGAGTGCTGGGTTAGTAACAGCTTCGATGGCTGGGATGGTTTAGATGGACTGGAGTGAGTTTTGATTGAGATTCCAGTAGACAGAGCCTAAGCACAGTACCAGGCAGAGCTCTGGAAATCTGGCCAAGAAATATCTATGGAAAATGACCATTTAAATTAAATGTTTAATTTATAGAGCGTGATTGGATGTGTCAACTACTAGGATTTTAACCCAGAAATGGATAAATATAAGTTCCGAAAAGGTCTAGCTGTGAAAGCTTGGCTGGCTCAATGGTTGAGTGCTGGGTTAGTAACAGAGAGTTGAGGGTTCAAGCCTCAGCTAAGGAGAAGGGTTGATACCGTACCAAAAGAAGAGGATAGTAAACTGAAATTGACGGTTCAAGTCTTTTTATGTCTACTACTAGGATTTGAACCTAGAAATGGATAAATATAAGTTCCGAAAAGGTCTAGATGTGAAAGCTTGGCTGGCTCAATGGTTGAGTGCTGGGTTAGTAACAGAGAGCTGAGGGTTCAAACCTCAGCTAAGGAGTAGGGATGATACCGTGCCAAAAGAACAAGATAGTAACCTGAAGTTAAGGGTTCAAGTCTTTTTGTGTCTACTACTAAGATTTGAACCTTAAAATGGATAAATATAAGTTCCGAAAAGGTATAGATGTGAAAGCCTGACTGGCTCAATGGTTGAGTGCTGGGTTAGTAACAAGAGACTGAGGGTTCGAGTCTCAGCTAAGGAGTGCTGGATTAGTAACAGGAGACGTAGGGATGATGCTGTGCCAAGAGAAGAGGGTAGTAACCTGAAGTTGAGGGTTCAAATATTTTTGGGTCTACTACTAGGATTATTTTGAACCTAGAAATGGATAAATATAAGTTCCAAAAGGGTCTAGATGTGCAAGCCTGGCTGGCTCAAGGGTTGAGTGCTGGATTAATAACAGGGCTGAAACTACTCAAATTTAGTCCATTTTTCATAGTGAAAAGTAGCATAATCCCCAACTGATGCTGGTGGCTCTTGCAAAGATGTGAAGGGAAAAGGATGAAGGTTCAAGTCTCAGTTTAACTGAAATTTAGTTCATAGTAAAAAGTAGTAAAATCTAGTAGTAAAATGTCTACTAGATTTCTTGCTTTCACTGTAGTTACTGAACCTCCTCCTCTGCCCATTCTTCCTCCTCCACCCCATACACCCACCTCTTCCAGTCTATCTAATTCCTTCACTTACCTGCTATTGTCCCATCTAGCTTTGGACTAAGCTAGACTCGAACCTGTGACCTCCTATATTGAGGTCAAGCCCTTTAGCCACTGAGCCACCAGTCAGGCAGGTACTAGGTGCTTTCGGTATCTTCCCTTTATTCCTTTCATGCTTTGATTTGGATTAAAATTCAAATATCCTGTCCTGGGAGTCGAACCCAGGACTCTTTGGTGCAAGGTAACAAAGCATTCCTCTAGTCCAACACTGGACTCATGAAAATTTGTTAATTTTTCTCTTCCTTATACTTCTCCTTCCTTGATTTGGATTTTTAAAATTCAAATATCCTGTCCTGGGAGTCGAACCCAGGACTCTTCGGTGCAAGGTAACAAAGCATTCCTCTAGTCCACCACTGGACTCATGAAAGTTGGTTTAATTTTTCTCTTCCTTATACTTCTAATTCCTTGATTTGGATTTTTAAAAATTCAAATATCCTGTCCTGGGAGTCGAACCCAGGACTCTTTGGTGCAAGGTAACAAAGCATTCCTCTAGCCCACCACTGGACTCATGAAAGTTGGTTTAATTTTTCTCTTCCTTATACTATTCCTTCTTTGATTTCAATTAAAAATTCAAACAGCCAGTCAGGGGAGTTCAACTCAGTACTCTTTGGTGCAAGATAACAAATATTCCTCTAGTCCACAACTGGATTGGTGATGGTTGGTTCACTTTTTCTCTTTCTTATACGTCTCCTTCCTTGATATGGATTTTTTAAAAGTCAAATATCCAGTCCTGGGAGTCGAACCCAGGACTCTTTGCTACAAGGTAACAATCTTTCCTCTAGTCCACAACTGGACTGGTAAGAATTGGCTCACTTTTTCTCCCCCTTATACCTCTCCTCCCATCATTCTGGTTTAACTTTCAAACAACTCAAGAAATAGGGGATTTCAACCCACAACCTTTAAGTACTGATCATGTACACAACCACCATGCCACAAGCTGCTTCATATAATGCTGCTAATTTTGCTCCCTATTATACCTCTCATTCCCTAATATGAATTTAAAATTCAAACAGCTAGTCCGGGATGGGATTTGAACCCAGATTTCTCTGGTACAAGGTAACAAACTATTCCACTACTCCATCACTGGACTGTCAAAGTTTGGCTCACTAATAGCTAATTGTGCTTTTTTTCAGTTTTTGTAAATTGGTAACACTGGTACTGATTGAGGGCAATTATCCAGACCAATTATTACAAATCGCCTCATTGCTTCTCAGGTAGTGCCAGGGTGGTCTTTGGGCAGAATGAGAGGTCTCCAGTGTTACTCAGTTACCAGAGGGTCTTTTTTTAAATTCCATAACCACAGACCTACCCAGATATAGAGTTAAGACAGTATAAAGAAGTTTCTAAGTGTCTTTGAATAGCACTAGCTCTGACTGCCTCTCTGGATAAATGCACTGACTGTGTTTAATCTACTGTGGTAAGATTTACAAAAAAAAAAAAAAAAAATCAAAACACTGATCACCTCAGCTGTTCTTCTTTTCCCTATGATTTGTTGCAGCATATCTCAACTATAAAAAATAAAAGATCTCAAGTGATGGGATTATTCTCAAATCCAAGGCTCTCCACTGATGTCATGTACAGTCTGAGATAAGCACAGAGGATTCGTAGGTGTGAGGGCTTCAAGTCTGGGATTAGGAAGAACCTATTGGTTCAGAGACCAATTTACAAAAACTGAAAAAAAGCACAATTAGCTATTAGTGAGCCAAACTTTGACAGTCCAGTGATGGAGTAGTGGAATAGTTTGTTACCTTGTACCAGAGAAATCTGGGTTCAAATCCCATCCCGGACTAGCTGTTTGAATTTTAAATTCATATTAGGGAATGAGAGGTATAATAGGGAGCAAAATTAGCAGCATTATATGAAGCAGCTTGTGGCATGGTGGTTGTGTACATGATCAGTACTTAAAGGTTGTGGGTTGAAATCCCCTATTTCTTGAGTTGTTTGAAAGTTAAACCAGAATGATGGGAGGAGAGGTATAAGGGGGAGAAAAAGTGAGCCAATTCTTACCAGTCCAGTTGTGGACTAGAGGAAAGATTGTTACCTTGTAGCAAAGAGTCCTGGGTTCGACTCCCAGGACTGGATATTTGACTTTTAAAAAATCCATATCAAGGAAGGAGACGTATAAGAAAGAGAAAAAGTGAACCAACCATCACCAATCCAGTTGTGGACTAGAGGAATATTTGTTATCTTGCACCAAAGAGTACTGAGTTGAACTCCCCTGACTGGCTGTTTGAATTTTTAATTGAAATCAAAGAAGGAATAGTATAAGGAAGAGAAAAATTAAACCAACTTTCATGAGTCCAGTGGTGGGCTAGAGGAATGCTTTGTTACCTTGCACCAAAGAGTCCTGGGTTCGACTCCCAGGACAGGATATTTGAATTTTTAAAAATCCAAATCAAGGAATTAGAAGTATAAGGAAGAGAAAAATTAAACCAACTTTCATGAGTCCAGTGGTGGACTAGAGGAATGCTTTGTTACCTTGCACCGAAGAGTCCTGGGTTCGACTCCCAGGACAGGATATTTGAATTTTAAAAATCCAAATCAAGGAAGGAGAAGTATAAGGAAGAGAAAAATTAACAAATTTTCATGAGTCCAGTGTTGGACTAGAGGAATGCTTTGTTACCTTGCACCAAAGAGTCCTGGGTTCGACTCCCAGGACAGGATATTTGAATTTTAATCCAAATCAAAGCATGAAAGGAATAAAGGGAAGATACCGAAAGCACCTAGTACCTGCCTGACTGGTGGCTCAGTGGCTAAAGGGCTTGACCTCAATATAGGAGGTCACAGGTTCGAGTCTAGCTTAGTCCAAAGCTAGATGGGACAATAGCAGGTAAGTGAAGGAATTAGATAGACTGGAAGAGGTGGGTGTATGGGGTGGAGGAGGAAGAATGGGCAGAGGAGGAGGTTCAGTAACTACAGTGAAAGCAAGAAATCTAGTAGACATTTTACTACTAGATTTTACTACTTTTTACTATGAACTAAATTTCAGTTAAACTGAGACTTGAACCTTCATCCTTTTCCCTTCACATCTTTGCAAGAGCCACCAGCATCAGTTGGGGATTATGCTACTTTTCACTATGAAAAATGGACTAAATTTGAGTAGTTTCAGCCCTGTTATTAATCCAGCACTCAACCCTTGAGCCAGCCAGGCTTGCACATCTAGACCCTTTTGGAACTTATATTTATCCATTTCTAGGTTCAAAATAATCCTAGTAGTAGACCCAAAAATATTTGAACCCTCAACTTCAGGTTACTACCCTCTTCTCTTGGCACAGCATCATCCCTACGTCTCCTGTTACTAATCCAGCACTCCTTAGCTGAGACTCGAACCCTCAGTCTCTTGTTACTAACCCAGCACTCAACCATTGAGCCAGTCAGGCTTTCACATCTATACCTTTTCGGAACTTATATTTATCCATTTTAAGGTTCAAATCTTAGTAGTAGACACAAAAAGACTTGAACCCTTAACTTCAGGTTACTATCCTGTTCTTTTGGCACGGTATCATCCCTACTCCTTAGCTGAGGTTTGAACCCTCAGCTCTCTGTTACTAACCCAGCACTCAACCATTGAGCCAGCCAAGCTTTCACATCTAGACCTTTTCGGAACTTATATTTATCCATTTCTAGGTTCAAATCCTAGTAGTAGACATAAAAAGACTTGAACCGTCAATTTCAGTTTACTATCCTCTTCTTTTGGTACGGTATCAACCCTTCTCCTTAGCTGAGGCTTGAACCCTCAACTCTCTGTTACTAACCCAGCACTCAACCATTGAGCCAGCCAAGCTTTCACAGCTAGACCTTTTCGGAACTTATATTTATCCATTTCTGGGTTAAAATCCTAGTAGTTGACACATCCAATCACGCTCTATAAATTAAACATTTAATTTAAATGGTCATTTTCCATAGATATTTCTTGGCCAGATTTCCAGAGCTCTGCCTGGTACTGTGCTTAGGCTCTGTCTACTGGAATCTCAATCAAAACTCACTCCAGTCCATCTAAACCATCCCAGCCATCGAAGCCCTCCCCAGCCCATCCTCTATCGTGCAAGTCTGCCCAGTACTGGCCTTAGTTCTTCAATATACAGTACACCATTATTTTCTGATTCTAGATCCTCTGTGTTCATCCCATGCTTGTTTGAACTCTGCTACCTCCCTCGGTAACGCATTCCATGGAAACATAGAAGATGACGGCAGAAAAGGGCTATAGCCCATCAAGTCTGCCCACCCTACTATCCCTTCCTCTTAAGTCTATCTATACCTAGTAACTATTTATTCAGATTGACTCTCTTAGGGATCCCCTATAGGCATCCCATTTATTTTTAAAGTCCCATTTATTCTTAAAGTCCAACACGATGCAGGTCTCGATCATCCCATCAAGTCTGCTGACCCATCCTCTTAAGTCTATACCTAGCGACTGATGTTCTAGTTCGACCCTCGTAGGGATCCCACATAGGTATCATGCATCAATTACTCTCTCTGCAAAGAAGAATTTCCTAATATTACTTTTGAGTCTACCACCCCTCAACCTTAAATTTTGCCCTTTGGTTTTACCATTTTCTTTTCTCTGGAAAAGATTTTGCTCTATGTTAATACCTTTCAAGTAACATAGTAGATGACGGCAGATAAAGACCTGAATTGTCCATCCGGTCTGCCCAACCTGATTCAATCTAAAAATTTGTTGTTGGGGTTTTTTTCTTCTTAGCTATTTCTGGTCAAGAATCCAAAGCTCTGCCCGGGATTGTTCTTAGGTTCCAACTACTGAAATCCCTGCCAAAGCCCACTCCAGCCCACATACCATCTAAACCATCCCAGCCACTGAAGCTCTTCCCAGCCCATCCAGCACCAAACGGTCATATACAGACACAGACTGTGTAAGTCTGCCCAGTACTGGCCTTAGTTCTACAATATTTACTATTATTTTCTGATTCTAGATCCTCTGTGTTCATCCCACGCTTCTTTGAACTCTGTCACCGTTTTCCTCTCCACAACCATTCCACCAGGAGCGCATTCCAGGCATTCACCACCCTCTCCGTAAAGTAGAATTTCCTAACATTGCTCTTGAATCTACCACCCCTCATCCTCAAATTATGTCCTCTGGTTTTACCATTTTCCTTTCTCTGGAAAAGATTTTGTTCTACGTTAATACCTTCAAGTATTTAAATGTCTGAACATATCTCCCCTGTCCCTCCTTTCCTCTAGGGCAGGGGTGTCCAACCTGTGGCCCGAGGGCCGCATGCGACACCGTGAAGTATTTTGGGCGGCCCCGGTCAAGAGCGATGCAGTGTTTTCCTCTGCTGCCCCCGGGTGTTTACTGTCTTGCCAGCTCCCTCCTATGTCTTGCTGCAACATTTGCGCAGCCACAGAAAAAATTTTTGGCGCCAGTGCAGCCCAGGGAAGCCAAAAGGGTGGACATTCCTGCTCTAGGGTATACATATTCCGGGTTTCCAGTCTCTCCTCATAAGTCTTTTGGTGAAAACCTCTTATCATTTTCATCGCCCTCCTCTGGACCGCCTCAAGTCTTCTTACGTCCTTCGTCAGATACGGTCTCCAAAACTGAACACAATACTCCAAGTGGGGCCTCACCAATGACTTGTACAGGGGCATCAACACCTTCTCTTTATACAGCCCAGCATCCTTCTGGCAGCAGCCACCGCCTTGTCACACTGTTTTTTCGTCTTTAGATCTTCGGACACTATCACCCCAAGGTCCCTCTCCCCATCTGTGCATATCAGCCTCTCACCTCCCAGCATATACAGCTCCTTCCGATTATTAATCCCCAAATGCATTACTCTGCATTGAATTTTAGTTGCCAGATATTAGACCATTCCTCTAACTTTTGCAGATCCTTTTTCATGTTTTCCACTCCCTCCTCGGTGTCTACTCTGTTACAAATCTTGGTATCATACGCAAAAAGGCGAACCTTCTAACCCTTCGGCAATGTCACTCATAAACATATTGAATAGGATTGGCCCCAGCACCGATCCTTGAGGGTCTCCATTATTCACCTTTCCTTCCTCCAAGCGAATTCCATTAACCACCACCCTTGGCATCTGTCCGTCAACGAGTTTCTAATCCAGTTCACCGTTTTAGGTCTTAACTTAAGCTCATCAGGTTTGTTCAAGGGCTTTACTGACATCTAAGTAAATTACATCTAGCATATGTCCTTGGTCCAATTCTCTTGTCACCTAATCAAAAAATTCAATCAGATTTGTTTGGCACGATTTACCTTTAGTAAAGCCATGTTGCCTTGGATCCTGTAACCCATATGATTCTAGGAATTTCACTATCCTTTCTTTCAGTAACGCTTCCATTATTTTTCCAAGAACCGCAGTTTCCTGCTTCATCTCTTGTGACTACTTTTGTGAATTGGCACCAAATCTACTCTTCTCCAATCCCCAGGAACCACTCCCGTCTCCAAAGATTTATTGACCAAATCTTTAATAGGACCACCAGAACCTCTCTAAGCTCCCTCAATATCCTGGGATGGGTCTCATCCGCTTCCATTGCTTTGTCCACCTTCAATTTTTCAAGTAGGTACAAACAGGTTCTGTACCCAGGGCAATGAAGGATGAAAAGATTGCAATTGGGGTCAGTGGGATTTAAACCTTGTTTTTCCTGGTTTGATCCTGCTTTTGTAACTCTGAGCTTTGCAGGGAACTCCCCTGGACAAGTCCTGAACTGTTTTGTACTGTTTATTTGCTGTGGCTTGTGTGTGCACACGCGTGTATGTGTACATGCACAAAATCAGGGACAAAGGCCCAAATTCACTAAGCAAAACGATCGTGTACTGTTGGGTTTGCGAGCCCTTTGCGTCCAAATTTCTCTACAACCCCATTCACTAAAGCCTGTAGCGATCCTCCCATGCAAATTAGCAAAACCCCATGCAAAATAGCCAAGCGATTGATTCACTAACAATTGCTTGGCTATTTCGAATCGGTTTTACTACTGGCAAACCCGACTGCTGCAGACCTGTCAGTAACTGAGTTACCGAAAACAAAAGAAAAAATCCAACAAACAAAAAACAAAAAGGACTGCAGAGAAAATGTACAAGATGCAGATTATTTTTATTATATCAAATATAAATGCGGTCAGTGTTACCACCCTTCAAACAAACCTAAGGACCCGCCACGGTCCGTGTTTCAGTAAATACATCTTCCTCTGGGTTTGAACAAATATAAATAAAGATTGCTAAGAATATACAATTACAGATGTATAAAGACATGAAAAATGGACATATGGTGTGATGATAAATGAATAAAAACAATGACATAAGTAATGTGATAGAGTGACAATGGGATGTGACGTAAGACTCCATGTGATATACATAAACCAAACATATAAATAGAGGCTTGCACTGCAGGGAACGGCGGCAGAGAGCAGGAGAGTCTGGGATCAGGCAGGAGAGATTGGGGCTGAGCCCTAATAGCAGTGACAGGAGGTTGCTTTTCTTGTCACTGCAGTCAGGGTGTGCGCAAGAGCGGGGATCGCTCTGGCCGTGGGTAGGGGGCGTGTTAACGATCATTGCCATTTGCATGCAGGCCTTTAGTGAATTCGTCGGCCGGCATGCAAACGGAAATGGATCGCACACTGTTTTGAGGTTTTGTGAATTTGGGCCAAAATGCCTGGAGCTCAGAGGAGGAGGGGCTATGGGAGAGACCGTCACAGAGAACCATCCAGATGAGTCATCCTTTCGTGTGGCTGCCAGTGGAGAGATAGTGGTGTGAATATCACCGCTATCTCGATCGTGCAGCTTCCTGTTGCTCCTTCTGGATATTGGTTTTTCACTACCACAGGTGGTGGTTGGAAAAACCAACCAACTGCAGCAGCTGGCCATTAGCCCAGTCACTTTTGAGTTTGTGTCAGCTTCTGTTCAATTTAGAATTCAGAGAAACATAACTTGGCCGGGATGTCTAAACTAAACTTGCACTTTTAATACTCACAATGCCACTTCTCTTCATCTCAGAGAGATTCTGTGCAGGAAACTTTTTCTGCTCTCTCTCCCTTTCCCCATCTCTCAATCACTAGATAACTAGAAGAAACTTACTGGAATGATCACTTTACTTGGCATGTTAATCTGGGAGTCTGTACGAGTTGTGAGGTGTTACAATGCATGGGCTCTATACTGAAATACACAGAGCTCTGTGGTGATGTTACAGAGTTATTAATGCCTACTTATATGCACATGTTTATACCAAATCAGTTGCCCTATGTATGCACACATGTAATACAAGGTTTACTATTGCAGCTAAATACACTATACATTTTAGACTCGTTCAGGTAACAATTTAGAAGTCAGAGTCTATAATTTCAGTCCAGTTCATGTGAAAATAAAAGTTTTTACTGCTTTTCTAAAGTCTGATAATTTATAAAGAGTTACCCGGCGTATGCAGTGCCAAGATAAGAAAAACAGAAATGAAGAAGAGGCTGGGGAAGCCCAGTTCGGTGATACGCAACCACCAACTCCTATGATGGGAGGATGTGGGGGGGGGGAGTGGTTCGTAGAGCAGGTTAGAGAAGCATCTATCTGGGAGATTTTACATATAGGGATACTGCATTGAGGCAAGGGAGTGTAGAAGATGAATCCACGTGGTCTCTCCCAGCCCCATCTTTCTCCGATTCTAGAATAATTATCCTGGAACCATAACCCTCAGAATTTTGTGATTCCGGACATGTTATGTCAGGCATCAGTGATATACATCTTTGTTTAATAGGTTGGATATTATTATTACGCCAGTTCATTCATCTGGGGAGGGTGGTGAATAGGAGATGATGCACTTATTCTTCCCTTTTTCACCCCAAATATTCTATGGCATGCTTCTTGTCAGGAGGCACCAGCCACAGTTCCTGTGCCTGGATAAGCTCCCTGCCAATTATTACCATTGCAAACAGAAACTGGTCAGGTGTTGTGGAAAATACACAGCAAACACCTCAGCGGGACAGGCTTGGCTCATCAGAGTTCCCAGAGGAACTGTACTCTTCTCCAAACTCCAGGAGTGTCGATTCATATTCCCATTCCTTCTGCTTAGGTACCCATTGCCATGAACACCTGGTGCCACTGCTGTCTAGCCCAGGGAAGCTTTTAGCCTCATTAGCTAAGATGTCCTGTACGACCCATTTCAAATGCAGTGGAAACACAGGAATATTTGAAGCCTCCATACCTCAGTCCACCTTTAATCTCCAATGAAAGCCAGGCTGATTGTCTCAAGAAAAGCAGTGGACAATTAGAACAAGTCTCTGCACGCAGTAGGGTAAAATTCAGGACTGGATCAGATTAGTCAACCTGGGATGGCGTAGCAAATCCAAGGTCACATATGAGACTTGCTATACAAGCCCTCAGGATGGCTACTGAAACAGTCTGTGCTATGCAGAAGCTGTCAAATCTTCCCTCAAGGCTGGTAAGCAAACAAACCAAGCCAGTTCCAGGCTACCCACTGAATCTAGGATATACCCTCTCTAAAAATATCTAACAGCAAGATGTTCTTCAGAGGAACTGTACTCTTCTCCAAACTCCAGGAGTGTCAGGTGCACAATCCCATCCTTTCTCCTTAGGCTCCCATTGCCCTGAAGACCTGGTGCCACCGTTGTCGAGCCCAGGGAAGCTTTAAACATCATTAGCTAAGAGACAGTGATGTCCTGTATGACCCATTTCAAATGCAGCGGAAACACAGGAATATTTGAAGCCTCCATCCCTCCCTGGATTAGTTAATGAATGGATCCAGTCCACCTTTTATCCCCACTGAATGCCAGGCTGATTGTTTCAAGAAAAGCAGTGGACAATTAGAACAAGTCTCTGCATGCAAGTTGCCCAGTTCCAGGCTACCCACTGAACTTTGTGCTGAAAATCAAAGGCATCAAGGATAAGGCTGTCAGAAACCCAGAACTGACCTATGATCTCCCTTCTAAATCTTGCTTTTCTTAGGGAATGCAATGGGGAACTCAGAAATCCAAGTCCTTACCTGCAAGGGAGTAAACCCAGCACTGGATCCAGTTGGAAGCCTTATTTCGCTGATTGTACAGCTCTTTTTAGTGTAAACCACCTAGAACTTTTGGTTATGGTGGGATAAAAGAATAAAGCTATTATTATATTTAAACGTAGAGGAGCTTCAGCTGCACAGCCAGTTTGAGGAGGGCAGAGCAGGCAGTTGCTCTGCACAGTTGGGAAAGTCTCTATTATTAACAGATTTAAACAATTCAATGTGCAATCTGAGGATTGACCACAGGAGGACAGCACTGAGCTGTTAAATATAGTCATTTCTAGTAGGCAATGGCGCACTCGTGTTGCACTATCTAGAATAGCACCTATAAATCTAAGATTTGAAATTCAGCATAAAATTTATTTATATGCATTAAAAAAAAAACATATTTATTTGGTTGCTTAGCCCATCCTCCCAAAAGAGCACAGAATGGGTTACAAATCAGCATATATAGTATAATTAAATAACTGCAGAGCGCACACAGATGCTCTTATAAAGAATGATGTTAATTTTCCTGGTAACAGTATTTTATGATTATGATTATTGAGAGCTTCTATACCGCTACTAATGACAGTGGAGCCAATTCAGAGCGGTCTACATGAGCTTCTGTAAAGGTGTTATGATACATTAGTTTGTCTTCATTGTCTTAATACTTATTACATTTAGAACATTAAAATGTTTCTCTTCAGTGTCTTTATACTTATCACATTCAGAACATTTAAAAGTTTTCTCTTCATTTTTTAAACTTATACTGAACATACATTTAAAACGTTTTAAATGTGATAAGTATAAAGACACTGAAGAGATACCTTCTAAATCAGTGGTTCTTAACCTGGGTTCGACTGAACCCCAGGGGTTCGGTGAGTCAGTCTCGCAGGTCCGGCGGAGGTCAAAACACACCTCCGACTCATATAGCGCTTCGGTCACGTTCAATCATCTATCAGTTATTCAGTGATTTTGATCAAGACTGATCGTGTACTCGGTTTCTTGATCTATCAATCTGTAACTAACGCCTTATATACATCAATCAATTCCTGATCAAAATTTGTGATTTAACTGATAGATGATTGAACGTGACCGAAGCGCTTATGATTCGTGATGATACGCCCCGCTTGTCCATAATTGGCTGCAGGTGATCACGCAACATCGCTTGGCCTATCTGTGCTGCAGGGGATTTGATGCGCACAGTAGTCAAATTGTAACTGTTGTGATGGTACGTCGTGTGATACCTATCTTAATATTTTAATCCCTTACTAACTATGTCGAGCAAAATACGAAAGTGGTCTGACGAATATGTACAATATGGATTCACATGTATAACGGAACGTGATGGGAGTCAGTGTCCTAATTGCATGATTTGCAATGCCAAGTTGAGTAATTCTAGTCTAGCTCCGGCAAAACTAAGGGAACACTTCCTTAAGCTGCATGGAGATGGAAAATATAAGAACACAACGCTCGCTGAATTCAAGGTGAAGAGAGCAAGATTTGATGAAAAGGCTACTCTGCCTGTTCTCGGCTTTGTACCCATCAACAAACCGATCCTCACAGCATCGTACAAAGTTGCTTACCTGCATTCAGCACAGGCATGCGTTGGCAACAAAAACCTTGCCTCCAAAACTGGCAGAAGTTTTAAAAATTGTTGTGGAATGCGTGAACTATGTGTGAAATAATGCTCTGAAGCACCGCATCTTCAAGGAGTTGTGTAAAGAAATGGGATCTGAATTTGAGGTACTTCTGTACCATTCTAACGTTCAGTGGTTATCCCTGGGACAGGTGCTGAATTGTGTTTTTGCCATGCTTGTGGAATTAGCTCTGTTTTTGCAAGAGCAGCAACATTGTCATGCAGATTGCTTCAAAAATTCTGGCTGATATCTTTGCAGCTCTCAATCATCTCAATAAGAAGATGCAGGGTGGTGGAGTCAACATCATCGAAGCGGAAGAAAACCTGAAAACTTTTCAAAAAAGCTACCATTATGGAAACGTCGAACAGAAAATGATAACTTCGCAAACTTTCCCCTGCTAGACAACTGTGTAAGTAAGATCGAAGATGTATCTGGAATCGGAGACATTTCTGTACCCGCGGAACTGAAGCAAACTATTGCCACGCACTTAGATGAGCTTGCAAAGTCTCTCAACGGATACTTCCCTACAAGAGAGTCATATCCAGCATAGGTGAGACAGCCGTTCACGTTTAGTGTTGAGACAACAGATGTCAATGATGAATACCTTGATGAAATCATTGAAATTCAGCAGAGCCAGGTTCAACAGCAACTCTTCAGAACAACAACGCTCTCAATGTTTTGGTGTCAACAATTGGTAACATACCCTGTTATTGCTAAGAAAGCTCTGGAAATTTTCATACCGTTTGTTACAACATATCTTTGTGAGCAATCCTTTTCGAGGATGCTGGACATAAAAATGAAGAAAGGAAACAGACTTTGTTGCAAAAATGACAACAAGGTTAAGAACCAATGTTCTAAATGCTTTCCATAGTTGGGGAAGAGGGCATTCTCTAAATATAATGTGATAAAGTATGAGCCTAATTAATCGGGAGTGATGTTGAAATTCTGCTCAGGTAGGGGGATAAATGGATCAGCCTTTATGCTAGACATTTGCCACAGGAGGGCAGCACTGAGCATCTCTGCAGTATAAAGACAGTGAAGAGAAACCGTTTAAATATTCTGAATGTCATATGTATGAAAAAAATCCTGAACAGATTCATTTGTTTAAAGACACTGTAGAGAAACCATTTACATGTTCTAAATGTGGTAAGTAGAAAGACACTCAAGAGAAACAGTTTAAAGTTTTGAATGTCATATGTATTATAGGCATGCTTTGTCTCTGCAATATCATATAAAGACACATAATGAAGAAATACCATTTAAATGTTCTGAATGTCATAAGCATAAAGACACTGAAAAGAAATGCTTTAAATGTTCTGAATATGATATGTATTATAGGCACATACTGAAGAGATACCTTTTAAATGTTCTAAATGTGATAAATTTAAAGACACTGAAAAGAAATGGTTTTAATGTTCTGAATGTCATAAGTATAAAAATAACATACTGAACAGATAAATTTTAAATGTTCTAAATGTGATGTTAAAGACACTAAAGAGAAACCTTTTAAATGTTTTGCATGTGATAAGCATAAAAAGAATGAAGAAATACCTTTTAAATAGTCTGAATGTGATAAGTATAAAGACACATCCTGAAGAGATACCTTTTAAATGTTCTGAACGTGATAATCATAACAACAATGAAGAGATGCCTTCTAAATGATCTGAATGTGATAAGTGTAAAACAATGAAAAGATACCTTTTAAATGTTCCAAATATGATAAGTATAAAGACACATATTGAACAGATACTTTTAAAATGTTCTAAATGTGATGTGTCTTTATATTTATCATATTCGGAACATTTAAAAGGTATCTTTTCATTATTTTATGCTTATCACATTCAGAACATTTAAAATGTATCTTTTTATTGTTTTAATGCTGATCACATTTAGAACATTTAAAATGTATCTTTTTATTGTTTTAATGCTGATCACATTTAGAACATTTAAAAGGTATCTTTTCATTGTTTTTATTCTGATCACATTCAGAACTTTTAGAAGGTATCTTTTTATTGTTTTTATGCTGAACCCATTCAGAATATTTAAAAGGTATCTCTTCAGTGCCTTTATACTTATCACATTTTTTACATTTAAAAGGTATCTCTTCAGTAAGCGTCTGTATACTTACCATATTCAGGACATTTAAAAGGTATCTTTTCATTCTTTTTAATGCTTATCACATTCAGAACATTGAGAAGGTATCTTTTCATTGTTTTTATGCTTATCACATTCAGAACATTAAATTGGTTTCTCTTCAGGCTCTGTATACAATCCCTACTATTGTTATTTTACTGCTTTGTTGTGACATGACCATTACTCGTTGTTTATTCTATGCTTGAAAATAAATAAAACTTTTTTGAACTAAAAAAACACACATCACATTTAGAACATTTAAAATGTATCTCTTCAGTGTCTTTATACTTATCACATTTAGAACATTTAAAAAGTATCTGTTCAGTGTGTTTATACTTATAACATTCAGAACATTAAAACAGTTTCTCTTCAGTGTCTTTATACTGCAGACATGCTCAGTGCTGCCCTCCTGTGGCAAATGTCTAGCATAAAGGTATCTCTCCATTGTTTTTATGTTTATCACATTTAAAACATTGAAATGGTATCTCTTTATTCTTTTTATGTGACATTCAAAACATTTGAAACGTATCACTTTAGTATGTGTCTGTATATGTATCACATTTGGGACATTTAAAAGGTATTTTTTCATTGTTTTTTATGCTTATCACATTTAGAACATTTAAAACATATCTCTTCAGTATTTGTCTTTATACTTATTACATTTGGAACATTTAAAAGGTATCTTTTCATTCTTTTTATGATTATCACATTCTGAACATTGAGATTGTATCTCTTCAATGTCTTTATACTGCAAAGATGCTCAGTGCTGCCCTCCTGTGGCAAATGTATAGCATAAAGGCTGAACCTTTTATCCCCCTATCTGAGCAGTTTCAGGAATCAGTAATGCAGAGATGCTCAGTGCTGCCCTCCTGTGGCAAATGTTTGGCATAAAGGTATCTCTTTATTGTTTTTATGCTTATCACATTTAGAACATTTTTTAAGTTCAAAAAAGTTTTATTTATTTTTAAGCAAAGAATAAACAACGATTACTCGTTGTTTATTCTATGCTTGAAAATAAATAGAACATTTAAAATGTATCTCTTCCGTGTCTTTATATTTATCACATTCAGAACATTTAGAAGGTATCTCTTCATTGTTTTTATGCTTATCACATTTAGAATATTTTAAAGGTATCTCATCAGTGTCCTTATATTTATCACATTTAAAACATTGAAATGGTATCTCTTTATTCTTTTTATGTGACATTCAAAACATTTAAAACGTATCACTTTAGTATGTGTCTGAATATATATCACATTTGGGACAT
The DNA here is from genome assembly GCF_902459505.1 of Geotrypetes seraphini. Taxonomy (NCBI): domain Eukaryota; kingdom Metazoa; phylum Chordata; class Amphibia; order Gymnophiona; family Dermophiidae; genus Geotrypetes; species Geotrypetes seraphini. Next base: position 5,193,975 of record NC_047099.1, on the reverse strand, counting down.
TTAAAAGGTATTTTTTCATTGTTTTTTATGCTTATCACATTTAGAACATTTAAAATGTATCTCTTCAGTATTTGTCTTTATACTTATCACATTTGGAACATTTAAAAGGTATCTTTTCATTCTTTTTATGATTATTACATTCAGAACATTGAGATAGTATCTCTTCAATGTCTTTATACTGCAAAGATGCTCAGTGCTGCCCTCCTGTGGCAAATGTATAGCATAAACGCTGAAACATTTTCCCTCTATCTGAGCAGAGTTTCAACATCACCCCCATCAGCATCGAAAACAGAACAGGTGGTTAATATAGAAACAGAGTGGGAAATGTAAATCAAACAAAACTGGACACATTTAAGGAAAGGAGAACTGAAACCAAAGGATAAGAAATTGGAAATTGCAACCCAGGACAGTGCATTACGGGAGATACGGATCGCAGCAAATACAGGAGTGGGAAAATGGAAAACCAGAAATGTAACTGCTAGTTACAGTTACCCTATTTTTAGACACCTGCAAGGTGCTGAGGGTAGTAATTTTCAATGAATAATGCAATGAAATAACATCTCACATCCTATGGGAACTTTGTAAACACTTTAGCATCATTGGACTGGAAGAGCACTGTGGGGACCCACAACCCTAATGAAGAGATTATGATCACCTGGGTCATCCCCATTCTGACCAGTAAAAAGCTGGTGGCAGGGCAGGCGACTCATTCAGATACGGAGGAGGCTCACAGATGTGGTTTAAAGCATTGAAGGAGGAGATGATTGGGGTCCACGTCGATGTTAAAGCGTAGAACTCACTCTGATGTTAGTGAGTTGGGTGCATGAGTTTCCACCTCTGAAGACCACATGGAAACCCTTTCTACATAGGTGTCTGGGATTAAAGAATCTACCGATCGTATATCTACTGAACTGCAAGACCTATAAGCACAGGCGGAGGATCTTGAAAATCGATCCCGGCACAGTAATCTGCATTTTAAAGGCATACCAGAGGTGGAGGCCTATCAGGACTGCAAAATGGTGGTGGAGGAGTATTACGAACAATTGTTGTGGGCTGATGGAGCAGACGTGCTGGATCTCATGCTTTTACTAAGGGCACATCGTAGCCTGGGGCCAACTAGAGGTCTGGGCACTAAGGATATTATCGCTTGCTTTGGCAATTACAATTTAAAGGAGCGTGTTTTGCAGGCGACTTTTCATTGGCAAGATCTGGCTGTGGGAGTATTTCAGGATCTAGCATGGTCTACGCTACAGAAACGCAAGGTCTTTAAAGAAGTCACCCAGGCTTCTTTGCGTGCAGGTGGACATAGATTTCGCTGGCTATTTCCCTTTGGGGTGTGGTTGACTGTGAATGGAAGATCTAAGCGAGTGAGCACCATTGCAGAAGCGTGGTCGGAGATGCAAGATCTGGGCTGCTCGAACCTTCCTGAGATAGCAGTGACGTCTAGGCCGAGCGGGACATGGACTACAGTGTTGAGATCTGGAAAGAAACCTGTCAGATCTGCCACTTGATTTTTTTTTTTGGGGGGGAGGGGTGCTGTTCATGGGCTTTTCTAGCTATTTGTGAGCCAGCAAAGCCACTGTGTGGTTGTCTGTTGCCTTTGGCTCTCATCTTTTGTTCTAATATTAGACGATTTTATAGAATGTCTGTACTTTTAACCTGTTTGGCTTGAAGGGGGATGTTTATGTTGCTGACAGTCTGTTGGGGATTCTGGGATGGAGTTTGTTTTCCATCAGTTTGGGAAGGGTTGGACTTCCCCGGGATTTGTTGCTCTCCTCTACACTACCTTGGGTAGGTAGAGGGCTGGGTACAGGTGCTGGGAGGGGAGTAACCCTGGGGTGTTTTTGAAGGGTTTTGGGAAGCATTTGGTTGTACAATTTTAGAGAGTGCCCTCTCGTTCTCCCTACCTTGGAGAGGGTGAACTACCTGTCCTATATACTAAGTCTATTCCCTTCAGTATCTTGAATGTTTCGATCATGTCCCCTCTCAATCTCATCTTTTCAAGGGAGAAGAGGCCCAGTTTCTCCAATCTCTCACTGTAAGGCAACTCCTCCAGCCCCTTAACCATTTTAGCCACTCTTCTCTGGACTAGAGAGTTGCACGGGGAAAGAAATCCCATCCGTCCCCGCCCATCCCTATAAACTTCAGAATTAGTTATTTCATTTAATTATGCTAGTGAATTAAAGGCTCTGGTAGAGACCCATTTACAAATAAGCAAAGACACTTTATTAATTTGGAAATATTAATTGGGAAGAATACATACTTTGTAAATGGTTTCTACCAGAGCCTCTAATGTAAATATAAAATATAAATACTCAGCTTATGAGGACCCCCCAAGCTATGTCAGCTGAGGACTTCCTCTGAAGGTGGCCAAGGCTCCCTTTTACCAAGCTTGGCAGGCAGCAGTAGCGTCCCTGAGTCACAGATGCTGGCACCTCAGTGTCTCATAGATGCTGCCAGTGGCTGCTGTGCTTGGTGGAAGGGAGTTCTGGCTGTCTCTAGAAGAGGTCCTCTGCTTGCAGTGCTTGGGGATCATCAGCAGCCACAGCCAGGGGTCAGCAAGTACTTAAACTACACTGTAGAAATAAAACCAGAAATGCATTTCCTTTTCTTTTGAACACAATACAAAGACATCTGCTATATACATTTCCCAAAGCTAACATATTTTAGTCAATAAATTCTGTTTTTTACCTTTGTTGTCTGGAGACTTATTTTTCCATCAAGTTGGTCCCAGTTTCTTTTTTTCTGCTTTCCCGTCTTCTGTAAATTCTTCTGTTGCTGTCCATTGGTTCCTCCTACCACGGTCCAGCATTTATCCCTCTCTCATGTCTCATCCCCCGGACCATGTGCAGCATATTTTGCCACTGCCCACCAGCCCCATGCCCAACATTTCTCCTTCTATCACCCCTCTCCAGCACCATGTCACATCTCTCCCTCCATTCCCTTCACCACTATGTCCAACATCCCTCCCTTTCAATCTGTCCCACTATTCCCTTTCCACCACATTTCTCCCTCTCATCTTTCACTTCCCTATCTGTACCTCCCTCACTCCCTCCCTATGACTAAAAATTCACCACTTGCTTCCATTCCCCGTGTACACCATTTTTCTTTCCCTCTCACTGACACACATATGGCGTGCTATACTATAATAAAATACATTTTAAAAGGTAGGGTAACTCCTTATTGGAGGCAGTTGTTTTCTAAACATAGCTGTTGAATGAAATTTAGTCCTTCAGTTGTTTTCTTTCAGATTTCCATTGCCGGATATTGACCCTCATTTAGCTCCTTATTAACTCTTATATGAAAAAAACACAATTCTAATCACACAATAATTCTATAGTGCTGCGGTCATCCCTCAACCCTTTAAATATGGTACCTCTTTCTTAACAGAAATGATAGGAAAGGGCAGCTGAGACTTGACTAGTATACTCCTGCTAGCTTGACAGTAACCTACACAAGCAAAACCGAGATAATAGGACCAGTATAGAAATACTAAGAGGTACTATATTAAGAGACCATAGTTTCTACATAAACACTCGAAAACCCCAGCTAAAAGTAACTAGTCTTTAACAACTTTCAAAAAGCATTAACGATTTAAAACATAAATAAAAAGGCACAGAAGACTGGCTATGCAGCAACGGAAGTTACCTTCTGAACTACAGAACCTAGTTAATTTAAAAATAGATAGCAAGCAGAAGAACAGCATGGTCAATATACAACTCAGAAACGATCAATTACTTCTCTTCAACAATGCTTTTGTTCCCACCTTCATTTGCTCCTTTTTTTTTTTTTTTGTATTTTTAAACCACGCTAATCTGCCCACTGTGATCAGTTCTAACCAGGATATACTACGGCAACTAATCCCTCAGGGTCCCACCAATTTAAAGATGCCGCCATCCACACCCACCTTCTCCCCTTTAATCAGTTCAAATGGATAAGGGAAGCTAAGTAGCAAGAGCTCAACCTACCTTATTAGGTGGGCTAGTTACGTCTTCAAAGAATGGCAGACAGCCAATCTGGTTCCTCTCTAAGGGAAGAGGCGGTACCTTTCCGGTTTGAATGGACAGAATGATGCAATAGGGTGCCAGTGGGTGGATACTCGCTGAGTAACTAAGCTGCTGTGGCTGGGAGCATTGTAGAAAACAAGAGACTCTATTACCATTTCAAGGCTGGAATAGGCAAGAACAAATTAGCAGGAGTATCGGTTTCTTCCTAGTGCGCACGCAGTAAGTTCTTTTTATCAGGAGGGCAGAAAAAGAAGATGAGAGCCACTCAGCTCGAGCTGCCTCCATCCCCATGGGATCCCCGCAACCCTGAGGAACATCCTCCCAAAAGAGTACAGAATGGGTTACAAATCAGCATACATAGTATAATTAAATAACTGCATAGCACACACAGATACTCTTACAAAGAATGATGTTAATATAACAGTATTTTATGATGATGATTATTGAGAGCTTCTATACCGCTACTAATGACAGTGGAGTCAATTCAGAGCGGTCTACATGAGCTTCTGTAAAGGTGTTATGATACATTAGTTTCTCTTCATTGTCTTAATACTTATTACATTTAGAACATTTAAATGGTTTCTCTTCAGTGTCTTTATACTTATCACATTTAGAACATTTAAGTGTTTCTCTTCAGTGTCTTTATACTTTATAGGTTCAGTAACTACAGTGAAAGCAAGAAATCTAGTAGACATTTTAAGCTACTTTTTACTATGAACTAAATTTCAGTAAAACTGAAACTTGAACCTTCAACCTCTTCCCTTCACATCTTACTACCCTCTTTGCAAGAGCCACCAGCAGCAGCAGCTGGGGATTATGCAACTTTTCACTATGAAAAATGGACTAGATTTGAGTAAAACTACCCCCTTGTCTTCACATGGAGTAGTTTCAGCCCTGTTATTAATCCAGCACTCAACCCTTGAGCCAGCCAGGCATGCACATCTAGACCCTTTTGGAACTTATATTTATCCATTTCTAGGTTCAAAATAATCCTAGTAGTAGACACAAAATGACTTGAAGCCTCAACTTCAGGTTACTACCCTCTTCTCTTGGGACAGTATAATCCCTACTCCTTAGCTGAGGCTTGAACCCTCAGTCTCCTGTTACTAATCCAGCACTCCTTAGCTGAGATTTGAACCCTCAGTCTCCAGTTACTAACCCAGCACTCAACCATTGAGCCAGCCAGACTTTCACATCTAGACCTTTTCGGAACTTATATTTATCCATTTCTAGGTTCAAATCCTAGTTGTAGGCACAAAAAGATTTCAGGTTACTACCCTCTTCTCTTGGCACAGTATCATCTCTACTCCTTAGCTGAGGCTTGAACCCTCAATTCCCTGTTACTAACCCAGCACTCAACCCTTGAGCCAGCCAGGTTTTCACATTTAGACCTTTTCGGAACTTATATTTATCCATTTCTAGGTTCAAAACCTAGTAGTAAAAACAAAAAGACTTGAACCTTCAACATCAGGTTACTACCCTTTTCTCTTGAGGAAGTATTATCCCTACTCCTTAACTGAGACTTGAACCCTCAGCCTCCTGTTACTAACCCAGCACTCAACCTTTGAGCCAGCCAGGCTTTCACAGCTAGAGTTTTTCGGAACTTATATTTATCCATTTCTGGGTTAAAATCCTAGTAGTTGACACATTCATTCACACTCTATAAATTAATCATTTAATTTAAATGGTCCTTTTCCTTAGATATTTCTTGGCCAGAAACCCAGAGCTCTGCCTGGTAATGTGCTTAGGCTCTGTCTACTGGAGTCTCTGTCAAAACTCACTCCAGTCCATCTAAACCATCCCAGCCATTGAAGCCCATCCTCAACCTTGCAAGTCTGCCCAGTACTGGCCTTAGTTCTTCAATATATAGCATTATTTTCTGATTCTAGATCCTCTGTGTTCATCCCATGCTTGTTTGAACTCTGCCATGCATGCATCAATTACCCTCTCTGTAAAGAAGAATTTCCTAACATTACTCTACCACCCCTCAACCTTAAATTTTGCCCTCTGTTTTTACCATTTTCCTTTCTCTGGAAAAGATTTTGCTCTATGTAAATACCTTTCAAGTAACATAGTAGATGACGACAGATAAAGACCTAAATTGTCCATCCGGTTTGCCCAACCTGATTCAATCTAAAAATTTGTTGTTGAGTTTTTTTTTTCTTCTTAGCTATTTCTGGGCAAGAATACAAAGCTCTGCCCGGGACTGTTCTTAGGTTCCAACTACTGAAGTCCCTGCCAAAGCCCACTCCAGCCCACATACACCATCGCATCCACTACCCTGTCCGTAAAGTAGAATTTCCTAACATTGCTCTTGAATCTACCACCCCTCAACCTCAAATTATGTCCTCTGGTTTTACCATTTTCCTTTCTCTGGAAAAGATTTTGTTCTACGTTAATACTTTCAAGTATTTAAACGTCTGAACATATCTCCCCTGTCCCTCTTTTCTTCTAGGGCAGGGGTGTCCAACCTGTGGCCCGAGGGCCGCATGCGACACCGTGAAGTATTTTGTGCAGCCCCGGTCGAGGGCGATGCAGTGTTTTCCTCTGCTGCCCCCGGGTTTTTACCGTCTTGCTAGCTCCCTCCTCTGTCTTGCTGCAACATTTGCGCGGCCCCAGAAAAATTTTTGGGGGCCAATGCGGCCCAGGGAAGCCAAAAGGTTGGACACGTCTGCTCTAGGGTATACATATTCAGGGCTTCCAGTCTCTCCTCATACGTCTTTTGGTGCAAACCTCTTATCATTTTCGTCGCCCTCCTTTGGACCGCCTCAAGTCTTCTTACGTCCTTCGCCAGATACGGTCTCCAAAACTGAACACAATACTCCAAGTGGGGCCTTACCAATGACTTGTACAGGGGCATCAACACCTTCTCTTTATACAGCCCAGCATCCTTCTGGCAGCAGCCACCTCCTTGTCACACTGTTTATTCGTCTTTAGATCTTCGGTCACTATCACCCCAAGTTCCCTCTCCACATCTGTGCATATCAGCCTCTCATCTCCCAGCATATACAGCTCCTTCCGATTATTAATCCCCAAATGCATTACTCTGAATTGAATTTTAGTTGCCAGATATTAGACCATTCCTCTAACTTTTGCAGATCCTTTTTCATGTTTTCCACTCCCTCCTCGGTGTCTACTCTGTTACAAATCTTGGTATCATCCGCAAAAAGGCGAACCTTCTAACCCTTAGGCAATGTCACTCATAAACATATTGAACAGGATTGGCCCCAGCACCGATCCTTGAGGGACTCCATTACTCACCTTTCCCTCCTCCAAGCGAATTCCATTAACCACCACCCTCTGGCGTCTGTCCGTCAACGAGTTTCTAATCCAGTTCACCGTTTTAGGTCTTAACTTCAGCCCATCAGGTTTGTTCAAGGGCTTTGCTGAAATCTAAGTAAATTATATCTAGCATATGTCCTTAGTCCAATTCTCTTGTCACCTATTCAAAAAAATTCAACCAGATTTGTTTGGCACGATTTACCTTTAGTAAAGCCATGTTGCCTTGGATCCTGTAACCCATATGATTCTAGGAATTTCACTATCCTTTCTTTCAGTAACACTTCCATTATTTTTCCAATAACCGCAGTTTCCTGCTTCATCTCTTGTGACTACTTTTGTGAATTGGCACCACATCCGCTCTTCTCCAATCCCTAGGAACCACTCCCGTCTCCAAAGATTTATTGACCAAATCTTTAATAGGACCACTAGAACCTCTCTGAGCTCCCTCAATATCCTGGGATGGATCCCATTCGCTTCCATTGCTTTGTCCACCTTCAATTTTTCAAGTAGTTACATACAGGTTCTGTACCCAGGGCAATGATGGATGAAAAGTCTTGTCCAAGATTGCTATTGGGGTCAGTGGGATTTAAACCCTGTCTTTCCTGGTTTGATCCTGCTGTTGTAACTCTGGGCTTTGCAGGGAACTCCCCTGGGCAAGTCCTGAACTGTTTGATACTATTTATTTGCTGTGGCTTGTGTGTGCACACTCGTGTATGTGTAAATGCACAAAATCAGGAACAAAGGCCCAAATTCACTAAGCAAACCGATCGTGTACCGATGGGTTTGCGAGCCCTTTGCTTCCAAATTTCTCTACAACCCCATTCACTAAAGCCTGTAACGATCCTCCCATGCAAATTAGCAAAACCCCATGCAAAATAGCCAAGCGATTGATTCACTAACAATTGCTTGGCTATTTCGAATCGGGTTTTACTATTGGCAAACCCGACTGCTGCAGACCTGTCGGTAACTGAGTTACTGAAAACAAAAGAAAAAAATCCAAAAACAAAAACCAAAAAAGACTGCAGAGAAAATGTACAAGATGCAGACTATGTTTATTATATCAAATATAAATGCGGTCAGTGTTACCACCCTTCAAACAAACCTAAGGACCCGACACTGTCCGTGTTTCAGTAAACACACCTTCCTCTGGGGTCTGAACAAATATAAATAAAGATTGCTAAGAATATAGAAACATAGAAACATAGAAGATGACGGCAGAAAAGGGCTACAGCCCATCAAGTCTGCCCACTCTGCTTACCCACAATTACAGATGTATAAAGACATGAAAAATGGACATATGGTGTGATGTTAAATGAATAAAAACAATGACATAAGTAATGTGATAGAGTGACAATGGGATGTGACGTAAGACTCCATGTGATATACATAAATCAAACATATAAATAGAGGCTTGCACTGCAGGGAACGGCGGCAGAGAGCAGGAGAGTCCATGAGCAGGAGAGTCCATGAGCAGGAGTCCAGGAGAGATCGGGGCTGAGCCCTGACAGCAGTGACAGGAGGTTGCTTCTCTTGTCACTGTCATCAGGGTGTGCGCAAGAGCAGGGATTGCTCTGGCCGTGGGTAGGGGGGCGTGTTAACGATCGTCCCATTTGCATGCAGGCCTTTAGTGAATTCGTCGGCTGGCATGCAAATGGAAATGGATCGCACACTGTTTGGAGGTTTAGTGAATTTGGGCCAAAATGCCTGGAGCTCAGAGGAGGAGGGGCTATGGGAGAGACCGTCACAGTGAACCATCCAGATGAGTGGCTGCCAGTGGAGAGAAAACTGACTCCCTAACTTTATCTACATAGTGGTGTGAATATCGCCGCTATCTCGATCGTGCAGCCTCCTGTTGCTCCTTCTGGATATCGGTTTTTCACTACCACAGGTGGTGGTGGTTGGAAAAACCAACCAACTGCAGCAGCTGGCCATTAGCCCAGTCACTTTTGAGTTTGTGTCAGCTTCTGTTCAATTTAGAATTCAGAGAAACATAACTTGGCCGGGATGTCTAAACTAAACTTGCTTTTTTAATACTCACAATGCCACTTCTCTTCATCTCAGAGAGATCTGTGCAGGAAACTTCCTCTGCTCTCTCTCCCTTTCCCCATCTCTCAATCAGCAGCTAGATAACTAGAAGAAACTTACTGGAATGACCACTTTACTTGGCATGTTAATCTGGGAGTCTGTACGACTTGTGAGGTGTTACAATGCATGGGCTCTATACTGAAATACACAGAGCTCTGTGGTGATGTTACCAAGTTATTAATGCCGGCATGGTTATGCCAATAATCCATCATCCTACTTATATGCACATATTTATACCAAATCAGTTGCCCTATGTATGCACACATGTAATACAAGGTTTACTATTGCAGCTAAATACAGACTCGTTCAGGTAACAATTTAGAAGTCAGAGTCTATAATTTCAGTCCAGTTCATGTGAAAATAAAAGTTGTTACTGCTTTTCTAAAGTCTGATAATTTATAAAGAGTTACCTGGCGTATGTAGTGCCAAGATAAGAAAAACAGAAATCAAGGAGAGCCTGGGGAAGCCCAGTTCGGTGATACGCAACCACCAACTCCTATGATGGGAGAATGTTGGGGGGTGTTCTTAACAGCAGGTTAGAGAAGCATCTATCTGGGAAATTTTACATAAAGGGATCCTGCATGGAGGCAAGGGAGTACAGTAGATGAATACCCAAGGTCTCTCCCAGCCCCATCTTTAACCATCCGATTCTAGAATAATTATCCTGGAACCATAACCCTCAGAATTTTGTGATTCTGGACATGTTATGTCAGGCATCAGGAGAGATCGGGGCTGAGCCCTGACAGCAGTGACAGGAGGTTGCTTCTCTTGTCACTGTCATCAGGGTGTGCGCAGGAAAAGAAAATTTGACTGATTTCAAACCAGGATAAATAACAATATGCAAGATTGTATGCGGGTTCTCTGAGGAAGCCAGTAAGGCGAAACGCGTCAGGACCCAGCCAAACTAACGCTAGCAGCAATCTTCAGCTAAGTTACTTAACCTTTGAACCATTCATACATTATAAGCAATTTGAAAGTGTGCAAGTTACAAAGTATCACTTATTTTATTCAATGTTTCAAAACAACTTTTCACAGCAGTCATGGTGCAATGATAGATACCACAAGAGTTCTGGTAGGGGTTAATCCCCCACTCTGAGTTCTTACATTCCATCTTGGATTCTGAGCACCGTTGAAAGTGGAAAGTATTTTTTGAACTGGTTCCTCTATCTGTTTATTTGTGAGGCATCAGTGATATACATCTTGGTTTAATGGGTTTGATATTATTATTACGCCAGTTCATTCATCTACCACTCTTGGGGAGGGAGGTGGATAGGAGATGATGCACTTATACTCCCCTTTTTCACCCCAAATATTCTGTGGCATGCTTCTTCTCAGGAAGCACCATCCCAAGTTCCTATGCCTGGATAAGCTCCCTTCTTAATAATTACCAATGCAAACAGAAACAGGTCAGGTGTAGTGGAAAATACACAGCAAACGCCTCATCAGGACAGACTTGGCACATTAGAGTTCCCTATATCGATTTATCTTTTATTTTTGAAATCCATTTAATCAAGGACAGCAAGATGTTCTTCAGAGGAACTGTACTCTTCTCCAAACTCCAGGAGTGTCGATTCACATTCACATTCCTTCTGCTTAGGTACCCATCGCCCTGAAGACCTGGTGCCACTGCTGTCTAGCTCAGGGAAGCTTTTAACCTCATTAGCTAAGATACATTGATGCCCTGTATGACCCATTTCAAAAGCAGTGGAAACACAGGAATATTTGAAGTCTCCATCCCTCTCTGGATTAGTTAGTGAATGGATCCAGTCCACCTTTAATCCACACTGAAAGCCAGGCTGATTGTCTCAGTGGACAATTAGAACAAGTCTCTGCATGGAGTAGGGTAAAATTCAGGACTGGATCAGATTAGTCGACCTGGGATGGTGTAGCAAATCCAAGGTCACATTTGAGACTTACTAGACCAGCCTTCAGGATGGCTACTGAAACAGCCTGTGCTATGCAGAAGCTGTAGAGTTTTCCCTAAAGGCTGTTAAGCAAACAAACCAGGGCTACCAAGTTGCCCAGTTCCAGGCTACCCACTGAACTTTGTGCTGAAAATCAAAGGAATCAAGAATAAGGCTGTCAGAAACCCAGAACTGAGCTATGATCTCCCTTCTAAATCTTGCTTTTCTTAGGGAATGCAATGGGGAACTCAGAAGTCCAAGTCCTTACCTGCAAAGGAGTAAACCCAGCACTGGATCCAGTTGGAAGCCTTATTTCGCTGATTGTACAGCTCTTTTTAGTGTAAACCACCTAGCACTTTTGGTTATGGTGGTATAAAAGAATAAAGTTATTATTATATTTAAAAGGAGAGGAGCTTCAGCTGCACAGCCAGTTTGAGGAGGGCAGAGCAGGCAGTTGCTCTGCACAGTTGGGAAAGTCTCTATTATTAACAGATTTAAGCAATTCAATGTGCAATCTGAGGAATGACCAAAGGAGGACAGCACTGAGCTATTAAATATAGCCATCTCTAATGGCAATGTTGCCCTCGTGTGGCACTATCTAGAATAGCACCTATAAAACTAAGATTTGAAATTCAGCATAAAATTTCCTTATATGCATTTTTTTAAAAAAATATTTATTTGGTTGCTTAGTCCGTCTTCCCAAAAGAGTACAGAATGGGTTACAAATCAGCATACATAGTATAATTAAATAACTGCATAGTGCACACAGATACTCTTACAAAGAATGATTTTTTTAAAGTTCAAAAAAGTTTTATTTATTTTCAAGCATAGAATAAACAACGAGTAATGGTCATGTCACAACAGAGCATACTTCTAAATGTACTGACAGTATCATTATTTCTCGCTGATAGCTTACAGTTTGTTTATGACATATTGATGCATAATCCTTTAAGCTGCTCTATATACAAAGAATGATGTTAATTTTCCTGGTAACAGTATTTTATGATTATGATTATTGAGAGCTTCTATACCACTACTAATAACAGTGGAGTCAATTCAGAGTGGTCTATATGAGCTTCTGTAAAGGTGTTATGATACATTAGTTTCTTTTCCTTGTCTTAATTACATTTAGAACATTTAAATGGTTTCTGTTCAGTGTCTTTATACTTATCACATTCAGAACATTTAAATCGTTTCTCTTTAGCGTGTTTATACTTATTACATTTAGAACATTTAAAATATTTCTCTTCAGTGATAACTATAAAAAAATGAAGAGAAACATTTTAAATGTTCTAAATGTGATAAGTATAAAAACACTGAAGAGATACCTTTTAAATGTGTTCTATAGTTGGGGAAGAGGGCATTCTCTAAATATAATGTGATAGAGTATGAACCTAATCCATCGGGAGTGATGCTCAAACTCTGATCAGGTAGGGGGGATAAATAGTTCAGCCTTTATGCTAGACATTTGCCACAGGAGGGCAGCACTGAGCATCTCTGCAGTACTGATTCCTAAAACTGTTCAGGTAGGAGGATAAAAGGTTCAGCCTTTATGCTATATATTTGCCAAAGGAGGGCAGCACTAAGCATCTCTGCAGTATAAAGACACTGAAGAGACACCGTTTAAATGTTCTGAATGTCATATGTATAAAAATAACGTACTGAACAGATACATTTTAAATGTTCTAAATGTGATAAGTTTAAAGACATTGAAGAGAAACATTTTAAATGTTCTAAATGTGGTAAGTATAAAGACACTGAAGAGAAACCGTTTAAACATTCTGAATGTGATATGTATTTTAAGCATGATTTGTCTCTAATAAAATATAAAACATATACTGAACAAATACCATGTATATGTTCTGAATGTGATATGTATTATAGGTATGCTTTGTCTCTGCACTATCATATAAAGACACATACTGAAGAAATCCATTTAAATATTCTGCATGTCATAAGTATAAAGACACTGAAGAGAAACCATTTAAATGTTCTGAATATGATATGTATTATAGGTATGCTTTTTCTCTGCAATATCATATAGACACATACTGAAGAGATACCTTTTAAATGTTATAAATGTGATGTTTACAGACACTTAAGAGAAACATTTAAATGTTCTGAATGTGATAAGCATAAAACACATACTGAGCAAATACATTTTAAATGTTTTGAATGTGATAAGCATAGCAACAATGAAGAGATACCTTTTGAATGTTCTGAATGTGATAAGTAAAAAACAATAAAGAGATACCTTAAAGATATTCTGAATGTGATAAGCATAGAAACAATGAAAAGATACCTTTTAAATGTCCCGAATGTGATAAGTATACAGACACATACTGAAGAGATACCTTTTAAATGTTCTGAAAGTGATAATCATAAAATCAGTAAAGAGATACCTTTTAAATGTTCTGAATGTGATAATCATAAAAACAGTAAAGAGATACTTTTTAAATGTTTTGAACGTGATAATCATAAGAACAATAAATAGATACCTTTTAAATGTTCTGACTGTGATAAGCATAAAACAATGAAAAGATACCTTTTAAATGATCCAAATATTGTAAGTATAAAGACACATATTGAACAGATACTTTTAAAATGTTCTAAATGTGATGTGTCTTTATAGTTATCATATTCAGAACATTTAAAAGGTATCTTTTCATTGTTTTATGCTTATCATATTTAGAACATTTAGAAGGTATCTCTTCAGTGTTTTTATACTTATCACATTTAGAACATTTAAAAGTTATATATATTGTTTCTATGCTTGTGACATTCAGAACATTTAAAAGGTATCCCTTCAGTATGTTACTGTATACTTATCACATTCGGGACATTTAAAAGGTATCTTTTCATTATTTTTATGCTTATCACATTCAGAACATTGAAAATGTCTTTATACTCATCACATTTAGAACATTGAAAAGGTATCTCTTTGTTGTTTATATGTGACATTTAGAATATTTAAAAGGTATCTCTTCAGTATGTGTCTGTATACTTATCACATTCAGGACATTTAAAAGGTATCTATTCAGTGTCTTTATACTTATCACATTTAGAACATTGAAAATGTATCTCTTTATTGGTTTTATACTTGTGACATTCAGAACATTTAAAAGGTATCTCTTCATTGTCTTTATACTTATCACATTTAGAACATTTAAAAGGTATCTTTATTGTTTCTATGCTTGTGACATTCAGAACATTTAAAAGGTATCCCTTCAGTATGTTACTGTATACTTATCACATTCGGGACATTTAAAAGGTATCTTTTCATTATTTTTATGCTTATCACATTCAGAACATTTAAAAGGTCTTTATACTCATCACATTTAGAACATTGAAAAGGTATCTCTTTGTTGTTTATATGTGACATTCAGAATATTTAAAAGGTATCTCTTCAGTATGTGTCTGTATACTTATCACATTTGAGACATTAAAAAAGTATCTTTTAATTGTTTTTATGATTATCACATTCAGAACATTTAAAAGGTATCTCTTTATTTTTTTATACTTGTGACATTCAGAACGTTTAGAAGGTATCTCCTCAGTGTCTTTATACTTATCACATTTAGAACATTTAAAATGTATCTGTTCAGTGTCTTTATACTTATCACATTCAGAACGTTTAAAAGGTATTTCTTCAGTATCTTTATACTTATCACATTCGAGACATTTAAAAGGTATCTTTTCATTGTTTCTATGATTATCACATTCAGAACATTTAAAAGGTATCTCTTTATTGGTTTTATACTTATCACATTTAGAACATTGAAAAGGTATCTCTTCAGTATATGTCTTTATACTTATCATATTCAGAACATTTAAAAGATATCTCTTCATTGTTTTTATGCTTATCACATTAAGAACATTTAAAAGGTATCCCTTCAGTATGTTACTGTATACTTATCACATTCGGGACTTTTAAAATGTATCTTTTCATTATTTTATGCTTATCACATTCAGAACATTTAGAAGGTATCTTTACATTGTTTGTATACTTATCACATTTAGAACATTGAAAAGGTATCTCTTTATTGTTTATATGTGACATTCAGAATATTTAAAAGGTATCTATTCAGTGTCTTTATACTTATCACATTTAGAACATTGAAAATGTATCTCTTTATTGGTTTTATACTTGTGACATTCAGAACATTTAAAAGGTATCTCTTTATTGTTTCTATGTTTGTGACATTCAGAACATTTAAAAGGTATCTATTCAGTGTCTTTATACTTATCACATTTACAACATTTAAATAGTATCTCTTCATTGATTTTATGCGTATTACATTTAGAACTTTGAAAACGTATCTCTTCATTATGTCTTTATACTTATCACATTCAGAACATTAAATCTGTTTCTCTAAAGTATCTCAGAGATGCTCAGTGCTGCCCTCCTGTGGCAAATATATAGCATAAAGGCTGAACCTTTTATCCCCCTACCTAAGCAGTTTCAGGAATGAGTACTGCAAAGATGCTCAGTGCTGCCCTCCTGTGGCAAACGTATAGCATAAAGGCTGAACCATTTTTCCCCTACCTGAGCAGAGTTTCAACATTAACCCCACCAGCATGAATAAAAACAGGTGGTTAATGTGGAAACAGAGTGGGAAATGTAAATCAAACAAAAATGGACACATTATTTTTTTAAGTTCAAAAAAGTTTTATTTATTTTCAAGCTTAGAATAAACAACCAGTAATGGTCAGGAAAGGAGAACTGAAACCAAAGGATAAGAAATTGGAAATTGCAACCCAGGACAGTGCATTACGAGAGATACAGATCGCAGCAAATACAGGAGTTAGAAAATGGAAAACCAGAAATGTAACTGCTAGGAACAGTTACCCTATTTTTAGACCCTGCAAGGTGCTGAGGGTAGTAATTTTCAATGTAGAAAGATGCAATGAAATAACATCTCAAATCCGCTTTGAAATTTGTAAACAGTTTAGCATCATTGGACTGGAAGAGCACTGGGGGGACCCACAACCCTAAGAGAATGAAGAGATTATGATCACCTGGGTCATCCCCATTCTGACCAGTAAAAAGCTGGATGCCGGGAAACTGGACACATTGGTGAAAGAGAAAACTCCAGATGGGCATTAATCAGCAAAGTTTCTTCCCTTAGCGGTAACTCTATAAGATGCAGGAAAAGAAAGAAGATCCGGACAGAGTAGTTGCCAGATTTTTACATCCCGGTGAATGGCTGCCTAAATCGAGAGCTCCATAGGGGCTGATGAGAATTGTGGAGTTAAAAGCCTCCAGCGCATAGCAATCTCTGACTCTTGGGAGGTCGAGAGTCAGTAAGGTTATGGCGAAGGGGGTGAGAAGTCCTCTGCAGACCTGCCTGGAGGTCCTCTGGAGAAAAATAAGATGGCGGCAGGGCAGGCGACTCATTCAGAGTTGGAGGATGAGGGTATCCCTGCTCAACAGTTGGAGGACGGCGTGGAGGCTCACAGATGTGGTTTAAACATTGAAGGAGGAGATGATTGGGGTCCAGGTCGACGTTAAAGCATAGAACTCCGCTCTGATGTTAGTGAGTTGGGTGCATGATTTTCCACCTCTGAAGACCACATGGAAACCCTTTCTACATCGGTGTCTGGGATTAAAGAATCTACCGATCGTATATCTACTGAACTACAACACCTACAAGCGCAGGCAGAGTATCTTGAAAATTAATCCCGGCGCTATAATCTGCATTTTAAAGGCATACCAGAGGTGCAGGCCTATCGGGACTGCAAAATAGTGGTGCGGGAGTTTTGTGAACAATTGCTGCAGGCTGATGGAGCAGACGTGCCGGATCTCATGCTTTTACTATGGGCACATCATAGCCTGTTGCCAACTAGAGGTCCCGGCACTAAGGATATTATCGCTTTCTTTGGCGATTATAATTTAAAGGAGCGTGTTTTGAAGGTGACTTTTCATTGGCAAGATCTGGCTGTGGGAGTATTTCAAGATCTAGCATGGTCTACGCTACAGAAACGCAAGACCTTTAAAGAAGTTATCCAGGCTTTGCGTGCAGGTGAACATAGGTTTCGCTGGCTATTTCCCTTTGGGGTGTGGTTGACTGTGAATGGAAGATCTAAGCGAGTGAGCACTGTTGCAGAAGCGTGGTCGGAGATGCAAGATCTGGGCTGCTCGAACCTTCCTGAGATAGCAGTGACGTCTAGGCCGAGCGGGACATGGACTACAGTGTTGAGATCTGGAAAGAAACCTGTCAGATCTGCCACTTGATTTTTTTGGGGGGGGCGGGTGATGTTCGTGGGCTTTTCTAGCTATTTGTGAGCCAGCAAAGCCACTGTGTGGTTGTCTGTTGCCTTTGGCTCTCATCTTTTGTTCTAATATTAGACAATTTTATAGAATGTCTCTACTTTTAACCTGTTTGGCTTGAAGTGGGATGTTTATGTTGCTGGCAGTCTGTTGGGGATTCTGGGGTGCAGTTTGTTTTCCATCGGTTTGGGAAGGGTTGGACTTCCCCGGGGTTTGTTGCTCTCCTCTACACTACCTTGGGTAGGTAGAGAGTGCCCTCTTGTTCTCCCTACCTTGGAGAGGGTGAACAACCTGTCCTATCCACTAAGTCTATTCCCTTTAGTACCTTGAATGTTTCGATCATATCCCCTCTCAATCTCCTCTTTTCAAGGGAGAAGAGGCCCAGTTTCTTCAATCTCTAACTGTACGGCAACTCCTCCAGCCCCTTAACCATTTTAGTCACTCTTCTCTGGACTAGAGAGTTGCACGGGGGACAGAAATCCCACCCGTCCCCGTGAGGAATCCCTCCATCCACGCCCGTCCCTGTGAAGAATCCCATCCGTTCCTGCCCATCCCTATAAACTTCAGAATTAGTCATTTCATTTAATTATGCTACTGAATTAAAGACTCTGGTAGAGACCCTTTATTAATTTGGAAATATTAATTGGGAAGAATACATACTTTGTAAATGGTTTCTACCAGAGCCTCTAATGTAAATATAAAATATAAATACTCAGCTTATGAGGACCCCCCAAGGTATGTCAGCTGAGGACTTCCTCTAAAGGTGGCCGAGGCTCCCTTTTGCCAAGCTTGGCAGGCAGCAGCAGTGTCCCTGAGTCACAGATGCTGGCACCTCAGTGTCTCATGGATGCTGCCAGTGGCTGCTGCGCTTGGTGGAAGGGAGTTCTAGCTGTCTCTAGAAGAGGTCCTCTGCTTGCAGTGCTTGGGGATCATCAGCAACCACAGCCAGGGGTCAGCAAGTACTTCAACTTCACTGTAGAAATAAAACCAGAAATGCATTTCCTTTTCTTTTGAACACAATGCAAAGACATCTGCTATATACATTTCCCAAAGCTAACATATTTTAGTCAATAAATTCTGTTTTTACCTTTGTTGTCTGGAGACTTATTTTTCCATCAAGTTGGTCCCAGTTTCTTTTTTTCTGCTTTACCGTCTTCTGTAAATTCTTCTGTTGCTGTCCATTGGTTCCTCCTACCAGGGTCCAGCATTTATCCCTCTCTAATGTCTCATTCCCCGGACCATGTGCAGCATCTTTTGCCCCTGCCCATCAGCCCCATGCCCAACATTTCAATTTCTATCACCCCTCTCCAGCACCATGCCACATCTCTCCCTCCATTCCCTTCACCACTATGTCCAACATTCCTCCCTCTTGCATCCCTTTCAATCTTTCCCACTGTTCCCTTTCCACCACATTTCTCCCTCTCATCTTTCACTTCCCTATCTGTACCTCCTTCTCTCCCAATGACCAAAAATTCTCCACTTTCTTCCATTCCCCATGTACACCATCTTTCTTTCCCTCTCACTGACACACATATGGCGTGCTATACTATAATAAAAGACATTTTAAAAGGTAGGGTAACTCCTTATTGGGGCCAGTTGTTTTCTAAACATAGCTGTTGAATGAAATTTAGTCCTACAGTTATTTTCTTTCAGATTTCCATTGCCGGGTATTGACTTTCATTTAGCTCCTTATTATCTCATATGAAAAAACCACAATTCTAATCACACAATAATTCTATAGTGCTGCGGTCATCCCTCAACCCTTTAAATATGATACCTCTTTATTAACAGAAATGATAGGAAAGAGTAAAAGAGACTTGACTAGTATACTTGTTTCCCTCTCCTGTTAGCTTGACAGTAAACTACACAAGAAAACACTATATACATTTCTTTATCAGGCACAGCAACAAACGGTTCAGCATGCACAACCGAGATAATAGGACCAGTATAGAAATACAAAGAAGTACTATATTAAGAGACCATAGTTTCTACATAATAAGAACATAAGAACATAAGCAGTGCCTCTGCTGGGTCAGACCACAGGTCCATCCTGCCCAGCAGTCCGCTCCCGCGGTGGCCAAAAACAGGTCAAGGCCTGTCTGAATCATCAGAAGGGCTCCCCTGCCACCTTGATTTCCCATTTAAGTTCTGCCCTCCTATCGAAGTCCTAGCCCTCCGGTCTTGCACATGCACGACCAGGTTGGTTTACTCAGTACCCCACGATCCCTCTATCCTTCAGGAATCCATCCAATCCCTGCTTGAATCCCTGTACCGTACTCTGCCTGATCACTTCCTCCGGTAGCGCATTCCAAGTGTCCACTACCCTTTGGGTGAAAAAGAACTTCCTTGCATTTGTTTTGAACCTGTCTCCCTTCAGTTTCTCAGAATGCCCCCTCGTATTTGCTGTCCCCTTCAGTCTGAAGAATCTGTCCCTATCCACCCTCTCTATGCCCCTCATGATCTTGAAGGTCTCTATCATATCTCCCCTGAGTCTCCTCTTCTCCAGAGAGAAGAGCCCCAGCCTATCCAGCCTCTCGGCGTACGAGCAGTGTTCCAGCCCTTTTACCATTTTTGTTGCTCTCCTTTGGACTCTCTCAAGTACCGCCATGTCCTTCTTGAGGTGCGGTGACCAATACTGGACGCAGTATTCCAGATGCGGACGTACCATCGCTCGATACAATGGCATGATGACTTCCCGTGTTCTGGTTGTTATGCCCTTCTTTATGATGCCCAGCATCCTGTTGGCTTTTTTCGAGGCTGCTGCGCACTGTGCAGATGGCTTCAGTGATGCATCCACCAGCACACCCAAGTCTCTCTCGAGTCTGCTGTCTCCCAACAATACCCCCCCCCCCAATTTGTAGTTGAACAACGGGTTCTTTTTCCCTATAAGCATGACCTTACATTTGTCTACGTTGAAGCGCATTTGCCATTTGTTTGCCCAGTCTTCCAGCTTGTCCAGGTCCCTTTGTAGGTCCTCACACTCCTCCCTGGTCCTAACTCTGCCGCACATTTTGGTATCGTCTGCGAATTTTATAACCTCACACTTTGCCTCCTTTTCCAGGTCATTGATGAATATGTTAAAGAGTAAAGGCCCCAGCACCGATCCTTGTGGCACACCGCTCGTGACTCCCCGCCAGTCAGAATATTGGCCCTTTACTCCAACCCTCTGCAGTCTACCCGACAGCCAGTGCTTGATCCATCTGTGCACATCCCCTCCCACCACGTGGCTCCACAGCTTCTTAAGTAGCCTTTTATGTGGCACCTTGTCGAAAGCCTTTTGAAAGTCGAGGTAAATGATGTCTATGGGCTCCCCATTGTCCATCCGGCTGCTTATTCCCTCAAAGAAGTACACTCGAAAACCCCAGCTAAAAGTAACTAGTCTTTAACAACTTTCAAAAAGCATTAACGATTTAAAACGTAAATAAATAGGCACAGAATACTAGCTATGCAGCAACGGAAGTTACCGTCTGAACTACAGAACCTAGTTAATTTAAAAATAGGGAGCAAGCATAACAACAGTACGTTCACTATACAATGCAGAAACGATCAATTACTTCTCTTCAACAATGCTTTTGTTCTCACCTCCGTTTGCTCCTTTTTTTTTTAAACCACGCTAATCTGCCAACTGTGATCAGTTCTAACCAGGATATACTATGGCAACTAATCCCTCGGGGTCCCACCAATTTAAAGATGCCTCCATTCATGCCCACCTTCTCCCCTTTAATCAGTTCAAATGGATAAGGGAAGCTAAGTAGCAAGAGCTCAACCTACCTTATTAGGTGGGCTAGTTACGTCTTTAAAGAATGGCAGACAGCCAATCTGGTTCCTCTCTAAGGGAAGAGGCGGTACCTTTCTGGTTTGAATGGACAGAATGATGCAATAGGGCACCAGTGGGTGGATACTCGCTGAGTAACTAAGCTGCTGTGGCTGGGAGCATTGTAGAAAACAAGAGACTGTATTACTATTTAAAAGCTGGAATGTGCAAGAACAAATTAGCAGGAGGATCGGTTTCTTCCTAGTGCGCATGCAGTAAGTTCTTTTTAGCAGGAGGGCAGAAAAAGAAGACGAGAGCCACTCGGCTTGAGCTGCCTCCAAAACGTGGGATCCCCACAACCCTGAGGGGCATCTTCCCAAAAGAAACCAGAATGGGTTACAAATCAGCATTCATAGTATAATGAAATAATTGCATAACACACACAGATACTCTTACAAAGAATGATGTTAATTTTCCTGGTAACAGTATTTTATGATGATGATTATTGAGAGCTTCTATACCGCAACTAATGACAGTGGAGTCAATTCAGAGCGGTCTACATGAGCTTCTGTAAAGGTGTTATGATACATTAGTTTCTCTTCATTGTCTTAATACTTATTACATTTAGAACATTTAAATGATTTCTCTTCAGTGTCTTTATACTTATCACATTCAGAACATTTAAAAGGTATCTCTTCATTGTCTTTATATTATCACATTCAGAACATTTAAAAGGTATCTCTTCAGTATATCTGTATACTTATCACATTCGGGATATTTAAAAGGTATCTTTTCATTGTTTTTATGAATATCACATTCAGAACAATTAGAAGGTATCTCTTCAGTGTCTTTATACTTATCACATTTAGCATATTTAAAAAGTATCTCTTCAGAATGTGTCTGTATATGATATTGCTGAGACAAAGAATGCCTAAAACACATATCACAATCGGAAGATTTAGAAGGTACCTCGTCGGTCTCTTTATACTTATCACATTTAGAACATTTAAAAGGTATCTCTTTATTGTTTTTATATTTGTGACATTCAGAACATTTAGAAGGTATCTCTTCAGTGTCTTTATACTTATCACATTCAGAACATTTAGAAGGTATCTTTTTATTGTTTCTATACTTTTGACATTCAGAACATTGAGAAGGTATCTCTTCAGTGGTTTTATGACTATCACATTTAGAACTTTGAAAAGGTATCTCTTCAGTATGTCTTTATACTTATCACATTCAGAACATTTAAACCGTTTCACTTTAGTATCTTTATTCTGCAGAGATGCTCAGTGCTGCCCTCCTGTGGCAAATGTATAGCATAAAGGCTGAACCATTTTCCCCCTACCTGAGCAGAGTTTCAACATTACCCCCACCAGCATGAAAAGAAACAGGTGGTTAATGTGGAAACAGAGTGGGAAATGTAAATCAAACAAAACTGGACACATTTAAGGAAAGGAGAACTGAAACCAAAGGATAAGAAATTGTAAATTGCAACCCAGGACAGTGCATTACGGGAGATATGGATCGCAGCAAATACAGGAGTTAGAAAATGGAAAACCAGAAATGTAACTGCTAGGAACAGTTACCCTATTTTTAGACGCCTGTAAGGTGCTGAGGGTAGTAATTTTCAATGTAGAAAGATGCCATGAAATAACATCTCAGATCCTATGGGAACTTTGTAAACACTTTAGCATCATTAGATTGGACCCACAACCCTAAGAGAATGAAGAGATTATGATCACCTGGGTCATCCCCATTCTGACCAGTAAAAAGCTGGATGCCGGGAAACTGGACACAATGGTGAAAGAGAAAAACTCCAGATGGGCATTAATCAGCAAAGTGTCTGCCCTTAGTGGTAACTCTATAAGCTGCAGGAAAAGAAAGAAGATCCTCAAGTACCAAGAGATACGGGCAGAATAGTTGCCAGATTTTACTCTGTAGACCTGTAGAACCCCCCTCCCAGTTCCACCCAACAATTTCTGATTTTTTCATTGCTGTTGACAGTGTGTAGCCTTCTGCAAGAAAGCGCACAAGCAACGATACTGGACTACGTATCCTATGCAAAAGTGACCCATTTGGAGACACTGCTCCTGAGAGAAATTGACTTATCTGTGTGTCCTGTAACCAGAGCATTTTTTAAAAAAAATTCTAATCACAAAAACACTCTACTTTTCTATGCTCTTGGATTAAGGGCGGTTGTCACTTATTATTGCATCCCCCCACCCCATTTCTCTGTTCAGCTGTTTGATATGTATTCTTCAGTTGAGTGTCTGTTTCATCACTTAGTTTTTCCTCCAGCCATCCGTGCTGTATTCATATGGCCTCAGACTACAGGGATCTGAAATTTACAATAGCAAGGCAGTTGTGTTCTATTGGTCCTTTTTTTCATATTCCAGAAAGACGGGAAAAGTTAAAACACACCTGTCATCTAACTATAAATACTTTCTGGAATCACTATGAAATTTCCCTCCCCTGATTTTTAGGGCATCCGCTAAAAATCAAGGGAGGGAAATTTCATAGTGATTCCAGAAAGTATTTCTTCACAGAACGGGTGGTCGATTGCTGGAACGAACTCCCACTGCAGGTGATTGAGGCCAACAGTGTGTCAGAGTTTAAAAGTAAATGGGATTTTCACGTAGGATCTCTAAAGATGTAAAGGGGGTGGGTCTGTAAAATCAAAGGGGTGGGTCATGAGAGTGGGCAGAATTGATGGGCTATGGCCCTTTTCTGCTGTCATCTTCTATGTTTCTATGTTTCTAAGTATAAAATACAAATACACCTTGTATTTCTGGAAAGAATATACAAGCAATTTTAAAATTAGAGAACCTTTACCAGAACCAGAAGTATAGATGGAGCCAGGAAAACACAGTAGAAAGTGTGAATGATAAAGTGTAGGGTTACCCTATGGCTCCAGAAAAAGGAGGACGGATTAAGGCATCTGGGTTTTACTTCCAGTGAAAACAATGGAAGTAAAATTCAGATGACTCAATCTGTCCTCCTTTTTCTGGAGCCATAGGGTAACCCTAATAAAGTGTCCTAATCCCCTGAGTTTATATTGTACCCCCAAGTCTCTCTATTCTTTCCCTCCCTCACATGAAATCCTCCATAGTATCCTGATCTCTATTCAGTTCCTGAACTCACTTCAAGTTTGTTTTCAGAACTATGCTGTCCAGTCAAACTCATTAGCTGGAGTCTCAGTCCCAGGTACTGAACAGATGAGAGATTTAAAGTAGAGGGGCTGGAATTAAAAGCGAGGAAATGCATTTCCTGATTCCTACCCTTACAACAGAGCTGTAA
The DNA here is from genome assembly GCF_902459505.1 of Geotrypetes seraphini. NCBI lineage: Eukaryota > Metazoa > Chordata > Amphibia > Gymnophiona > Dermophiidae > Geotrypetes > Geotrypetes seraphini. The sequence continues at coordinate 5,169,372 of NC_047099.1, read as the reverse complement.
CGTTACCCAGTTCCAGCAAGTCCTGGTTTTGAATTTATGTCCCAAGGTATTGTGGGACTTGTAGTCCCTGATCCTAAATCAGTACTGCAGATCCCATAGGGTCAGAAATCTAGGCCAGGCCCAAAATTTCCCTCCTGGAAATGGATATCTCAGAAACTCTGTTATAAGGAGTTTGGTTGGCTAGGGGTGGCAAACTGCAATACTGGAGGGCTGTGAACCTGTCAGGGTTTCAGGATATCCTTAGTAAATACGCTTGATTATATTTGCATATAAAAATAAGATATGCTAGTTACCGACATCATTATGAATATCCTGGAATCCTGGATACTTTGCTGCATTCCAGGACTGCAGTTTGACACCCCTAAAATCTCACCTTGGCTTCTGGGGCCAGGTTAACTGTTAATCAGCTTGGGCAATCAGGGCTGCTGAAAGCTTCACAGGAGACACATGGGGCAGGATAGGAAGGAAGTGCTTCTGTCCTAGTACTGCTCCCGCCTCCCTTTATAGCCTATTGGCTGGAATATCTGACCACTATGCTACAGGAGGAAGAGAGAGCTACTAGAAACAAGGATAAGCCACATCCTGACTGCAGCTGTCAATGGGGGTAAGTGAATCGCAAGAGGTTATTTCCCAGGACAGAGAATTCTGCAAAAAAGAAGAGTGAGGAAGGGAGAGGGATAGATGGATTAGGAAGAGGCCAAAAGAGACTATGAGGAAAAAATAAACCAAGGAGGTGAAGAACTTCAAGCTGTTCTTTTGATATATTAAGGGGAAACGACCCGCGAAGGAAGCGGTGGGACCGTTGGATGACCATGGAATAAAGGGAGCGCTAAAGGAGGACAAAGCAATCGCCGACAAACTGAACACATTTTTTGCGTCTGTATTTACCGAAGAAGATGTATACAGCATACTGGAACCCATCAGGCTATATGCTGGAAATGAAGACGAAATGCTGACAGGATTGACGGTTAGTCTACAGGAGGTATGTAGGCAGCTTGATAGGCTTAAGAGTTATAAATTTCCGAGACCGGGGATCCATCTGAGACCGGCATCCATCCGAGAGTCATGAAGGAAGTGAAAGGGACCATAACTGAACTGCTTCAACTAATAGCCAATCTGTTGATCAAATCGGGAAAGATATCGGAAGACTGGAAGGTGGCAAATGTTATGCCGATCTTCAAGAAAGGTTCGAGGGGAGATCTGGGAAACTACAGATCGGTGAGTCTGACCTCGGTACCGGGAAAGATGGTAGAGTCGCTAATAAAGGATCGCATCATTGATCACCTTGATGGACAGGGGCTGATGAGGAGCAGTCAGCACGTTTTTAGCAAAGGCAGATCGTGTTTGATGAACTTGATGCACTTCTTTGAGGGAGTAAACAGACAGATAGACATGGGCGACCCGGTCGACATTGTATATCTGGATTTTCAGAAGGCGTAAACGACTACTTCGTAAAATTGCGAGCCATAGAATCGAGGGTGAAATACTCAGCTAAGGAGGATGGGCTGATACTGCTCCAAGTGAAGAGAAGAGGGTAGTTTTACTCAAATTTCATTCATTCATAGTAAAAAGTAGCAAAGGTTAATAGTTTTATTGCAGTATTTACAGAACACAGGTCTATCTGATCCCTCCTCCCCTGGATCTAGCTTTCCCCCTCTTCAACCACTCCACTTACCTGTTCTCACCTAGCTTCTGACTCTCCAATCTATCTAACCCCTCTACTTACCAGCTCTGGCATCACCTTGCTTCTGAGTCTAACTAAGCAGGACTTGAACCCACAAACTCCTATATTGGGTCTCCCGGAAGAGGTGGTGGAAACAGAGACTGTCTCTGAATTCAAGAGGGCCTGGGATAGGCACGTGGGATCTCTCAGAGAGAGAAAGCGATAATGCTTACTGTGGATGGGCAGAATGGATGGGCCATTTGGCCTTTATCTGGCATCATGTTTCTATGTTTATTATCCTAGAACCATTACCCTCAGAAATTTGTGATTCTGGACTTGGCATCAGTAATATTCATCTTAGTTTAATGGGTTCAATATTATTATTATTACTCCAGTTCATTCATCTGTCACTCTTGGGGAGGGCGGTGGATAGGAGATGATGCACTTATACTCCCCTTTTCCATCCAGAATATTCTGTGACGTGCTTCTTCTCAGGAAGCACCAGCCCAAGCCCAGCCCAGCTTAATAATTAGCATTGCGAACAGAAACGGGTCAGGTGTAGTGGAAATACACAGCAAACGCCTCAGCGGGACAGACTTAGCCCATCAGAGTTCCAATATCAATTCATAAGAACATAAGAATTGCCGCTGCTGGGTCAGACCAGTGGTCCATCATGCTCAGCAATCCGCTCACGCGGTGGCCCTCTGGTCACCCTAACTGAGACTAGTCCTACCGGCATACGTCCTTGTTCATTATGAACTTGTCTAGCTTTGTCTTGAATCCCTGGAGGGTGTTTTCCCCCATGACAGACTCCGGAAGAGCGTTCCAGGTTTCAACCACTCTCTGGGTGAATAACTTCCTTACATTCGTACAGAATCTATCCCTTTTCAACTTTAGAGAGTGCCCTCTCGTTCTCCCTACCTTGGAGAGGGTGAACAACCTGTCTTTATCTACTAAGTCTATTCCCTTCAGTACCTTGAATGTTTCAATCATGTCCCCTCTCAATCTCCTCTGTTCGAGGGAGAAAAGGCCCAGTTTCTCTAATCTTTCACTGTACGGCAACTCTTCCTGCCGTTTAACCATCTTAGTTGTTCTTTTCTGGACCCTTTCGAGTAGTACCGTGTCCGTCTTCATGTACGGTGACCAGTGCTGGACGCAGTACTCCAGGTGAGGGCGTACCATGGCCCGGTACAGTGGCATAATAACCTTCTCCGATCTGTTTGTGATCCCCTTCTTTATCATTCCTAGCATTCTGTTCACCCTGTTTTCTGCAGCCGCACATTGCGTGGACGGCTTCATCGACTTGTCGATCAGAACTCCCAAGTCTCTTTCCTGGAAGGTCTCTCCAAGTACCGACCCGGACATCCTGTATCTGTGCATGAGATTTTTGTTACCAACATGCATCACTTTACACTTATCCACGTTGAACCTCATCTGCCATGTTGACGCCCATTCCTCAAGCCTGATTATGTCACGTTGCAGATCTTCGCAATCCCCCTATGTCTTCACTATTCTGAATAACTTTGTATCATTCGCAAATTTAATCACCTCACTCATCATACCAATGTCTAGATCATTTATAATGATGTTGAGAAGCACCAGACCAAGCACCGAGCCCTGCGGCACCCCACTGGTGACACTCTTCCAGTCCGAGTATTGTCCATTTACCCCCACTCTCTGTTTCCTTTGATCCAGCCAGTTTTTAATCCACATGAGTATTTCACCCTCGATTCTATGGCTCGCAATTTTCCGAAGTAGTCATTTACGCCTTCTGAAAATCCAGATATACAATGTCGACCGGGTCACCCTTGTCTATCTGTCTGTTTACTCCCTCAAAGAAGTGCAGCAAGTTCATCAAACACGTACTGCCTTTGCTAAAACCGTGCTGACTGCTCCTCATCAGCCCATGTCCATCAAGGTTTCCCCCTAATCCACAGTCTTTAGTTACCGCCCGTTCCCATCGGTCGGATTTTCTACAGCTCTCCATTACAACTTTTCTACTCATCACCTTGAAGATGCCTGAATCATCTAAAGAAATGACTGGGATGCAGGAGAAGGATGAAAGCACTGGATCCTCATGAATTGTGCGCCCACTGATTGGATCCGGTGCACGAGTTTTCCGTGTTGCTTGCATTGTGCGCACATGTCTCCACGTGCACGCAGGCTAAGGAAGAGGGCACTGAGAGACTTCATGAAAAGAAGTGAGGCCCGAGAATCTTCCTCCAGCAGCCATCCTCATCGGAATGCAGTAGCGGGGGATCCACAAGCTACAGCGTCAAGGAGCCTCCAGGATGCCCTGGCTCAGCTAATCCCCCCACCTGCACTCGGCCCGGCAGAGAAATCTCTCCCGGAGTCTCTGCATGCTGCCGCGTAAAGCCAACCTCTGCAGGCAGCCGATCGGGGTTTCCCCCTCCAGCCCCAAAGGTAAGTCCTATTTGCTTGTTTTTGGGAAAACCTCTGATAATCTTTTGCAGCCCCGAGGGCTCTGCCCCACCCTCCTCCCAATATGAACTTAAGGAGAAAGAAACTCCCATGCTTCTTTCCCTCAGGGAGACCTGCAGACCTCTCCCACCGGCAGGAGACATGCAATCTCCCCACATTCAGAAAAATAATAATAATAATAATAATAAACTCGATGCTTTTTCCCTCTTGGGGTCCTGCAGAGTCTGCAGTGCAGACCTCTCCCCCCTCCCCCCCCTCATGTCGGGAACGAGGAGTCTGCCTTTCACATTAGCCTTTCCGAGCTCAGACTGGGCAGGGTCTCAGCAACCAGCCATGATGGAAACCGCTGGCAAAAAATTGCAACACAGGTTTTTCCTTCCTCCCTGGCAACAGGGGCAGTCCCGGGGAACTCTTCACAAAGTATAGTGCTGATGTCATCAGTGATGCGGCATGTCAGACCACGCCTCCCCAAAGGTGGGGGTTTGAAACTCCTCAGCCTAAAGAGCTGTTCACTGCATTTCAGATACCTGCTTTTCCACAGCTCACAGCCAGCAGAAGGGACTCTGAGCACGTGCAGTGCCCGGGCCCCACTGGGCATGCCCGAGCCCTACCCATTTCCCCCGCTTCCCCCTAATCCCCAGGCCAGTGAGAGAAAATAAATAAATAAAATGAAATAGGGACTCCAGCTCACTACCGAGCCAGTCCACACTGGCAGCAGTCTTGCCCCAGCGCTACTGCCTCGACATAGCATTCCACGCTCCAAATGCATTTGGCCGAGCAGTCTTGGAAGTGGCTCTTCCCTCCCGGGAGGGACAGCAACCACTAGCACAGCCTTGACAAACACTGATCAAGTAGGGTGTTATAAATATCGACAAACACTGATCAAGTAGGGTGTTATAGATATTGATTAAGTAGGTCTTCCAGCACTCCTGCCTAGACTGAATGTGGAATAGGCAAATATGAATTCTCACATGCAAGTACGAATTGTCACTGTTGACCAGTTGGTTTCTCACTGTTCATTGATTGTTAATGACCAGTTTCACTGTTCTGTGAGTATTATTGCTCAGTTAACACAGCGCTTTATCAAAAACCTTGTTTCCTCAACTTCACCTGCTTCACCTGATTACCCTGCCCGGCTCGGCCTCCACAGCCAGGCGAGGGATGCACAAAGCGCTAAGGCGCGGGTCCAGTCGGTACATCCCTTGGCTAGGGAGTCACCCATATGTGGCTGACTCATCCTGCTTATCCTAGGAGAAAGTGTAGTTACTTACCTGTAACGTAGGTTCTCTGTGGACAGCAGGATAGTCAGCCACACAACCCACCCGCTTCCCCATACGGCCAACCAGGCCACAGCTAGGAACATCCTGTGGATTAGGGGGAAGCAGGGGGAAATGGGTAGGGCTCGGGCATGCCCAGTGGGGCCCGGGCACTGCACGTGCTCAAAGAAAAAAAAAAAAAAATCTCTCTGAGCTATTGGAGAGCTTATCCGCAAATTGGGAGCTGTTGGGACAACACCCATATGTGGCTGACTATCCTGCTGTCCACGGAGAACCTACAGGTAAGTTACTACACTTTACCCGTCCCCGCGGGAACTCATTTTTCCGTCCCGTCCCTGTGACTTCTTTTCTTGTCCCTGCCTCATTCCTGCAAGCTCTGTCCTCTTCTGCACAACCCTCAAACATTTTAAAATCATAAGTGTTTGAGGCTTGTGCGGTTAAGGCAGAGCGACAAAACTCATGAGGATGTGGAAATTGAGTTTCTGTAAGGACGTGGACAAATTTGTCCCCATGTCATTCTCTACTTCTGCATGTGGTGCTGCAAGAAAGACTTAGTTCAAGGAAGGATTCTTTTGGCCAGTTTTGAGTCTAGACTTCACTTCCTGGCATCCCCCAACGAAAAAATAAATGAAAATACAATTCACTTACAGAGTCGAGAATACAAAATTGACCAAACCATAAAGATACTGGGGGTAACCCTTGACAAACACCTAACCCTGGAAAATCACACAAACCTATTGTTTAAAAAAAGTATTTCGGTTCTATGAAAACTTTGCACTATTAAAAAATTCTTCGACGAAAAGTCATTCCGTTTACTAGTACAATCATCCATCTTAAGCACTCTAGATTACTGTAATATCATATACCTCAACAAACTGAGATTAATTCAGAACACCGCAATCCGATTAATCCACGGTTTAAAAAAATGGGAACACATTACCCCTTACTATCAGAAACTCCACTGGCTACCAGTAGAATCCAGAATCATCTTCAAGTTTGCTTGTATCTGTTACAAAGCTCTCTTTGGGATGCTTCCAACTTACCTAATCTCCCAGTTCTCCCCCAACGAGTCCAACAAGAGCACTCGCAGAACAAACCTATTTAATTACCCCTCCCTGAAATCCTACCAATACAAAAAGTTTTTAGATAGAATGTTATCTTTCCAGGCTGAACACATGGCTTGGAAAACCCATACTTGAGGCCACCACATACGCAGACTTTAGAAAATCCCTGAAAACTCGATTGCTTAACAAATTCTAAATTCCCTACCCACCTCTTCCTCGCTACGGCACTCCTCTCTACCTCGCCACTACCCCCAACTCTAGCTTTGAGACTAACCCTTACCCTCTCTCCCCTTGTATCCCATGCCCTGACAAAATGTAGCTTCATTGTAAACCACTTAAGAACATAAGAAACGCCTTCACTGAATCAGACCTTTGGTCCATCCAGTCCGGTGGCCAAGCCAGGTGTTCCCCGATGAAGACCTGTTTATCCGTATCCATCAATGTGATTTGCAAGAACATAAGAACATAAGAACATAAGAACTGCCATCTCCGGATCAGACCTTCGGTCCATCAAGTCCGGCGATCCGCACACGCGGAGGCCCCGCCAGGTGTACACCTGGCGTAATTTATAGTCCACCATATCTTTATATGCCTCTCTTAAGGAGATATGCATCTAGTTTGCTCTTGAAGCCTAGGACGGTCGATTCCGCAATAATCTCCTCTGGGAGGGCATTCCAGGTGTCAACCACTCTCTGAGTGAAGCAGAACTTCCTGACATTAGTCCTGAACCTGTCCCCCCTTAGCTTCATTACATGTCCTCTAGTCCGTGTCAAATTGGACAGTGTAAATAATCTTCTCTGCTCTATTTTGTCGATTCCTTTCAGTATTTTGAAGGTCTCGATCATATCCCCACGCAGTCTCCTTTTCTCAAGGGAGAACAATCCTAGTGTTATAAGTCTGTCCTCGTATTCCAGTTTCTCCATACCATTCACCAGTTTTGTTGCTCGTCTCTGCACCCTCTCCAGCAGTTTTATATCCTTCTTTAGGTAGGGGGACCAATGTTGGACACAGTATTCCAAGTGTGGTCTGACCATTGCCCTATAAAGCGGCATTATAACTTTCTCCGATCTACTCGAGATTCCTTTCTTTATCATGCCCAACATTCTATTTGCCTTCTTTGCCGCTGCCGCGCATTGTGCCGACGGCTTCAGGGTCCTATCTATCAGTACACCCAGGTCCCTTTCTTGTTCACTCTTCCCCAGAGTTGCACCTGACATTGTATACTCGTATTCCTTATTTTTATTGCCTAAATGCATTACCTTGCATTTCTCCACATTGAACTTCATCTGCCATTTCTCCGCCCATGTTTCTAACCGACACAAGTCGCTCTGGAGTTTCTCTCTATCCTCCTGCGATCTGATTTCCCGGCATAGTTTTGTATCGTCTGCAAACTTGATGATCTCACTGGATGTTCCTTCCTCCAGGTCATTGATATAAATATTAAAAAGGATCGGCCCAAGTACCGAGCCCTGGGGTACACCACTAGTCACTTTCTCCCAGTCGGAGAACTTCCCATTTATGCCCACTCTCTGCTTTCGGTTTTCCAACCATTTGCCTATCCATCTTTGTATATCTCCCTCTATGCCATGGCTTTGTAGTTTCCTGAGAAGTCTTTCGTGGAACTTTGTCGAACGCTTTCTGGAAGTCCAAGTATATTATGTCCACCGGCTTCCCACTATCAATTTGCTCATTCACGGTCTCAAAAAATTGGAGTAAATTCGTCAAACACGATTTCCCTTTCCTGAATCCATGTTGACTGGGTTTCATCAAGTCGTGTGCGTCCAAGTGCCGGACTATGCTATCCTTGATCAGTGCTTCAACCATCTTGCCGGGGACCGACGTAAGACTCACAGGCCTATAGTTGCCCGGTTCCCCTCTCGATCCTTTTTTGAAAATTGGCGTGACGTTCGCTATCCTCCAGTCGTCCGTGTGCATCCAACTTGCCCTTGAAACCCAGAATGGTGGTCTCCGTCACAACCTCCTCCGGGAGAGCATTCCAAGCGTCCACCACTCGCTGCGTGAAACAGAACTTCCTGGTATTTGTCCTGAGCCTGTCGCCTCTCAACTTCAGTCCATGACCTCTTGTCTGATTCACATTTGACAACGTGAATAACGATGCTTCTCGCTCTATTTTGTCGAATCCTTTTATTATTTTATAAGTGTCTATCATATCCCCTCGCAGTCTTCTCTTCTCAAGGGTGAATAAGCCCAGTTTTCTGAGACATTCTTTGTAGCTCAAATTTTCCATACCTTCTACTAGCTTCGAAGCTCGTCTCTGCACTCTCTCCAGTAGGGTCACATCCTTCTTTAGGTAGGGAGACCAATGCTGGACACAGTACTCCATTATGATGTCCGCCGATCTACTCGTGATTCCCTTCTTTATCATGCCCAACATCCTGTTTGCCTTCTTTGCCGCCGATGCGCACTGCGCCGACGGCTTCAGGGTCCTATCTATCAGTATCCCCAGATCCCTTTCTTGTTCGCTCTTGCCCAATGTCACACCTAATATTTTATATTTATGTTCCTTGTTTTTCCTTCCCAGGTGCATCACTTTGCATTTCTCTATATTAAACTTCGTCTGCCACTTTTCCGCCCATTTCTCTAGCTGGTTCAAATCTCTTTGGAGTTCTTCAATGTCCATTAGTGACCCAACTGTCCGGCATAGTTTCGTGTCATCTGCAAACTTGATTATATTACTTGTTGTTTTCTCTTGAATCCCATGTACTGTCAAAATGTATCTTTACTGTAAACCGCTTTGAACTTCACGGTATAGCGGTATATAAGAAATAAAATTATTATTATTATTGATGACTTACGGGGTTTGTGGACATTAAACATCAGGATGGCATTGTCAGAAATCCAGGATCTCCCTACCTACTGTTACTGCTTCTCATTTCTACAATGCCATGCCATGCTAGACATATGCCGCTGAACTCAGTCCATTGGCATCTCTACAACTGGGTGGAGGACAAGCAAGCATCTGACCTTCAGCTGAGTGTGAATGTTAGTCTCGAGAATGTTATAAACTGGAGGGAAACTGTGTTTGCAGCTATCTCCTTCCTCTGGGAATCCGTAAAAGGCAGTCTGGATCCTTCCCAAACCAGGCCCGCTTCCTGGCACTTAGTGATCTCAGGTCAGACAGCTGAAAAGAGAAGCCAGGCTGGATGGGGGTGGGTGGGTGCTGTTTCCATTTAGCAAAAGGTGGTTTCTATGAAAAGGCAAATAAATCCTCTCTGGAACAGGTGGAAATAATATCTGTGGCAAGAGAGAAATGCATTAAAACCCCATGACAGACATAAGAGGATTATTAGCACCTTTCCAGCGAGGAGAAAATGGCTCCCCCAGGATCATGCACCAGAGAGTCAGGGATGGAGAAAGCAATTACAGCCGACGAACAGGGAGATAGAGCGACTCCTACAGGGTCAGTGACAGAGCTGGGAACTGAGGAAGAGGGAGATAAAGTGACCTCCCCTCTAGGATCATGCACAGAGGGTCAGGGTCAGAGCAGGGGATTAGAACTGAAGCCCTGGGAGACACCGAGGCATATTTTCACAGCACATAGTCACACAACTTTCATAGGGTACAATGGTACTTTGTGTGTCTAAGTCAGTGACAATGATGGAGATTAGAACTGAGGTCAGAAACAGAGCCAGGGATTAGAACCAGGGCGCCAGGAGATCCAGTGACTCCTCAGGGTCACAAAATCAGTGACAGAGCAGGGGATTAGAACAGAAGGTCCTGGAGATACAGCGACTTTCCCCAGGGTCACACATAGAGAACAGGTGACAGGACCGAAGATTAGAACTGAGTCATGGAGAGATAAAAGAGACTGACCCGGGGGTTACATCCACTCCTGCTCTGTTTCCCCCTCTGTTCATCCCCCCTTCCCCGTTGTGCACCTCAATGATGAGGAAGATGTATGTCCTTTATTTGATGTAGAAGATGTGTGTGTGTGATGTCAGCCTGCATCAGATTCAGGAGACGATTCTGCTCTTCCTGCTGTCTCCAGAGATAAGCACATGTGGCTGCCTTCAATGTCAGAAGGAGGTCACAATGCTACCACAGGGCTCTGCAGGCAACAGTGTAATTATCAGTTCTCTGTGCTCTCCCATAACCCCTACCTCTGTAGCGGTAGATCTTCAGAGACAAGTCCTAATGCGTTTTTTTGCCTTCCTGCTCCATTTTACAGTCTGGTCCCTGCTTTCTGAGTCTCACTTCCACTCTGCATTGCCTTTGTGAATTTTGTGGTAAATACAGACCCAGAGATGGGGATCCCGTGTCCAGCTGCAGAACTTCAAACAGCAGCAAACCCCCACAAAATATGGAGAGCCTAAAGGCTGACAATAGCAGAGACCCCCCCCCCCTAAAATGCAGAGTATGAAAGGGCTAAAAGCAGCAAAGTGCAGAGAGGGGGCAAAGCAGGGGGTGAGGGAGTTGAGTAAACTTAAGACACACATTTTTGCTTCTTTCTGCAAGAACTTAAGGATCTAGTTTGGGTTATGCTGGGGTATCCCTGAAACAGCGATGCTCACATATGTTACCGTATATATCCATTTCTGGACACCCCTCCCTTCCCTTTGCACCTTAGAGTAATGATGTCGCTCACTTTTCCCTCTTTCCTCCAGGATATTTTGTAAACCACGTAGATATTTATTTCATTTGCGGTTTATTAAATGTGAAACGTGAGACTGCAGCAAAATGCAGGCAGCAAAGGGGCTGAAACTAGCAGAGGTCTAAATTCTGTCAGCGAATCTCTTCTGAGGTTTACGGTGCTGTCTGCCACTTGTGGTCCATGACAGGCAGGGATGCAGGACTAGGAGGCTGCTAGAGAAACAGCCACTGCTGGAGCTTACCTAGCCTAGGCAAGGCGAACGAGAGGAGCGGAGGAAAGGGACATGCTACTGTTTTGAATCTTCCCAATCACAGAGACTGTTAAGCTGTTTTTTTTCTTTTGCTGGAGTAGCGATGTCTCACCCCACCCCACCCCCACCACCGCGCAGTGATATACCGCGGAACCTCAGCTACATTGCCGGGCTCTATGAAAGGGCATATTACCGTGCAGCACGGCCCAGCTTGGAGATGGAAGAAAGTGAGAGTGAGGAGAAGGCGGAAGAGTCTGGCGAGGAAGAGCCGGGGGCCTCCCATACCCACAGTGTCAGCCGGGGACGTGACCCTAAGACAGCATGGAGGACCCCGTCCAAAACGTCTGCAATGGCTCGGCGCAGGGCACACTCTGCGCCTGCGGACAGGACCCGAGCTGAGGCCTCCACACTGCGCAGTTGCAGCCCAGATACTAGAAAGAGGGTGCGCTTTGCGGACTCCCTGGGGCTAGAGCTGACCGATGTTCATCATTTCCGACAGACGGATCTTCCCCGCGTCCCCGCACATGTTCAAGCCCAACTCCGCCGTGATGCCATCCGTCATTTTGGACCCTGCCAAATTGGCCTTCCCCTAACGGTAAGAATGGAATCTGTATTATTTTGCACCCAGATTTCTGCTCTGCTTTAACTTGGTCCCGTCCTGTATAAACCCCCTGGGGTGGGGAAGTAACCTAATGGTTAGTGCAGCGGATCCTGGGCAAGTCACTAACTCTCCTTTGCCTCAGGTACAAAAAATTAAACTCAGATTGTGAAGGTACCTGCTTCTAATGTGTACAGTGCTGTGTATGTCTAGTAGCGTGAAAGAAATGATTAATAGTAGAATCCTGCCTGGCAGCACCCCCTAATAGCCAGTACCACACCCAGCTCTGCCAATGCACCTTATTCCTGCCCTGTGGCTCCTCTATTATTCCAGTACTGAGACCCCCCCTCCCCAACACAGCTCTGCCAATGTACCTTATTCCTGCCCTGCAGCAACTCTGTTATTCCATTACTGAGACCCTCCACCACAGCTCTGCCAATTCACCTCATTCCTGCCCTGCAGCAACTCTTGTTATTCTAGGACTGAGACCCTCAACCACAGCTCTGTCAATGCACCTCATTCCTGCCCTGTGGCTCCTCTATTATTCCAGTACTGAGACCCCCCCCCAACACAGCTCTGCCAATGTACCTTATTCCTGCCCTGCAGCAACTCTGTTATACCAGTACTGAGACCCCCCCAACACAGCTCTGCCAATTCACCTCATTCCTGCCCTGCAGCGACTCTTGTTATTCTAGGACTGAGACCCTCAACCACAGCTCTGCCAATTCACCTCATTCCTGCCCTGCAGCGACTCTTGTTATTCTAGGACTGAGACCCTCAACCACAGCTCTGCCAATTCACCTCATTCCTGCCCTGCAGCCACTCTGTTATTGCAGTACTGAGACCCTCGACCACAGCTCTGCTATACAAAAAAAGAAAGAAAGAAAAAAATCTAAATGACTCCTGCCCTGCAGCGACTCTTGTTATTCCAGTACTGAGACCCTCCGCCACAGCTCTGGCAATGCACCTCACTCTTGTTCTGCAACATCTCATGGAGTTCTGATTCTAGGCATTCTACTGCCCTCAGTTGCTAGAGAAGCACTCATAAGTCATGGACAGTGCAGGGATTATATATCAAATATTGAAGAGCTGAACACGGAGCCATGCTTTTTGCCTTTATTTAGCACGCACGAGTAATACACGGTCCCAGCGGTGCCTCTGTTCACATGTGTTAAATAATAGAGGATAGTGGAGGCTTCCCATTAGACTTCAGTTCCCAAATTTTCAAACTGTTAATGGATTTTGCATCAGAGGGACCAGACTGGAAAGGGCTTCTCTTGCCTTTCCTTTCTGTTGCTCTTTCCTGTTGCTCTCTGTGTCTCTTTCTTCTCTCGTTCAACCCCCCCCCTCACACACACACACACACACACACTTGTGTGTGAACTTCTTTTTAATTCATGTTTGTGTCTCTCTTTCTTCCCTAACAGCAGAACTCATCTTTGCATCTTCCTTCCCTGGAGCCCACGTTCACTGACCCAGGTCTGGCTGAAGACTTTCTGGAGCGGGTGCGGACACAGAAGATCTGCCTGGAATCCATCACCGTGGAGAGCTTCTTCATTGCGGGACGCATTCGCGTGCTGAACCTGGCCTTTGAGAAGAGCGTCTCCGTCCGCTACAGTGCCGATGGCTGGCAAACTCACCAGGACACGCGTGCCCTGTATGTGCCTGAGGTGTCTGGTCAGCGGCCCCAGCCTGCTGATCTGTTCTCCTTTCGCCTGCCGTTACCTGCCTGCCCCAGCCACACCGGTCTCCTGCAGTTTGCCATACGGTACCAGGTGGGACCTGTAGAATTCTGGGACAACAACCAGGGAAAAGACTACAGTCTGAGATGGCAGGAGAGGAGGCCCCCCTCGCCACCTTCATCTGGGGACTTTGAGAACGGATGGGTCCACTTCATATAGGTCCCCTTTTTACAAAGCCGCGGTAGCGTTTCTCCCACGGCAAATGCGCCGAAGCCCATACGAATTCAACGGGCTTTGGAGCATTTGCCACGAGAGAAACACTATTGCAGCTTTGTAAAAGGGTCCCTTAGTCTTCTCCGGGGTTGCTGCTGCCAGGCCTAGATTTAGACACAGGTAACATAGGCAACTGCCTGGGCGCCAAATCTATAAGACATTGAATACCTAAGTTGAACAGGAGCACGATTCCACTCGTTTTGAAACAGGGGTTGGCAACCTTTATACACAGTACGATCCCGGTACCTAGAAAACAAAACTCAATGTCATGGCTGAATGAACAGAAATGATCATCAAAACGATCTGCCATTACTTTAAAAGTTTACCCCATCCTTATACAAAAGCGTAACAGCTCCGACATTCATAGAATTCCTATGAGCGCAGGAGCTGTTACCGCCGCGACTGGCGCTCAAAACCGCGCTATGCTTTTGTAAAAGGGGGAGGATTAATGAGATCTCTGCTGCTAGTCTGAAAATATTTGCCAAATACCAATATTTGTGAAAATATCTGTGAAATCACCAAAACTTTGGTTAATGATATTTATACGGGTGATTTTCTTGGTGTACTTCCCATGACTCGTAGAGCACATCAAAGTCAATGGCGAGCCTTTGTTTGAACTGTACTTTACATCCGTATTCTGGAACAGAAACCTCACCAGTCCTGTCTATGGGTGCCAGTATCTTAAATCTGGCCCTGGCTGCTGCTGAGAGCTATAGTTACCCCAGAAATAAAGAGCCTCCCCCCCCCTGAAGTTCTATGGCTGAAAACCAAAGAAATAAGACTCAGGTCATTGGGGAGAGAGAGGGAGCGAGCAAGTGATATGGAGAAATCTGTGAGGGATATCCAGCCAGCCACAGACTGTTGTCATTAGGTGAATTTAAACATTATGAATGAAATAAAAACTAAATGTGCTCATATACATTGAATAGCAGTAACAATAATAAATGGAAACGGAAGAGAGGCAGAAAGTGGTTTTATCGTTGTTTTATTTTTAACTTCACGCCTGCTCCAGATGCAGACCAAAATCGACTTCCACTATCATTCAAGTTTCAAGTTTATTAATATTTTGATATACCAACCATCACAAGTATCTGGTCGGTTTACAATAATAAAAAAGTTATATATAAAAAAAGAAAGAAAGAAAAAAATTCTAAATGACTTGATTACGAAGGGTATGAGACAAAAGGGAAGGGAAAGTTTTTAAATTACATTGCATAAATGAAAATAAAATGCAGTAGTTCGCAAACCTGTCCCGGAGGTTCCCCATCCAGCCAGGTTTTACCGCTCCTTATAATTTCTATAGTGCAGCTAGACATATACAGCGCTGAACATTGAAACAGTCAAGAGACAGTCCATGCTCAGTAGAGCTTACAATCTAATCAAACAAACTAACAAAACAAGTAGGGGTTAGGGAGTTTCTCAGGCATGGGTTTTCAGGATATCCACTTTGAATATTCATGAGAGATATTTGGAGGCAGTGCAAGAAAATCTCTCATTATGGATATCCTGAATACCCGTTCTCTTAGGCGTCCACAGTTGGCGTCATCATTGTTGCAGTTGTCCGGGTCTTGTCGCTTCTGGGTAGGTAGAATCAACCTTGCTGTGGCTTTCTTCAGGGTGATAGAGAAACCTGGACAAGTGCAACAAACATCCTGAACACCTGGCCTCCCAGGACAGGCTTGGGAACCACTGCATTATAGATAGTTAGAAAAACAGTGAAACAAAACAATGTAATATGTGTTGTAAACTAGCATACATAATACCAAAACAATATACCAAAGGGAGTCACACATAGGGCTCCTTTTATCAAGCCGCGGTAGGGGTTTAATGCGCGGAATACCGCGCGTAAAACGCCTGCCACGCTAGTCGCTAATGCCTCCATTGAAGAGGCATTCGTTTTTTGGCTTGCCGCGGGGGTTAGCGCGTGATGAAATGTCCGATGCGCTAACCCCGCTAGCGCACCTTGGCAGGTGTGTGTGTGCGTGAGTGATTATGCATTCGGGCCAGTACTGGATATCCTGACAACTTGCCTCCAGGACCAGGTTAGGCAATTACCGGTAAGTTGAAAAGCAGGAATGTCCAAAAGTCTCCAGTCGGCAGCCCCGACGGGTGTGTTTGCCTTTAGTGCGCTGGAGTCTATGTGCATGAGAGCAGGTCTGGTGGCGTCTCAGGGCAAAGCCCAGCTGCAGACTTGCTAAGTCACCCAGTTCCAGGAGGGAGGCTTTCTACCCAGGCCTGGTTTTGAACATGCATTTCCAGTAGTGAAATCAGCGCTGCAAATCCTCTAATGCAGTGTTTCCCAAGTCGGTCCTGGAGTCCTCCTTTGCCAGTCTGGTTTTCAGGATAGCTACGATGAGTATGCATGAACTTGATTTGCATACACTTGTCTTCAATATATGCAAATTTCTTTCATGCATATTCATTGTGGATATCCTGAAAACTTGGGAAGTCACTCAATCCTCCATTGCTCCAGCTACGTTAGATGGTGACAGGACATAAATGCGCGCCGACATTTGAGAGCGGACAATTGCGCGCAAGACTTCAGCGTGCCGCTCTAAAAGCTTATTTTAAAGGGCTCCGACAGGGGGTGTACTTAATACTGTTCACGCAGCTGTGTTGGGGGGGGTGTAACCCCCCACATTATACAGAAAACTTAACTTTTTTTCCTATTTTTTCAGGGAAAAGATAAATTTTCTGTATAATGGGGGGTTATACCCCCCAAAACCACCCCCAATTTCAGCGCCAACACTATTAAGTAAAGTGGAAGTGGGGGGTTTCCTCCCACACCTCCCGTCGGAGCCCTTTAAAATAAGCTTTTAGAGCGGCGCGCTGAAGTCTTGCGCTCAATTGTCTGCGCGCATGATTGTGAACCACGTTAGATAGATTCTGAGCCCACCGGCACAGACAGGGAAAATGCTTGAGTACCTGATTGTAAACCGCTTAGATAAGCTTGACAGGCAGTTTATACATACCTAAAACAAAATAAACCTGACTGGCAAGCGGGGTTTAAAAAAAGGTTTGGATAATTTCCTAAAAGAGAGGTCCAGAGGCCAGAGGCTAAACCACCTTATTCGACCGCTGAATCCAACACGTCTCTTTTTGAATTGAATCTAACTTCACCTTATTCTGGCCACATCAGACTTCTCCTCCCTGTCAACAGAGCCTTTCCCGCTTCCCCTCAAACAAGGCCTCCTCTCTAAGTGCCCCCCCCCACCGCCCCTTGCCCCCCCCCCCACCGCCCCTTTAACCCTCTCTGTAAGTCGCCTAGAGCCTGAATAGGTATGAGTGACACACAAATGGAAGATTAGATTAAAATGGACGGGGAAATCCACTGCTTAATCTGTTTTGCTACTTGGGACCTGGGTTGGCCACTGCTGGATACTGGGCTTGATGGACCTTCAGTCTGTCCCAGTACAGCAGCTCTTATGTTCTTATGTGAGCCAGGTATAGGACAATCGAGCCATTGTGACGTCACTGCTGAGGTTGGCTCTTAGGCATTGGGGGAATGAGGCATTATGACGTCACAATCTCAGCTCTGGAATGTTGCTACTCTTTGGGACCTGGGTGGACCTTCGGTCTGTCCCAGTTTGGCAGCTCTTATTTGCTCTAATGCCCCGAGATGGGGCTGCTGGAAAAGCTCCTGTCAGGAAGAGGGCAAAGTGCAAACTGTGTGCATTTGGACTAGGCTCGGGCCTAGTGTGTGAGCGCTCCTTAGCCCGGATACAGCCGCTGCTGCAACGGACGGAGGTGGAAGGACAGACAGACCCCGCCCCGCGGCAAGGCTCAGTTTGAAGCGGCAATTCGCTCGCAACAAGCTGCAGGAGCAGCCAGAGAAGAGGCGGGACTACAACTCCCGGCAGGCCCTGCGCGCCCAGGAAGCGCCGGCTGACCCTGCGTGTGAGAGGCCGAGCGGAAGCCCCGCCCCAGCAGCTGTCTCCTCCTGGGACCTTCCCCTCCTCCCTCGGATCACGTGGCCTCCCCCAGCCAATCGCAGAGGACCCCCTTCACCTCCCTCCCATCGGTGTCATAGGGCGGCAGGCAGGCGGGGAGGGGGGTTATTGTGTCTCACGCAGGCAGACAAACCTACCTTTAACTCCCCCCCCCCCCGGGTGCTACATCTGGAGACAGCGACAAAGCAACCCCCCCCCCCCCCCGAGGTAGAAGAAAGGGCAACCCCGATCCCAGACGGAGGGAGAAAGAGCAAGCCCCCTCCCCGCCCCACCAACCTAGAAAGAGACAGCAAGACCCCCCCATCCCAGACATAAAGGTCAAGGATCTCCCCCCCCCAACTCCTTAGGAGAGCAGCAAGGATCCCGCCCCTCCCCCACCCCAGCCTGACAGATTCCCCAGACAGACAGAGCAAGGAGGGGGAGCCCCCTTTGGCCGTCCCCCCACATTGCAACCGGGGCCTGAGTAAAGATCCACGGGGGCCCTGGCCCCCCACCAGGCTCAGAAGAGGCTGGAGTGACAAGCCAGGGTGAGACCCCTTTCTCTCTCTCTCTCTCTCTTTGTGAAGTTTCTATTTCTGTTCCTCCTGTCATCTGGATGCATTTCAAGAGGCTGGATGGTTTCTTACATCTAGTGTAATCCTGTTGGATTTGAAATCATTTTTGTCTTGTGCTGGCACTGCTTTGCCAAAGAAACAGATTGCTGCCAACACGTGGATCAGAAGGGCAATTTTAAAAGAGGGGAGTAACTGCAGACTGGATGGGCCAAATGTGTGTGTGTGTGTGGGGGGGGGGGGCTCTGCTGTCAACTTTGGTTAATGTTTTGGCTCATTTATGAACATTTAGATCGCTTGTATTTTCCTTTTCACAGTAACAGTAGAAAATGCATTTTTAAATAAAAGATGGGTACAGCAATTAACAGGGAATGAGGACAACATCTCTGGAAGGGATGGGGTCTAAGCGGGTTACAGGAGGGAGGGACAGACTACATCAGTGAGTTAGCCGCCAGTTCCTACTTAGGTTCTCAGATTATATCCCTTCCTGTTTTCACTTAGAGACAACATACATGCAATCCCCTGTGTAATTTCTGATGTGACTGTCACAGTGAATAAGTAGAGGGTGAGGAAGGGAGACATGGGGTATATGAGTGGGTTAGTAGGGTTACAGGAGAGAGGGACAGGGTAAGTCAATGAGTTGGGTGTCAAGTTTGGTTTTTAGGTACTTCCTAATTGAGGTTATCTAAGCATGTCCCTCTCTGTCCTAGTGGGCTCACAACCTATCTAACGTACCTGGGGCAATGGAGGATTGAGTGACTTGCCCAGGGTCACAAGGAGCAGTGCGGGATTTGAACCCACAACCTCAGGGTGCTGAGGTTGTAGCTTTAACCACTAGGCCACCCCTGCTTTCCTGCTTAGGTTCTTGGATTATATCCCTTCCTGTTGTTTTCTTTGAACTTTATGTTTTCAAAATATATTTTTTATTTTTTTAGATGTTTGGTTTCCATGGAAATTGATGATCGGATATGCATGGGGTGGGTAGAACTTGGGAACCGATTGGCTGGCTACTATCTGTGACATCACAGAGCGCCCTCTGAGGACTCTCCCATTACTCCCTTGAGAAGTGCTTGTGGGAGAAGGAACTTTTTTTCTCTGTAGCCCCCTGTTTTGTCTTTCTTGAGGTGAACACTGAATATTGTGTGGGGTAGCAGTAATACACTATGACTTTCTGCTGTCTGTCCCACCAAGCATCTCCCACCCCTCCAACGGCGGCATGGAACGCTTCTTCTGTCCCCATAAGTAAGCAGTGGTTTCTGAGTAACCCCCACATCTGGAGGCCAAGCCTTTAACACACTGGTTGGAAGGGGTGGAAGCAAGGCTATTCATGAGGTGAGTGAGGCATTTTTATTTTAAATAGAGCACTCGGGTAGGTTCCCAGGAGAAGTAGAAAGCAATAAAGACATGCAGATAGGGGTGATTTGGCTAGGAGAGTCTGATGTGACTGTCACAGTGAGTAAGTAGAGGGTGGGGAAGGAAGAGACGACATAAGAATGGGGAAAGAGGACTACAGTCGCATTTTACGTTCGATTCTGCCACCAGACTAGAAATGTAGCATAACCATGGACAAGACTGACATGGGATATTTTGGCTGTACCAGGTAGTGTCAGTAAAGTTTCGTTTGAATTAGAGAGACAGGAGGAGAGGCACAGAGAGAAGAGCAAAATGAGGAGAGTGGCTTCAGCAGGAGACAAAGGAAGATGGGGGTGGGGGGAGGAGTGCTGACCTCTAACCCTCTGTCACATTGTGAGCTAAGTCGGGGATCTGTGGTACAGAGTCTGATTCCCAATGGCCTTTGCCTCCCCCCTCCTTTTTTTTTTAATATTGGACCAGAGTGAAAATTTGAAGACCAGAATAGCTGTTGTGCATCAGTGATCTGATGTAGCCAGATCTCTTCTTTAGAGGCTGGATAAGGAAGAGCAGAGGGAACGTGCTTTACCGCCTTCCGTTTCTTGTTTTATTCCCTCTCGGATTCAGGAAGCTTTTTTAGGCCTGTCGGATTGTATGTGCTTTGCTAAACTAGTACTTGACTGACTGAATTAAAAAGTATATAAAGACAATTTGCAGGTTCTGGTACTCATCCATATTCTCTGTTCCCATCATGTATCAGAGCAGGTGGCAGGATATGACATTTTGCTTCTAAAACTGCTGTTTCTCCCATCTTAGGCTTTCTGTATCTTTATTATAGACCCCTCTCCAGCTTTCTGTATTTGTGTTATTTTCCTCTTTCCCTTCCTGTATCTTTAATTCATTTATCTTCCTTGCTTCATGTTTCTCTTCCCTTTAGTTTTCATTCTTTCCCTTTTCTATCTTCTCTTTCTTTCCTGTTTGATTTTATTCTTTATCTTTAACTCTTCACCATGGTAAATGTTGGCAGATAAAGTCCTGTCAAGGTGGCCACAGTTGAATCTGACACTTCTTCGTGATTAAACACTGCTGCCAATTTTTAGTTTTTAACTGTACCACTTCTCTCCATTCTGTCTTTTGACTCTTCTTTCCTTCCTCTGGTTGTAACAGATTTGTCAATAAGCAAGTAAACAACAACCAGGCTTTGATTAAGTTAAGGAAAACCTCCCTGCATAATCCACAAGTAAATATTAAGAAGGCAGAATAAGTAAAAACATCCAAGTTGGATATCAAGGCCAGAAGAGGCAGAAAATAATCCATAAGATTGTTAAAAATGTTGCAACCCATTCATGTATATACAAGAGTAACATTCTAATTTCTACCAGCAAGTGCAGTTTACTCTGAAGATAATCTGATGTCAGATCTTACTATTTAGCGTTTCTATAGCGCTGAAAGGCGTATGCAGCACTGTATATTTAACATTCAATAGGTGGTTCCTGCTCAGAAGAACTTACAATCTAATTTGGACAGACAGGACATCTTAGCGTTGAGTTTCTAGTAGAAGGAATGATACGATGGGTACAGGAATGATACGATGAGTGTTAAGAGTTGAAAGCAGCTTCAGAAAAGATGGAGCATGACGTATTGACTCTGGCAGCCTGAGAAAAAAAGAACAGATTTGGCCTGGGGTGGTGAAAATATGAGATTTTGTGGTAACTATAGAGATTTGTTAGGAGTTATGTTGACTCCAGGTTGACTGTGAGTGCACAAATAGCATAGCTGGTTTTAAGAAGGGTTCCTGGAGAAAAAGTCCCTAGTCTGTTATTGAGAAAGACATGGGGGAAGCCACTGCTTGCCTTGAAACCGCAGCATGGAATGTTGCTACTCCTTGGGTTTTGGCCAGGTACTAGGGACCTGGATTGGCCACCGTAAGAACATGGACTATAAGGCTTAATGGACTAATCCAGTAAGGCTTGATGGACTAATCCAGTAAGGCTATTTTTATGTTCTTATGAACAAGTGGCACAGTCATCATTTTTTTTTTTTTTTAAATTACACTTGTTGAAGAGATTGAAACCATTGTTTTTGCAATTGTATTTTTGTACAATTTTGCAGAATCTTGTTCTGAGTAAAGTGGATTACTGTAATGCATTACTCGTATTTGGGAATTGCAGAATGTAAAATCAAAGCCTACAGTTAATTCAAAATGCAACAGCCTGGATTTTAGTAGGTGGAAGTCGTCCAATGCATATAACACCAATCTTAAAGCAACTACATTGGTTACCATCAGAGATGTGGGCTCCAATATACGGTCTTGATGATAATTCACTAGACTTTGTATGATCACACAACAGAGTATCTACAAAAAGTATTAGCAGCGAACGTGCCGAAAGATCATTAAGATCAGTTGTTGGTGGATTCAGTACATTATGTCAACAAATCAGGCATCTTTCTCAATAGGAGGAGCTAGATTGTGGAATTTATTGCCAGGTCAAGTACGTTTATGTCAAAATGTTGAACAATTTAGAAAACTGCTCAAGATTCATTTGTGAAGGAGTTTTGTTGCTGAGCTCAATATAAGAGAAGAAATGTTAATGTGTGTTGTTGCAGTTGTTATCTTTTCTGAAGTTGTAAGCTGCCCACGTGTTAGGCAGGACAGAAATTTTAAAATAAATTTTAAAAATTTAAATGTAAAACCTGCTGTAACTCCTCAAAACTGTCTCCTGGTATTTGTTGTGCTTCTGGATAAATAAATAAAAAAATGCTCTGATCACAAGAGGTGAAGTTCTTAAACTTGAAAAGAAACATGTATCTAACTCCGAAGCAAGTCACATCAGTGTTGCATTTTCTTTCATCAGTTGGGATACTTCCAATAAAGTCAAGAATTAACATATCCAGATACTCTCTCCCTCTTCTTGACTAGATGGACAGATAAAACACCTTTGAAACAGGCTCTAGTCTGGAGTAAACGTCAGCCCTTCTAATATCTTCTCAAAATCACAGGCGGCTGAGGTTTATATTGTGGGAATATATTAGTAAACCATAAAGAAAGATTAGAACTCGGTAGTCTTCTTTCTTGAAGATGTGCGCTAGGGGTTTTTGTATCTGAACTAGCAAGTTGCTTGCAGAAAACTGTCAATCATGTTTTCCAACTTCACCTCCTTCCTGGGGAGCTGCTGCTCCCTTAGTTTGTAAAAAAATAAAAATAAAAAATCAACTAGCCCTGTAATAAGACATAACAGGAAGGAGGAAAATAGGGGAAAATCCCCAAAACTACAGTTTTGTTCTGCTCTGTAACAAACATAGGAAATAACATTATAACATCCATACTTGTACAACCAGCACTAATTATGTATAGAGGTTGTAGTTACTTGTATGACCTGCTGTCAAGCAGAGACTAAAGACAGACTAGGGTCATAAAGATTTACCTATGCGTCATCTTTCTTTCTTTTTTTTTTTCCTCTCAGCTCCTCTGAAAGACAGAAAATTATTCAAATCCAGACTGATCCTAAGACAGAAGGCCGGCAAAGCCGGGGCTTCAGGACCACTAGACACATGTATAGAGAGATTACTGAGGTAAGAACCTAATCTTTCTTTCTAGTGCAATGTGTTTAGTGGTCCTGAATGCTAGGGATGTACCAAAGCAGTCCCCCAAGAGTCTAGGGATTCAAAAGTGGCATCTTTCCTTGCTGCTAGAACCTGGTAAAGGTTGTTGATTTGAGAAATTTCTTCTGAGTGTTCGGGATTTAAAGGGTGAGACAGTTGAATGTCATCTGCATAGGTGTATGAAGTGAAGCCAATAGATTGGCATAAACTTAGTAACGGTGAAAGGAAAATATTGAACAGTAAAGGTGATAGTATAGATCCTTGAGGAATTCCATAGCTGAGGGAGTAAGGTTTTGAACTTGTATTGTTGAAATGGACTGTATATTGTCTGTTTGCTAGAAAAGAAACGAACCATTGTAAAACCTGGTCGCAAACACCAATAGATTTTAATCTATCTAAAAGTACAGCATGGTCTATCGTATCGAATGCAGCCGATAGGTCCAAAGAAAAAAGTATAACGGAATTATGGTGATCTAGGTGATAGTTTATATTTGTTGTAAGCCCGATCAATGAATATTCTGTGCTATGGTTTTTTCTAAAGCCAGTTTGATTCGGGTGTAAAACGTTGGTAGATTCGGCAAAGTCAGACAGTTGTTCAAAGACTACTCTCTCGGTTAATTTAGCCAGAAATGGGATGTTAGTGATAGGGCGGTAATTTGAAACTTCCTCAGAACTAATTGTCCGATCTTTCAATATAGGCGAAATTTTTGCATTTTTCCAAGATACTGGCACGGAACCTGTACTAAGGCTTTTTAAAATAAAGGAGTGAATAAAGGGGCCTAAGTAAGAAAAAAAAATTTTCAGAATTATTGGAGGAATAATTTCTGATCGTGAACCCTTGATGTTAATTCTTTGGAAAAGATCTTCAATATTTTTTAGAGAGGGTAAGTTAAAGGTGGAACATTTGGCAGTGGGAAGATAGGTATTGTGAAAATTGTCAGAATCATCTGACACTAACTGATCAAAGTTTTGGCGGATATTTCTGATTTTTTTTAAGAAAATAATAGGCGAGATCTTGAGCTGTTGGGTTTTTACTGTTGCCATCCTTCTGGGAAATAGGAACAATAGATTTTAAGATGGAGTAAAGAATAGATGGATTTTTAGCCTTTGATATTTTGTTGGAGTAATACTTTCTTTTGGTCTGATTGATTTTTGTCTTGTATAATGATGCTTGATCTTTATAAAATTTTAAATTTTCAGCAGATTTGTTTTTACGCCATTTTCTTTCGAGTGATCTTAGCTGTATTTTGAGTAAATACAGTTCTTGAGTAAACCAGGGATTTGGGATTTTATGAGGCAAAATGATTTTATTTATAATGGGGGCTTCTTTATCCAATAAATTTTGAATCACTGAGTTCCAAGAATTAAGATGTTCCTCAAGGGAGTCAGTGTGTAGATTAAATTCAAGAACCCCAATGCTATACCTTAAACTTATAATAATCCTACCCATAATGTGCTTTCCTGTCCCAGTTACTAACCAGGGCAGATATGCTGACCCCCAAAAGCCCTCCCAAAACAGCCCCCACAACCAGAGAAGAATCTCCTTTTCCTCATACACCCTGCACAATGAAAACATATCTATCACCCTCATAGAAGCCAGACTAGTAAATAAGAAAGACATCCTAATAAAAGACCTCATAGATAAAAACGGGACATAGTCCTGACTGCTAAAACCTGGCTTAAAGACAATGATAGTTACACCAGGTATATGTCCCTTACATTATCACATTTTTAGCAGGCTCCGGTGCACAGAAAAGAAGTAACAGCCATTACCTGCCCATGACCAATGGATTGCAGAGAAATATCTATCGGTACTAGATCTCAATATGTGTCACAGGTTAAAAATTTCTATTGTAAAAACATGCCCTGCCAAGGATAACTATACAAATTGTAACCTGGAGAATCAAACTGTATTAGATCCCTAGTTTGAATCAAGGTAGGATACAAACTTGCTCTGTAATTATGTCAAATTGTAACCTGTCAACTGTATAATATGTATGTTTAACCTGTAAGCCGTTCTGAGCTCTTTGGGGCCAATGGAATAGAAAACAAATTAAATAAATAAGTTGTTGAAGGATTGAATGTTGAAAATGTAGGATTTGACACTGATGAGCCATAATGGTAGATGAAAGCATAGAGCCCTGAAAAACTGTACAGCCAGCGGAATCCAGGAGGCGACAATTTTTTCTTGGAGGAGCATTAGCAGGACAGTTTGATGCTTTTGATTTCTTAATAGCTGACTCCAAGGCAATGGAATGGTGAGGTAGTTGAAGCAGGCCATGACCAGTTGCCTCTTTCACCTTGAATTTTAATGCAAGTCTCTTAGTGTGGAGACTGATGGGGGTTTTGCCAGTTAGCCGGTTGTAGGTCTTGTAGTATCTGATGTACTGGCAATTAAATGATTTCCTTTGATGGAGTTTTACAGCACTGATAGCTTGAAAATCCTTACTGCCTGTGGGTGTAGCGGCCTGATGAAGACTCAAAAGGGTAGAAACCCTTTGTAAGAATTTAGGATAAGAATACGTCTCTTGGGACTAGCTGCAGACAAGGTAGAGAAGGCTAGTCTAGGTTGACATAAGGATATCATCATGATCTGGCCAATCCTTAGAAGAATCTGCTGCTCCCTGGAGAAAAGTGGTTGGGGGGTGAAGGGACCACTGTCTTGTGGTACTTCAAAGCATGTGACACCATAGGGTTCTCTGAAGGATGTTACTCTACACAAGGAGGGTCTCAAGTAGAGGAGGAGCAGGAGTTGAATGCTGCAGTAAAACAGCACTATCCTGCATAAATCTTTGCAACAGAATGAAAAAATTAGAAACTGCCTGAAGAGAATCTGAACTTTGAGAAGGAAGTTCTGAAGGTAAAATAGAAAGAGCAAGATGCTTAAGAGGTACCTGGTCTTGGTCCAAGGGAGGAGAAGCAACCCATTTAGTTTTTGCCTGGGTTATTGCATGTTCGAATGAAGATCCCAACTTTGCAGTCAAATTCTTTACCATAATACTGGGAGAGGACGGTGAGGCTGAAACAGAGCCACCAGGAGCCTTCCCAGACACTTCAAATGCTAGCAGTGGTGTCCCTGTACTTTCCTGTGAGAGATGTGCTGTTAATGTTGCCTCTGGAGAAGGAGTAGCAGCCCTGTGTAGAGGTTTGTTTTTCTTCCCCGCCGCAACTGTTGGCTTTTTCTTTTCAGGCGGCAGCACTGAGCTTCCCTCCCCCCAGAGGGGGCGAGACAGGGCCCTGGGGGGAGGGAGCAAGCTGCGAAGTTTGCTTCTTTGAAGAGCATCCAGCTTCCAGCCACGACTTTCTCTGGAATCTCATGGGAGGACAGTCCACCTCTCTTCGTTCTGCCATCTCAAGAGTGAACTGGCGGAGCTGCAATGTTTGGTTTCAGCCTTTCAGGAGCAGGGAAATTGAAGTAGAGGAGTCACTTTTGTGATACTGGCCCGGACTAGCCTGGCTCGATTGGGGACATAGAATTAGAAGCTGATCGAGGATGGTGAGACTGACTGGGGTTTAGTTTTAATTTGGGGGGCTTGTTTAATTTTGCATTTTGCCTGCTTTTATTTTTAGGATTTTGCTCTGGGGTTCTTTGATATTGAAGTTTTCCCTTCTGTTGTGCCTTTTATGTACCTATAGTATTGAATTTATTGTATTATATTTTCCCTCTTCCTTCTCTTTATATAGGTAAATGTAAATAATTATTTCTTTCATAGGTACTATAGTTAGATTGAGAGCCTGTTGGGACAGAGAGGAAAATTCAAAGTACCTGATTAGATTTTTGGCCATTACTTAAGTCAATTTAATTGTTTTGTAAAGCACTTTAAATCCTTTGGGAGATTTAGCAGTATATAAAACACCACATTAAATTAAATGATAGCATGAAAATATCAGATTGGCCCATCTAGGCTGCTCAACACTGGCTTCCCCATCCATATTAATCCCAAGAGTGTCTATAATATACTGAAGTACTAAATGCCAACACTAATCCAATGGCCCATGTCTTATTAACTACAAAAACTAACAAAACTATTATCTCATACATCTAGTCTCTCCATGCTTGTAGAACTTTGGATTTTAAACAAAGGTCATGCCATCTTGGAAGCCCAGATAAGTCAGGGTTGTTACTACTGCTCCATGCCTGTTACACCAATGTCTTCTTTCAAGCATGTTTATGAATATTCTAACTTTTACTATCGTTTCTTGAATATATCTTTCAAAAGGAGAAATACAATTTGGTAAGGTGTCAGTGTTCTTTTAAACTTGTATATGCTAACAGACCTTAGTTTTTGTTTTCAGCAGTTCAGCGGAAAGAAATTGAGAGGGAAAAAGAAACCAGAGAAGTGGAATGCAGAAAATGATTCACATACCAGGTAACTGCTATTCTAATTGTAGTCTCCCCACCCATCCAAAACAGGCCAATGTAATAGATTAAAACAGATAGAAGCAGGAAGACTGTGGAAAAGTGGGAAGGAACTTGAGAATGTTGACTGAGGTAGTGAGAGGCAGCCATGACAAGTACATTTTCAGTAAGGCATCTAATTAGCAATATGCACCTGTACTTTTCAACCCACACTTTTTGAATACAATGTACCCACATATGTTTGGATGTGACTAAAAGTATGTGCATATACAGTGTTAAATAATGGCATAAAGGATTTGTGTTGGTGGTGTGTCTATTTGCATACTTTTTAATAAAAATCTGTCAATGCTCGTATAATTTATAACCATGTTGTGGAGCAACCGAACCTGGAACTGATAGCCAGGTAGATTATTCAAGATCTAAGTCTCCATGCAATGCAGGTTCTGTTGCAGATATACAAGAGTCCATACTTGAGCTGTTGATTCCCATTTCCCGTGAACTGCAGAAGGATATCCCTTTAAGAACTGAGAACTCCTCTTCTTCTGCAGTGGAACACAGCATCCTCCTCAGTTATTCCTTCTGCAAGCAAACTTAGAAGGTGCATTTTGCTCTGCTCTGTTTTTTCTTTATTGGTTTTGGGGTTTTTTCTGCCAGATTTTTTAAATTCTTTGTGGCTTCGGTGCTCGGAGGTCCCCTTCGTGGGCATACCCTGGCTGGGAAAGAACACAGTCCTGCATGGAAGGACTGCTGCTCCCAGGACAATTTCTGAGCTTCTGCAGAGCCAGCCTGCTTTGGATTCCTTCAGGAGCTTGGGGTATGTCCCCCTGGGAGTAGTTCACCTACTGATTCGGTCAGAGGCTTGAGCACAGGCTGTATGGCCTCTGTGTAAGACCCTAGGGGTATCAGAAAGCCAGCTAAGTAATTTCTCCCCCCCCCCATCACTGTGCGAGGAATCTCGGGATGGGAGTCAGTGACCATGGTCCATTGGCCGACAGACAGATTTATGGTCGCTGGTTGAGGATCTGGGCAATTTTTGAGGCAAAAGTCATTCAGCCAAGCTGATTCAGACAAAAAAGCATCTGAAGTCACAGTGAGTACTCCCATTACTCCTTATGGGGAACATTGAGGTGGAGGGGGAGGGAGCAGGTTTTGAAATTTGGAATTTTAGGGTTTCTGTGGTTAGTGCTGGGGTTCTCCTCCTCTAAAACCCTAAAAAGGAAAAATTAGGTTCTTAACTGCTAATTTTCTTTCTTTTAGTCTCTCCAGACCAGCACAGCTTCACTGATGGGAAATAGCTCACCATGACCAGCAGGTGGAGACTGAGACATAAACTTTTGTGTGTAGTACAAGTGGGCTGTGCATTGCCATATACACTCAGTTTGCCGAATAGCCAAGCAGAACTAAGAAACTAATAAGTGCGAATTATAACAGTAACACTCACAACAGGAGTAACAACTAACAGAGAGCAATACTATTGGAAATTGAATAGGAGAAGTACCTTCAACAAACATCCCCACAGTTTGCCAGCTATGCTAGTCAAGCCAAAAGCTTTTAATCTCCCATACCCTTCTAAAAACACAAGATCACACAGAAAAACCCACACACTTTACGTGAATCCCAAAAGAAATAGATAGGGTGGGGGCTGTGCCGGTCTGGTTCCCCTCTGACAATTGACGTAAGCCACCGCCTTGGTGTTGTCCGAGAAAACCCGAAATAACTTGCCCATCAACAATGTCTGGAACGCTAGCAACGCCAATCGGATGGCTCTGGTCTGCAGAACATTGATCGACCAAGACGCCTCCTCCGGAGACCAGTTGCCCTGAGCCGAGCGACTGAGACACTGAGCTCTCCATCAGAAGAGACTGGCATCTGGGAGAAGCACTGTCCACTGGGGCTGATCCAGACTCACTCTCTGCACCAGATTGGAAGACTGTAGCCACCACCAGAGGCTGCGACAAACCAACCCCCGAAGAGGAACAGGAGAGTCTAGATCATTTAACTGAGGCGACCACCACTGAAGTAGAGCATAATGAAGTGGCCACATGTGAGCCTGAGCCCACTGAACCACATAAACATAAAAATCTACTTCTAGACCGCATAATCTTGCAGATTTATGCGTTTTACAAAAGATTACACCAACTTACAACTGAGCAATCATCGTGGAATTTAATTACCAAAAACTCTAGAGAATAAGTAAGTCTTCAAACGCTTTCTAAATTCCAAATATGAGAAGGACATGAGAGATAATTGTTTGAATTTTTTGCTCATCCCAACAAAAGCTAAGTGCCTTTTTTGGATTCCTATAAATATGTGGATACAGCTTTAAATTTGGGGGATAAATTCACTTGATTTTTTGCAATTAATAAATTAAATCGATAAAATAGTTAAAATAATAAAATTAAAAATTAACAAGGTTTTTTTGGAGGATGATAAAAATCATACCCCAGTAAGCCTCTCATTGGAAGGTGAGGGTTGGGTGTTTGAGGTCCTTTGTTCCTTGTTTTTTTTATTACACACCACCAATTATACATTTAACTTTCTCTCCTTTTCCAGGTGACATTTTGTATATTTGAGAGAGTTTTCTTCTCTTCTCTTAGTATAGCCTCCAAAGCGACCATTTCCAGATGGATCTGTATGGCGATGTGATTTCCTTTTCCTGCATTTCTGCCGGGAAACAGCCGCCTCTTTCCCTGGCCGCGCATTCCACCAGAGGTATAGTGACCTGGGCAGAATCCCAGGTCATTTTGCCTGATGAAATCTGCAGAGCTACTCTTCACACTTCTACAAAGTTCTACATAGTGGATGCTGCGGCTCGAGAGGATGCTGCTTTTGGGTTCTCGGTTGTCTCTCCCTAGATATTTGCCACTGCTTTAGTATTTCAGCTCAAGTATGGACTCCTGTGTACCTGCAACAGAACTATAGATTAGGTTCTTATCTCGGTAATCTGGGTTCTGTTAAGATACACAAGAGTCCATACGGTATACCTTCCCTGTGTGAACTTGTTTTGATTCGCCTAATTTCTGCCTCAGACATTACCAGTGTCCATCTCGGGACCTCTGCTATTATACTTAAGATAAAGCAAATATGTGTTTCCAAGTATTGGGTGTTTCCCTTTCTCTTTCCCCCTTGGAAGGGTCCCATAACTCCTGCTTGTTACCTTTAGCATATTCAATCTTGAGTTACTCATGCGAGTGTTCTCTGTTTACTTTGTTAAATTTTTATGATTGTTCTATTTTCTAAATCTACTCATTCTCGCAAGAAACAGAGCAACACATCTCATCAGTACTTACCATGGTCGAACACTGGACTACTCAGTCCAAACTGAAACTAAATCCAGAAAAGACTAAACTCTTCCTAGCAAGTCCCAACCACAAATTAACGAACACTACCTTACAACTCAACAGCCTAACTTACCCTATTAACCCCACCATCAAAATCCTTGGAGTC
Organism: Geotrypetes seraphini; assembly: GCF_902459505.1. NCBI lineage: Eukaryota > Metazoa > Chordata > Amphibia > Gymnophiona > Dermophiidae > Geotrypetes > Geotrypetes seraphini. The sequence continues at coordinate 5,138,250 of NC_047099.1, read as the reverse complement.
ATCCTAGATTGCTGCCTGACCTTCGAAGACCACACCAACACCCAGGTCAAAAAATGCTTTTATACCCTCTGGAAACTCCGTACCATCAAACATTACTTCGACTTCCCCTCCTTCAGACTGCTGGTCCAATCCCTAATCCTAAGCACACTGGATTACTGTAATATAATTTATATGGGCTCCTACAAGAAAACCATCAAACGACTGAGACTTATCCAAAACACCGCGGTCCGCCTAATCTTTGGCCTCAAAAAATCAGACCATATCACCCCTTACTATAGAAAACTGTACTGGTTGCCAATAGAAGCGAGAGTCATCTTCAAATTCGCCTGCCTCTGCTTCAAAACTTATCCCCGATTTATCTGTCTCACCACTTCATGTTCCCTGGAACCACTCGCACGCGTAATGCCAACCTGTTTACATACCCTTCCCCAAAGGGATGCACCTACAAAAGATTCCTCAATAGAACTCTCTCATACCAAGCTGGTAGATGGACAAACTGCCTGACCACCCTCATCTCATCTGCCCCATCTTACTCATCCTTCAGGAAATCTCTCAAATCTTTCCTCTACGACAAATTTCTTGAACCTCCCTCATCACCAAATAATCAAATACTTCCATCCTATAACTGATACTGGTTGTCTTCTTGACATTCACCACCCTGCATTGGTTTTGTACACTGCTTTGTTCTTTATAAGCCTCTCGCACTGCCTCTCCACTATATACATATCTCTGCTGTATATGTACAGTCTCCTGCATGGTAAATCTACACTGTTCTTTGCTGTATAAACACCTTTACTGAATATGTTCTTTGCTGTATAAACACCTTTACTGAATATGTACAGTTCTCATTGTATCTTCGCTGTAAATGTACAGTCTCTTACACTGTAAACCGCTTTGAACTGTTTGTGGTACTGCGGTATATAAAAATAAAGTTATTATTATTATTAAATTTCAGAGCAGAGCAGAATGTGTTTCTTGCTGGGGAAGTTCCCTGTGCCTCTCCTCTTTTCTTATGTTTCAGTGGAGTTCGATTTCTTTGGTACCAAATGAAGAGAGTGCTGTGCTCCACTGCAGAAGGGGAGGAGTTCTCTTTTTTAATTCTTTATTTAATAATTTTAATACAATAAACTCAGTGCAGAACACAATTAGTATTGAATATACTCCGTAAAGTTAATAACTAATAAGAATAATACATCTTATCAATGCTACAATTAGAACATTCCCATTCCCTATCTCACCACCCCCCACCCAAGAGACCTGGTTCCAAAACCGTAATGGTTAGATAGTTCTTTCATAAAGCTTCTTTTTCCAATTCAATATAACTCTCCCATATATCATTAAATTTTGCCCATTGGTTAGTTAAAAGGGCCGAAAGTCTATATTTTTCACATACTATTCCTAAACGTTCCCTCACATCTCTCAAAGTAGGTACATTTAACATATACCATTGCTGAGTTAATGTCAGCCTTGCGGCTATGAATGCCAAGTCCAAAAGTTTAGATTGAGAAAATGTTAAACCTTCTATTCTTACTCCCAACAATGCCCTTTCAGCATTAAGCTTAAGTGGGGTCTGAATTAGTCTGCTTACATACTTGAAAACTTGCTCCCAAAACTTCTGGACCCTTTCACCACATCCTTTCCAACAGTTAGCATCACTCTGCTTGGTATATTTACTGATTAAAACCGGGGTAGAGTACCAACGTACTAGGAATTTAATAGCATTTTCCACCAAGGTGGCAGCCCCAGCTGTCTGAAAAAGATGTGATACAGTTGTCCCCTACTCATCTATGGACCATTCCTTCCCCAGATCTTTTTCCCATGCTTTCATATATGATGTTTTGGTTACTTTACATGATTCTTGTATCCTTTAAAATACTTAATAAAAATTATTGAACTTACATTACATTAGGGATTTCTATTCTGCCATTACCTCGTGGTTCAAGGCGGATTACAAAAGAGTTAAAGAAGGTTGATTACAAAAGATATCTGGTCATTTTCCGGGAAAATAAAGAGTAGAATAGGTTATTTTGGGGGGTTGGGGAGTTAGTGGAGGAATGGAAGAGGACTTGTGGTGTTAGGTCTTTTTTAGGGACTTCTTGAGCAGTATATATGTGGAGTTAGGTCTTTTTCAGGAATTTCTTGAACAGTGAAGTCTTTATTTTTTTTCTGAATGTTTTGTAGTCTGGGGGTCGCTATCAGTAGATTGGGTATTTGCTGCTTGGGTGGCCAGGAGGCTATCATATAGTTTTTTCCTGGATCTTTTTCTTATAAGAGGCTATAGAAATCAATTCTCCCCTTAGGACAGTTTTTAAAGATTCCCAAATCGTAATAGGTGAGTAGTGATCAGTACTGTTATTATCCAAAAAATTTCTGATAGATTGTTCTATTTTCTGGACTACCTTAGGATCTTTTAATAGCGTATCATTTAATTTCCAATATCGTGTCCCCATTTTAGTATATCTCCATGCTATGTCAACCCATAATGGGGTACGATCTGTCCAACTGGTTTCCTCTGTTTTTGCATCTATTAACTTACCTCCTAAGGATTTATCCATCCAAATCATATCAATTCGGGAGTACACTCTTATGTGGTGAAGAATAGTAAGTATAGTCTCTTCCTAGCATATGTATGTTCCACCATCCATCTAATAAATTTAATACTTCCAGAAATCTTTTTAATTGTTTTCTATCTTTTTTAGTTCTATCACTTTTAGTACTCGTAGTATCCCAGCGAGGGTCCAAGACCAAATTAAAATCCCCTCCTAATAATAATCCTTCCTGGGTTTTTTAAATTATACTCATAAGATCTTCAAAAAATTTCCCTTACTTGTTATTAGGCGCATAAAGATTCTCCAATGTCACCTTTACCCCATTTAATTCACCCACCCAGATGATCCATCTATCTCCATCATCCCTCCATTCCTCCTTTGTCAGTACTTTATTCCCACCCCCGTTTTCTTTTTCTCCTTTTTATTAGAGGCCCAAACTCTCACTGGATAGTCTTTGAAATGGAACATCTTTTCTCCAGGTTTTTGTAAATGTGTTTCTTGTACATAGCATATATCAAGTTTCAACCTTCTCATCTCATTTAAAAGCAACTGGCGTTTGAGGTATATTAAGTCCATTCAAATTTAGACTTCCTAATCTTATCTTACTTTCATACATTCTTTCAAATTCCATTTCAATTTTTTTCTAGCTTTCCTAGGATTACAGATCTTATATATTTTTTCCCCAGGTCACCTTATCTCCCCCTTACCCCCACCCCATCCACTCAATCCTAAAAAGAAAACCCTTACCCTCCACCCACTCCCTCTTCTCCCCCCTTCCCCTATCCCCTCCAAATCTCTCCCTGGTTCTAGATCCAGACATTAGTCGATATAAGAACATAAGCAATGCCTCTGCTGGGTCAGACCTGAGGTCCATCCTGCCCAGCAGTCCGCTCACGCGGCGGCCCAACAGGTCCAGGACCTGAGCAGTAATCCTCTATTTATACCCTTCTATTCCCTTTTCCAGCAGAAAAATGTCCAATCCTCTCTTAAATCCCAGTACTGTATTCTGCCCTATAACGTCCTCTGGAAGCGCATTCCAAGTGTCCACCACATGTTGGGTAAAGAAGAACTTCCTGGCATTTGTATTGAATCTGTCCCCTTTCAACTTTTCCGAATGGCCTCTTGTTCTTTTATTTTTTGAAAGTTTGAAGAATCTGTCCCTCTCTACTCTCTCTATGCCCCTCATGATCTTATAAGTCTCTATCATATCCCCTCTAAGTCTCCTCTTCTCCAGGGAAAAGAGACCCAGTTTCTCCAATCTCTCAGCGTATGAAAGGTTTTCCATCCCTTTTATCAGACGTGTCGCTCTTCTCTGAACTCTCTCGAGTAACGCCATATCCTTCTTAAGGTATGGCGACCAAGTGTCAGATCTATTTCCAGATATCAGAGTTGAAGAAAGTTAACCTTGACCCGGTTCTCCATAACTTTTCTTAAAATCTACCCCCTTAAAATCTCTTATTTTTATTTTGTCTAACAAGAAATAAAAATATTAATATCAGCAAATATTCTCATTGTCTCTGTAATCTCTTTTTTTGTTCTACTCTATGCCATTTCTGACTTTGCGGTTCCATGGGTGGAGGTTGTAATGGATCCTTTTGGTGTTTTTCTCCTTTAGTAGTCCAAAGTTTGGCCTGTATGAGTAGCTGTTGGGCTTCTGAAGCTGATGCAACTTTATGTAGCTTGCCTTCTAGCATAAAGGAGATCCCAAATGGATAGTGCCATTTGTAACGGATATTATTCTGTTGCAAACATCTGGTTACTTCATGGTAATCTCGTTGTTTCAAAGTCGCTGAGGAGATATCCGCAAACAATTCCACATCAAATGGCCCATTTTCCGAGCTGCTTGCAGGACTGTCTCCTTCTGTGGATATCTTAGGAAGCATATTATTATGTCCCTTGGCCTTTCCGATTTACATGGGCCCAGAGCTCGATGTATTCGTTCGAATTCTATAGCTGGAAGCTCTGCATCTGGGTTTTCTGCTTGTAGAAACTTATGGCATATAGATTGTATAAAGGCTGATGGGTCTTTAAGATCTTCCGATTCAGGGATTCCTCGGAATCTCAGGTTATTTCGCCTTGACCTATTTTCTCCATCTTCAACTTTAAGGAGTAACTCTTCTACTGATAGATCTATTTGTTTGCAATGTTGTTGAATTTCTGTTATCTCCTGTTCAAGCTAAATAACCCGTTCTTCAAATTCTTGAAGGCTCTGACTCATATCGTCCATTTTTTTATGAAGGGCCATCAATATTTATTTTGATATCAGAAGTGAAGACTGCTAATGAAAGTTTCATATCAGCCATCCATTGTTGTAAGTCCCTTTTACTGGCCAATGCTGAATCTGCTGAGGGAGATTCTAATGGCTCTAAAAGTTCTTTTACCAGTATAGTTGTCTCCTCTTCTTCATGTGTTAAGTTTTGTTCTACAGCTGGCACCTCTGTTACATCTTCTGTTCGGTAGGCAAACATTTTGAGGTCAAGCCTGTTTTTTGTTAGCCATGTTCCCACAGTTAAAGTGCCAATTATATTTAAATGTAAAGTCTCAAAAACACTTATAGGCCTCACCAGTGCCAGAAAGCCTTCAGGGGTTCTTTATGCTTAACCCGTTTCCAATTTCAAGTAGTGCTTCCCTTTTTCACTCTCCTCTCAACCCACATTCATCCTCGGCTTTCAATACAGGAAAGGCAAAAACAACTTATCTGCATCAGAAGTCGTCTGCTGCTACAATGCAGTCCTGCCGCCTACTTTCTCAGGGAGAGGAGTTCTCAAGTTTTTAAAGGGATATCCTTCTGCAGTTCATGGGACATGGGAATTAACAGCTCAGGTATGGACTCCTGTATATCCTAACAGAACCCAGATTACCAAGGTAAGAACTTAATCTGTCATTCTTGTGCAAGAGGTATCAGTTGTGTGGCAGTGCATGACAATAGTGATCATAACATAATTTCAATTTAACATTATGAAAAACAGCAGCACAGGTGTTTTTAAAGAAAAAAATGAGAACTGGTTGCAAAGGTTAAAAGTTTCTAGCATGGACATTATTTTGGAAGCCCAGACTAAAAATGTATTCTGGAAAAAATAGAAAAAAAAAAGATAAAATGAATGCAACCATGGTTAAATGATGAGGTGAAAAAAGTGATGAAAGCCAAAAATTGTGGAAAGTTAAAAAAAAAAAAAAATTGTTTTCAAGGGCTATGGTAAGTTAAATGTAAAATATTTGTAAGGCAGGTCAAAAGAGGACATGAAAACTAGTGTGCTAGACAGGAAAAATATCAGGTGGTATTAGGAAAGGAATGAAATATAATGCCTCCATATTAATCCATATGACCACATCTTGAATACTACCGTGTTTCCCCAAAAATAAGACGGTGTGTTATATTAATTTGGGGCCCAAAAAACGCACTAGGTCTTATTTTTTCAGGGATGTCTTATTTTTTTCATGTACATGATCATCTCTCCCTTCCTCTCCTTCACCCCAATTCTTCCTCTTTCTTTTCTCTCCCCCAAATGTGCAGCATTTTTCCTCCCCTCTCACTCATCCCCTTGTGCCTTCCCTCTGCAGCATCTTTCTATCCCTCCCATCCCCCTGTGCAGCAGAACTCTTGCCCAGCTTCTATCCTTCCCTCCCTCCCATCCCTTGTGCAGCCGAACCCCTGCTTACCCTCCATCCTTCCCTCCCATCTGAACCCCGCCGACCGCGAGCCCTACATGCCTCCCCTCCAGAGCAGCGTCGGGCCAGCAGCACTCTAAACAGGCTGCTTTGCAGCCTTCTCTCATTGGGGGCCTTCCATGTGCTGCTTACTGATATCATCAGTAATGTGGCAGAGGGAATTCCCCGATGAAAGAAGGCCGCGAAGCAGCCTGTTTAGAGTGCTGCTGATCTGAAGCTGCTCTGGAGGGAGGTATGTAGGGCTCGTGGTCAGCGGGGTTCGGATGGGAGGAAAGGACAGAGGGTCAGCGGGGGTTTGGCTCTGCGGCGGGGAGCGCACTACTGCTGGCAAAACCAGGGACTAGGGCTTATATTAAGACCTACCCCGAAAATCATTTAGGGCTTATTTTTGGGGTAGGTCTTATTTTCGGGGAAAAATGGTATGTACAATTACGGTTATCCTATCTCAAAAAAAGATACAACACAACTTAAAAAGGTAATAATGAAATGGAAAGAGCAGCTGTTCTATGAGGAATTGCTATAGAAGAGGTGATAGGAAATACTGAGGTATAAAATCATGAGTGGGGTGAAAAGGATAGAAAATGGTCACCTATCCCTTCAAATAGGACAAAGAACTAGCCCATGAAGCTAACAAGTAGCATATTTAAAACATCTGCAAAGTATTTTTCACTTGGCTTGCAAAATATGGAATTCCTTGCTGAAGGATGTGGTGAAAACACCTAGAATAACAGGTTTAAAAAGGGTTTGGACAAATTCTTTAGGAGATATCCATAAACCATTATTAGCCAGTTGGACTTGGGGAAAGTTACTATTTATCTCTGGTTATAAGCAAAAAGGACTGGATCTGTTCTTTGAGATATGCTGGGTACTACTTGTGATCTGGATCAACTACTTTCAAAAATAGAATACTTGAATGTACTTTGATAATAATAATAATTTTATTCTTATATACCGCCAAAGCCATGAAAGTTCGAGGCGGTTTACTGATCTGATCCAGGATAGCAATCTTAGGTTCTGAAACATCTCACTAACCACCCTGCCCCACCCCAGACTGCTTTTTTGAGCAGTCAAAAGTATATCTTTCCTGAAAGTAGGCAAGCACTTTCTAGCAGCTAAAATTCTACTTATTTAGATTGATTCAGGAATATCAAGAGTGCCTCAACAGTTGAAAAGTTGCTGTGTGATAATGGTGTGTTCTGAAATTCTAGCTTGTTATTTATTTGATTCCTTTCTTTCCAGGGTTTCCAGAAACACATACTTCTTTTCCTGTTCTGAAGTGCTAACCGAATAAAATAAGACGAGAGAAGAACTCTCAGAACCAGAATCCAACAGTAACTTATCCAAGCTAAGGAAGACTGTTCTGACAGAAAGGAACAAGGACCGACACATCTGCATCTCCCCAATCCCAGTATGCCTCCTACTACCAGGAGCTCGGGGGGTTGCCCAACTAGCTCATATGGGCTGATATGCTTGCCTCCTATATCTGAGGATCTGCAGCTGATCTGGACCCAGGCTGAGCTGACTAGTGAGCTAGATGAGAATGAGCATCTGCTGCATACCTTCAGCTACTTTCCTTATCCAAGCCTGCCCGAGATTGCTTTATTGTGCCTGAGATATGGCCTGCAGATGGAGAAGGTGAAGGCCTGGTTTATGGCTCAGAGGATCCGCTGTGGCATTAGCTGGTCCTCAGAAGAGATCGAGGAGACCCGAGCCCGGCTGCTCTACAATCAGGACAAGCTCCATTTTAAGCAACTGGTTTCTGGGTCCTGTGATGCAGGACGCCCCCCTGAGGGGGGCATAACCAAGGAGATGCCTGGTCCCTGTGGCTTCCGTAAAGCTGAGCAGCCCATGTCAGGGAAAGTTGAGAGCAACCTTCTGAAGACTACTACAAATGCTGTCAGCAGGGACGACACCTCTAGGAACACTCTTCCACATACTTCCAAGCGACCCAGGCCAGAGACAGATTGCGTTACTAGGACACCACTCTCTGGAGTGGATCATCACCAGCAGCACTTCACCATGTCTCAACCAGCAAGGGGGATCTCCCCTAGGCCCTCACCAGCAAATCCGCAGAAGCAGAGAGAGCAACGGTTGCCTGGTGGTTATCCCCACTCCAATGTTCAGTTTAGTGTTCTCCACAGAGAAGGAGGAAGCCTGCAGCAGCAAATACCAGATTCAAGACTGGGAACCTGGGATATACATACACCTCCAATACAGCGGCAGCAGGCACCCTCTGGGAGAAGGTTACATGGGATTGGTAACCTGTTTGGGGTAGATGGCACGGAGGTGAGTGCAGCAATAGCTTGCCTACCATCTGAGGAGGAGTTGCAGAGGCGGTTTGAGGTTGGCTCCTGGGGAGCAGATTTTCTGTTGCCGTCAGCAGCCAGGCAGGGTCCTGACTGGGGATGGCGGAGTGATGAGACTTTCTTTCCTGTCACACGGAGGCAGCGTAAGACCAAAGAACAGCTGGCTATTTTAAAATCCTTCTTCCTGCAGTGCCAGTGGGCCCGGCGAGAGGACTACTGCAAGCTCGAGGAACTCACGGGACTCCCACGTCCTGAGATTATCCAGTGGTTTGGAGATACCCGGTATGCCCTCAAGCATGGACAACTTAAGTGGTTCAGGGACCATGTAGAGGGTTGCCCAACCTGGCTGGGGCAGGAACAGCAGACGATACGTTCAGGAGACAGAGGAAGGGGAGAGAGTGGGAAAGAGGGCAGCCCTGACCTGCCCACACCAATGCTACGGCCAGTACATAATGGGAGGCAGGAAGAGAAATCACTGCTAGCTGGGATATCTGGCCAGTCACTATTACAGCCAGATTACAGGATCTTGGAGCAATACTGGGCAACGCACCGTCAAATCCAGGAAGGGGACATAATTAGGCTATCACGGGCCTCTGGACTGGAGCCACAGCAGGTGATGGACTGGTTCTTCCACAAGTCCTCAACACCTGCGGAGGTGGAGGTATGTTTGGATGAGGAAGATGAGGAGGAGGAGGTGGAGGAGGAAGAAGACGATGATGTTATCATACAGGACTAAGTTAATCCCTGGTGCATCTACATCTTGAGAACTGTGTTAAGCGATTTTACAAACTATTAAAATATATTTTACCCCAAAGTATGGCCTTCCAAAAAAAAAAAAAAAAAGAGAGAAAAACTTGTATAATAGAGCAAAATAAAGGGGTGGGGGGTGGGAAGTAGATTATTAATGGTGATGGGGAGGGTTGGGTCGTTACTAGAGGGATGTTCCTTCTATTCCTATTTCACATCCACACCTAAAAATAAATTTCAATCTTCCGTGCCCTCCATTCATCCTGATTATAGCTACACTCAACAAATGTTAAAATGTATTTATTTATTTCAGCAGGAGTGGAACTGCAGTTCTTGCTGTCTCAGGACACCACTTTCTGCTTTTCTTGTCTTTTTCTTCTAAGGCATGGTTAGGAGAGGATGGACCAGGAGCCTGATAAAAGCAGCGGGGGGTGAGGGGGTCTTCAGACCAAGTTCATTCTGGCTCTGGAGGATGGCCTAGAGGAATGAAGAGAAAAAAAAAGTAATGAGCAGATTATTAAGGTTCTGGCAAGAGGAGATGGATAGAAAGAAGCAGATTCTTCTTTCTTTCTTTTTTTTTTTTCAAAATCTTTAACAGTGCTTTTGTGGTAGAGGGCAACCTGAAAAGTGGGCAGTTCATTCCATGGTGCTCGGGGGAGAAATTTGCGCTCTGGGGAATTGAAAATATGGGTTATGCTGACTGGGACAGGCCATTCCAGAGCTCCTGGGGAAGAGCATAGCATGCCACAGCGTCCTTGGAGTTGGGAGAAGTATGGAAGTGTCTGGAAATAATGTAGCAGAGCTCTAGGAAGACACTTGGGGGTATAACGGCTTTGGACTAAAGTTGCTCTTTATTAAATAAAATATTTGTAGAGATTTTCTTACATGGTTGTAAGATGAGACGCAGCTGCCCTTGGTGTGAATCTCAGCTGAAAATGAGAAAAGAAGAAACATCACAATGGTTTTGCCTCCCTCCCATCTTCTGCAGTGTAACTGAAGAGACATTTAGTGAGACTAAAGGAAGTTATGAGGGTCCCATTCCCTTTTCCATGGGTGGCAGTGAGTACCTGTTTTGCAGGACAGTGTTATAGCAATGTATAGGAAGAAGCCTGCCCACCCCATTCTGCCCTCCACTACTCATGATGTAACTGAAAAAAGGCACTCGTTCTCCAGGAGGCATGGGGCAGCGAGTGACGTCAGATCCCTGGTCACTTACTGCCAGGCAGCACTTGCTCTTCATGACTTTGTTAGAGTGCTGTGCATGAGGAAGAAGGTAACAAACCTCTGCTCTGCAGATGGCAGACTGCTTTTCAGTGGTTAGCAGAGGAAATTTGTTATATGAATGTTCAAAAAAAAAAAAAAGCCACTGCCTACCTGTATGGGATTCAGGCGTTCTGTGCGGATGCTGGCGTTGGCGGGCTGGGCGTTACCTGCTTCTCGCAGTTGCACTGTGTAGAGAACAGCAGACAATAGTATCAGTAAATGCAGGCAGAATAATGAAAGCAAGGTGAAATTTGGACATTTCTGTTCTTAGCAGTGCCAAAAACAGCGCCTTCTCCCATTCTGAAGGGGCTTACTGGCATTTTCCATCAGTAACCTGGGCCTTAAAATTTCTGTGTCAAAATTCTTATCGTTCACTTGAAAAGAGATCTGTTGTCCTCGCAGTGAGGATCCTTTTATCACTGTTACAAGCCAGTGAAGAACCTGTGTGAACTTCTAGTGTGTTCCTGCAAGAACTCTGTGCCTGTGAAGATCTCTCCAGCAATGATACTTAAATAGGAATCCCTGCAATAAAGATTCCAAGTTTATCCTCTAGCAGTGAGGTGTGTGTGTGTGTATGCGCTACCTCTGTATAACTCCGATGTATGAGGATGTCCCTGCTGCTGTAGGTTTTCCCCTCGTGCTCCAAGGGAGTGTGCCAAGAGGTTTACCCCTGCAGAGTTCAGTAGGGTTGTGGAAGATGGGACCCTAAAGAAAGTTAAAACAGAATACACACACACAAATATAGCATAAATAGATTATTGAAAAAGTATTTAGAAGAATGAAAAAGTAGGAAAGAACCAGGTGGCAGGCAACAGCTACTCACCTTTGGAAACGGCCATGTGCTGAGCCTGGTGTGGGCGTTACTAGAAAATAGACAATGACACCAGTAGGTTTAGAAGGGTACTATGTAAAACTGAAGGATAATTCCCAGAATGTGAGAAGATGGGTAGATAAAAGGACCAAGGCTGGCTTGGGGTTGGTGGGTAACATGTACAAGAACACAAGTAAACTGCTCCAAGGAAAAATACTGACAACATAGAAGAGGGCAGACCCCTACGTGGTCTGTTTCTTACCATTGTTAGACACCAGAGGAGTAGCATTTTCCTGCACAGTGACTGGCGTTGGCTGCTGGAAGAGATATGGAAAAGGAGAGAGAGATGACTTAATGTATCCTGAATCTGTGATAAAGGACAGGTATGCAATCTCTATAGTATATGCATATAATGTTATAGTACACGATATGATAAAGAACAGCTCTTACATTCTGGCCCCCAGACCGGGATACTCTGTATTGAATCGATTCCGCAGAAGAACACCGGCTGCATATAAAACATCCATTCTTAGATATCCCCCTTCCTCTCTTATCTTTCCCCTATTACAGATCGCAGCTTCCTCCCCTGTCTGTCCACCACTACAGCTCCTAGCTCTTATTCCTCCAGTAGGCAAACTGCTTTTCTCCCATCCATCCCTCATACAATTATCATGCTTCTATCTATTCTCTCTCTTTTATTCTGACTTTAGATCCCAAATCCCTACACCTTCTGCTGCTTTGCCTCTCTCTTGTTATAACTTTTGCATCCTCACCCATGCATTCTTACCTTACCACCTGGCTAGAGTGTTGGGAACCATGCCGTGGAGTAACTAAAGAGAAGAGAGAAACAAAAGTGATAGGGGCATTTATGACATTTCAGATGTTGTCTGAAAGCAGGGAGAAAACAGTTGCTTAAACCACAGTCATTTTCTTCTCAAGCTCTGATTTGTGGCATTCTCTTATCTTCTTTGTTTCTCTCCCTCCGTTACTCTCTTTTCCTTGCTTCAAACCTAAGCTAATTCCATAACCACCCTACAAACTAGAGGTCTGCACAGGAACTGGGATCGCGGGACTCCCACGGGGGTCTCACGGGAAACCCCCCCTAACCCACGGGACTCCCAAGGGGACCCCTCTAGCCAACTGGACTCCCACGGGGATGGAAGGCTTTGGAAGCAGGGTTCGTCCTTATAATATAATGGACACGTCAGCCTTAGTAAAAGAGGGGGTTTATAAGTTAATTACCTGAACAGAAAACAAAAAAAGGGTTCCACCAAAGAGATTCCACAAGGAAAATAGCAGCACAAACACAATAGAAACTGTGGAATTGATGATCCTGTCAGAATTAATTGCTGCTTTTTATGGGGACAGGCGGGGATGGAGGTAATTCCTTGTGGGGATGGGTGGGGACGGAGAGGATCCTGGCGGGGACGGGTGGGGACGGAGAGGATCCTGGTGGGATCGGATGGGGATGGGTGTGATTTCTGTCCTCGCGCAACTCTCTACTACAAACTCCATACGAAAACTGTGTACATGCCATAACTGAACACATACTAGTGACCAAAATTCAGTTGGCCATCAGCCTTCTTACCTTGCTGTGATGGAGAGGTAATGGCTACAGGCCTAGGTGTACTGGACCTACAGAAAAAGGAAGGCAGAGTGGGGGAGAGTCAACGCAAATACTGAAAGGTACATATGCCAGGAGAAGAAAAAACAGCAAGTGTACCACGGACTGAGAGAAAAGGTACTGCAGAACAGGAACGAAAGGAAGGAGACCAGAAAACATACTACAAAGCAGAAGATGGGAAAACAAGTGTTAAATGTCACTACAAGCCAGGAGAGGTGGAGAAGTAGAAGTGAAAAGGAAGTGAAGGAATTTTAAACTGACCTGCTGCAGCTCTGGGGTTTGTTCAATGATTCCTACAAAACACAGCAGGGTTAGGCAATGCACTCACATTTTTGGTTAATCTATTGTACCTGTAAAATTTACAGAGTAAACCAACATTCTTGTACCACATTGTGCACACATTCAGTACTTCACCGAAAGATGGCAAAGTTGCTTAACTGTAGCAGGTGTTATTTGAGGACAGCAAGACATATAATTAAACGTGGGTGACATTCTTTAATATTCCAGAAGCTTCTGGCAAGCCCAACTGTGCATGTGTGCATTCCTCCCTGCCTGCCCAACTTATGTGGGACCTGCATAAAAAATTCAACTCCTAGGGGAGACGGGAAGGTATTTGAGAACATATGTTCTGCTGTCCTTAGAAAACACCTACCATACGTGAGTAGCTTTGTTTTCTCTGAGGACAAGCAGGGTGAGTAGTTTTCACATACGGGAATCTCTAGCTCCTATACGCACTGAAAACAACAGGGACTTGCAACAGCAAAGTCAATCTAATGACAAAAACTTCTGTGCAGCCTGGAATCGAAAAGAATGGGCCTAGGAGGGTGGAGTTGTATTCTAGGACTCTAACAAATTCTGCAGAACTATCTTGATCAAACTGGCTGCAGTGAGACGTGAATGTGTGGACTGAAGACCACGTCGCAGCTCTGCAAATCTCATAAATAGTTGCTGACTGCAAATGGCCCTGATATTGTGGGCTATGACATTATTCTCAAGAGTCAGCCCAGCCTGAGCATAATCTGCAAGCCAAGCGGATAAAGTGACATTTACCTATAGCTTCCCCCATCCTGTCTATGGGCTTTATTCCACTCAGCATATTGGGAAGAATAACCCAAATCACAGTACTAGAAAAGGCTCAAAGAAGAGCGACCAAGATGATAAAGGGGATGGAACTCCTCTTGTATGAGGAAAGACTAAAGAGGTTAAGACTCATCAGCTTGGAAAAAAGAGAAGACTGAGGGGAGATAGGATTGAAGTCTACAAAATCCTGAGTGGAGTAGAACGGGTACAAGTTGATTAATTTTTCACTCTGTCAAAAATTACAAAGACTAGGGGACACTCGATGAAGTTACAGGGAAATACTGGAGGAAATATTTTTTCACTCCGCGAATGCATTGCCAGAGATTGTGGTAAGAGCGGTAGCGTAGCTGGTTTTAAGAAGGGTTTGGAAATTTCCTGGAGGAAAAGTCCATAGTCTATTATTGAGAAAGATATGGGGGAAGCCACTGCTTGCCCTGGATCAATAACGTGGAATGTTGCTACTTTTTGGGTTTTGGCCAGGTACTAGTGACCTGGATTTGACACCGTGAGAACGGGCTACTGGGCTTGATGGACCTTTTGTCTGACCCAGTAAGATTACTCTTATGTTCTTAAGGAGTGCAGTGTGCTTTTGTCAGGATGGGCATGAAGTTTTGGGAAAAATGTTTGCAGGACAGAAGTAGCCTAGGATAGGTGCAGAAGACTATTCTGTTATGATGAAACTTTGTGTAAAGTGGATTTGCTACTAGGGACTGAAACGCACTGACCCTATGAGCTTTCATCAACTGGATAAAGACTACTTTCAGGTCCCATGACACAGCTGGAGGATTGATAGGGGGGTGTTTTGTTAAAAGGAAACCCTGCATAAAATGAACTAGCAACTGTACAGAGATGGACTGACCTACGTGATGAAGGTAAGCACTAATTGCACTGAGGTAAACCCTTACAGAGCTGGTTTTCAAACCAGACTCAAAGAGATGTAGAAGGTAGTTAAGAAGTTTTTGTGTAGGACAAGAGAGGATCTAGAACTTTGTCCTTGCACCAGAAGGAAACCCTCTTCCATTTAAAAAATATAGCATCACTTGGTGGAATCTTCCTTGAAGCCAGTAGAATCTTGGAGACACCTTCAGGCAGATGGAGGGATGCAAATTCAATGCTCTCAACATCCACATTTTAAGGACTACAGATTGGGGATTGGGATGTAGAAGCGACCCCTCATTCTGGGTGATGTGGTCAGAAAACACTCCAGTCTCCAAGGTTCTTTGTTGGATAACTCCAGTAGAAGAGGGAACCATACATATCTGTCTTGACCAGTGTGACATGATGAGGATCATGGTGCCCCAGTCCTGATTGAGTTTCAACAATGACTTGTATGCATATCATCCCAACAGAGATTTGGGACGATTTGCATACTGAAGGCCCATCCACTAATCTAGAAGAAAGGCATCTGCTGCTAGTCATGTCATGTTCAACAGCCAAAGTCTGAAGGCCTACGTGTTCCCTCAGAGATTGTAGCAGCTGGGTCTCCTGAGAAGACTGGTGCATCCAAGGTTGGAAGCATCTGTGGTCAGAATTGGAATGAAAATCCCCACGTCAAATTGTTCAAAACTGATCTACCAGAGAAATGACTGTAATAACTGAGGTGACTGAGATGGCATTCACTAGATTTCCCATGGCTTAGCACCACTGAGAAATTAGAGTCCATTGAACACCTCACAAATGGAGGCACACTATGGGTGTTACATGCACTGTGGAAGCCATGTAGCCCAACATCTACAAACCTGTGACCTAATCCTGAGTGGCGATGTAAATGAGCACATCTGGCCTCACCTGAGGCAAATGGGCTCAAGACTGAATCATGTCTGGAGAGCTCCTACATATTCCTGTTGTTAAACTGGAAGCTGATGGGACTTTGGGTAGTTGGGTTCTTTATCAACTTGTACCCTAGTAGCTCCAGCTAGGGAAACACAGCGATGGCACTTTGTAAAAACTCTGGGAGTGGATGTGAGGCCAAACAGCAGAATACAATCTCAAAATCCCTACTGTGACATATCTGTATGTGGGTGTCCACATCCTTTAAATCCAGTGAGCAAAGCATGTCATTTGCTTGAATCATGGGAAGAAGGGTACCCAGGAAAACCATCCTGATCTTTTCTTTGACCATTTGTTCATGACTCTTAGTATAGGATGGGACCTTCGGCAGCTGTGTGGCTGACAGGAGAAG
The DNA here is from genome assembly GCF_902459505.1 of Geotrypetes seraphini. Lineage (NCBI taxonomy): Eukaryota > Metazoa > Chordata > Amphibia > Gymnophiona > Dermophiidae > Geotrypetes > Geotrypetes seraphini. Next base: position 5,122,019 of record NC_047099.1, on the reverse strand, counting down.
CCCGGACTTCCCCACTGTCGACGAGTGGTGCACATGCAAAGGGGAACCCTGTTCACCAGCACCTGAAGCCGATGAAGATTCCCCTTTGCACAAGCCAGCCACATCCACCATTTGTCGGGAACACAATGAGCACTTTTTCTGCTTCTTTAAAGTGCTCATTACGAACCGCTAAAAGGGAAAGTAAAAAAACACTGTTTAACAATTAGTCAATTAAAGCTAATTTAAAGCTTCTTTTTAGACTTTACTTAACAAATGAGCAGACCTCACAGGCTCTCAAAGCTATTTGCCTTGCCTGAACTGCGGCACATTGGTTGAAAGATTAAAAATGAATAAAGAATTAAAAAAAAAAATTAAAAATTGGGGGAGGTGGGGGAAAATGAGGGGAGGGACTTGACCAGTCAAATGTGGCGCCGAGGTCAGGCAGATGGACAGACCCCAGAAAGGGTTCCCCAAGCTCTATCCGGCAACCATAAACAGGGACAAAAAGGCCACTAATCAAATCTAACAGGCCCAAAACTAAACAAGGGAAAGACTGCGCAGGCTTACCACCTCCACCTGCTAGAGACCGAGAACAGACTGATTGTAGATGGGACTGCACAGCCCATTTGTACTACAGCCAAAAGTCAATGTGTCTCAGTCTCCACCTGCTGGCAGAGGAGCGTAAACCCATCCGTTCTGTGCCGGTCTGGAGGGACATTGAAGAACATCCCCTTTGCATGAAGTACAGAATGCTAGCTTAAATTAGTCTCAGGGGTCAGAAGAAGTTTTCAGAATCCCTGTTATGCCCCTATAACTTATACTTTACCATGCTTGCAAGTGATCTGAGTCATTATAGAGTCAAATTGGATCATGTTAGTCTTTGCTCTCCAAGTTTGCTGGTGGCACAGTTATGATTTCTGTATCTACTAACTGAAGGAAGGGGAGACAACCAAGAGCTGTACAGTTAAGAATAACCCTAGGAAATTGACTAGAAGTGGAAAATGATCCTCAGGTCACAGATGACATCAAAACAGTGTACAGAATTATGGGGAAAGAGAAATCTGCAACCAAAACCTGGATAATGCAAAACCTAGAAACAACTAAATAAAAGAAGGATAATTACATGAGAGAGACAAAGAAGCTTCATCATATTTGCTAGGTGGATGTATGCTTCTAAGACAACCTTTGAATAAAAAGATCAAATTAGACCCTACATGAAAAATCAGAAGGGAGTGCTGCTCACCTTTACAATGACAAGAAGAGACTTCAGCTCTCCATTCTCCTTCTTCAAGGCTTTCAATTCCCTGGGTGGGAGGAAAGCATCCAAGTTAGAACATCAGAAAGCACCATTCCCAAAGGAAAGGAGAGAAGGATTGTGGAAGTCAGGAGTATGTGCTCACCGGTCCTGGCTGCTGATTTTTAGCAGAGCCTCTTGTACGGCAGTCTGTACCTCAGCCAGCTCTTTCTTATAAAAACAGATCAAGCGCTCTGTCTGCTGCTTCTGGAAGCTTGCCACCTGATGGGGAGATGCAGAGATCATATATAAAAAGAGAGAAACAAAGTAAACATATGTACTCTACACATAAGATATATGCTTTACAAAGGCAGCTCCTAATTGCGAGTTCTCTTGGCTTACTCTTTCTGCCATGATCAAAGAGAGCCTATTGTAGGCGACTCTCTCTCCACTGCAAAGCAGGCCACCTGGATTGAACTTGCATCCCAGAGGCACAGAAAGCCCTAGAGCTAGATCCAGATGCAAGAATGCTAACTCTAGTGGGCATATCTTCACAACTACTCATATGTTTCAGATGTTACTTTATTATCATCATCTTAGGGGTTGATATTCAGCCCAAGGCGGTAATGGGTAACAAGCCGCGTCCACCTGTGAGCTGAACTAACTTCAGGTATTCATTGCTGGGGCATGTGTGGCTCCCAGCATTGAATATCTTGGTGTGATTGCCAACCCTCAGTGGTTACTTAGCCAGTTAGTGGACCAAAGATGATCACTAACCAGCAGGAGCCTCTCTTGGCAGTTAAAACAAAAAAGGATCAATCTTCAAAGACATTTAAAGATCACATAGTAGTCCTAGTTCAGTGGCATCAGTTGAGCCTGAGTTGATAGATGATTTACCAGCTGTCTCATCTTTGTGCATCAGGATGGCCCTGCAAGGCTAAAAGGACGTACCTGTGAAATGTGGTCGAAGTACTTTAAAGCTGTTTCCTTTAAACCTTTGAAGTACATCTTCTCCTGTGGCTTCATCTGAGAAAATGGAGGGAAAAGGACAGGGACAGTACTGAGGTTTTGCTACAACACTGTGTGCAGAAAAGACCACAGAAGAAGGGCAAGGCCTGTGCCTTCAGCAATCAGACAATAACCAATATCCTGCAGCAGTCAACCTCACAGTTCATTTGGCTCAGGGTAAATCAGTGGTCTCAAACTTGCGGCCCGGGGGCCACATGCGGCCCGCCAGGTACTATTTTGAGGCCCTTGGTATTATAACGAATGATTCCTTATGGAAAACTTGTGCCTTAAGTGTCCAGCGGTCACATTGCCCACCTGACTGCTTTAACCTCACGAAAGTGCTTTCCTGCGTCTGTACATAATTGTCCTCTCCACTCCACCTCACAATTGCATCTCTTGCAATTGATACTTTGATATTTTTCATTTTCTGCACGTTGCAGTTTATAAACCTTTCCTTAATTGCTTCTGATAATTTCAGATAATCCACATTTTGGATTTGTAGATACTTATGTCATGCAAAGTTGTCATTTCTTTAATAAGATGTTAACTATTTTTTTTCTGCGGCCCTCCAAGACCTACAAATCCAAAATGTGGCCCTGCAAAGGGTTTGAGTTTGAGACCACTGGGGTAGATGGTAACTCTAAGAAGTGCATAGGTATAATGAAGAAAGCAAAGTTGCTTACCTTTAATAGATGTTCTCCGTAGACAGCAAGGGAATGCAGCCACACTTGTGGGGGAAGTCCTCTGACTGAGCCTGTGCGTCAGTGCTCTTTCCTAGCTATAGTAAGCTTTTGACTTACTGAGCATGTGCAGGATGCCCTACACTTGGAACCCCTCCCCTCATCCTGTCAGTTTTGTCTCTAGCAATATAACAATTTGAGTTGAGGGGATGGTAGGCGGGCAAGTGTGGCTGCATTCCCCTACTGTCTACGGAGAACACCTGTTACAGGTAAGCAATTTTGCTTTCTCCGGAGACAAGCAGGGGATATGCAGGCACAATTGTTGGCGAGTCCCAAGCTGAAAAAGCAGACGGGCAGGAACGGTGGATACGAATCACAATGCAAATAAATTACATAAGTCGCAGAGATCCAAGATGGCCACTCCGTACTGCTGAAATATCACTATCCCCTGACGAAGCCTATCGAGGTGAAACGGAGGCCCCGTCGGGTTTCACTGAGCAGTGCTGATACTTTTCAGCGGCATTCACAAAGATAAGTGCTCCTTTTAAAGTATTGGCACTTTCTTTGAATGTTTAACTCTGCAAGTTTAAAGATTTTAAAATTTATATTTATTAAAAAATTTTAAAATGATAAAAACATTTAGCGACTAGGTGTTGGGCCAATGATTGAGACTTAGACCTGCAAGCATATCTAGCAGTCAACTGCCTGACATTCAGGTCTCTGAGGCCCATTCCTAACATCATAGAAGACTTTTTTGGTGCATTGATCTTATAGGGTGCATTTTGATGTTCTATGGGCACAGGACTGATTGTAGGATGGGATGTTACATTTGGGGGAAGGGTGTGGGTTGGCGGGGGCTGCTATTGGTGAAGGTCTGGGGTGCCGTCACCAATCTAAAGGGGATAGCCACAAACTGAATATGCTCAATCTGCGCTGCACCCACTAGCACACAAACCTTGACATGTGTGCTCTCCTTGCTATTGTTGATGGCGGGGTTATCAGACAGCACCACAAGGTACTTCTCTGCCCCCCAAGGTACTCCGAGGGCGCCCACTGGCCCTGCACGGGACAGACATGCATACTGCTCCCCAGCCTTTGACACTCACAACCGTTGATAGGATCACCCAATCCAAGATCTGGAGCCAAAGGCAACCACCAAGCTACACCGCTAAGCGCCACCATCGTCCAGGGCAGAGGTGCTTGTAACGGGTCCCGCTGTGGATTCTAGCATGACAGCAGAGCTTCCTGCAATGGATGCAGATGGGCTCTGGCCCAAGGGACCACATTGATCATCGCCACCATGGTCCCCAACACCTAGAGATACTGCCACGCTGTTGGGTTCAGAGTTGCCAGAAGGTCTCTAATAACCTGACGAAACTTCTCCCAACAGGACACGGGTAGAAACACTGTGTTCTGACCCGTTGAAAATTGAACTCCCAAGTACTCCAAATTTCAGGTGTGCTCTTCCTGAAGTTGATCACCCAGCCCAGACGTTGCAGCAACTGTAGCACCTGCCAGACCACCTGATGCCCCTCAGACAGAGAGGGAGCTCTGATCAACCAACCCATTGCGCACAGTGCAGGTGAACTAAGAAACCCAGGGAGCAAAGATGGGCTACCACCCCCACCATCACTTTGGTGAAGGTCTGGGGTGCTGTCACCAATCTAAAGGGGATAGCCACAAACTGAATATGCTCAACCTGCGCTGCACCCACTAGCACACAAATCTGTGGTGAGCTAGCTCCCAAGGAAAGGGCCCGGAGCCCAGATCAGATGTGCAGGCTGTCCCAAGGGGCTTACTGCTGAGCAGACATTCTCCAACAGTCTGTGATCTCCCGCTGCAAGGATGTCCCTGCAGCACTAGGGCAAAACTATGACCGAAAAGTACCAAAATTAGTGATAAAACCAGAAAATAAAACATGAGCAGTAAAGATAAGCTCCTACAGCCTGGCCTGTAGGAATTTAGACTTACGAGTTCAATGGAGCATGCTCAGTGGTAAGGTGTGAGAGGGAGGGGGGTAAAAGCTTCAAATGTTTGAGGCTTCCTACAGATCCCTGGCGGGAGGAGGTAAACAACCCACTGGTCCCAGAATAAACTGGGATTGTACAAGAACAGTAATTTTACAGAGCAATATAGTAAATTTTGGCAGATAAAGTGTACCGTCAATCCATTCCACCCAAGGTGTTCAGACTTGTATTTTGTTTGCCTCCTTGGTATGACAGTGCTCTCTCTAAATTTATATATGTTCCCTTTTCTATTATGGATGGCATTCTTATCTTTTTCTGTTTGTAAGCTGCCTTGTTTGGTCTTGGAAAAGCAATATATTAAGCACAATAAACCGTACTTCCAATCCCATTTACTCCAACATCTTTAGACCCAGTCTATTACCACCAACTCATATTGTGTTCTCCACCAAGTTATTTAATTTCTCTGGGACTATAAATGCAAGTTCTTCAGAAAATAACTTTTCACATTACAAAGCACGAATACAGTCTGTAAGCATAGAGCATCCTCCCCTCAGATCACTCACATTGTCTGACAAGGCGAGGTACTTGCAGGCGTTCTCACAGATGCCACATTGATCTGAAGGAAAAAGTTGATAGCATGTTAATTACTAGCTGTTCACTCTTGAACATTCTTGGGATTAACAAGTGGTTGTGGCCATGTAAAGTCTCACTTGTTTCTTTACTGTATTCCTGATTCTCTTCTGCTATGGGTCCACAAATGATTCGTTTCTCTAAATATTCCATTTACATTGCAAACAAACTATGAACAACATTTCACAAAAAAAGGAAAGAATAAAGTTCATGCTTTTATAATTCTTTAAAGAACTTGAGATATAAAAGCTACAGTCAGGGACCAAATTTGAACTCTTCTTATTATGGAACTTCTTTCTTCCTGTCTGTATTTCTGAGTTTGTTCTAGCTCTGCATTAATCCCTTCTGAAGAGCCAAGGCTTAATAAATATATCTTTGTCTAGAAATCTGATCAATATTACAGAATTTGGCAGCATTCATACAATTAGTAATATACTCAACTCCTTCCCCATCTGCTAACACGGTAATACTGCAAAAAAATACCTTTGGGACTGTGAGAAATTATCCACGGGAGAAGAAAGGGAAGAGATGAGGCTGTTCCATGTTATCCCGTGTTGCAGAATTTACTAATGTTCCAAAATAGTTTCACAAGAAAGATACAAAAAATGTCATATACAATGTAGATAGTGCTGCTTTGGTTTAAATGGGGTGTGTTTCAAAAAATGGAGGAAAAGCCTTAGACTGAAGCCCTCCCATCACCACAATGGTGGTCCAAGGTGGTTGGGTGATAACCTCACTGGCAAAAAAACCTCCATTGCACTTCCAAAGTGTAAAAACCTTAAGCAGGGCTGTCTATGCAAATTGATAGAAGAAAGAAGGTTTTTACACTTTGGAAGTGCAATGGAGGTTTTTTTGCCAGTGAGGTTATCACCCAACCACCTTGGACCACCATTGTGGTGGTGGGAGGGCTTCAGTCTGAGGCTTTTCCTCCATTTTTTTGAAACACACCCCATTTAAACCAAAGCAGTGCTATCTACGTTGTATATGACATTTTTTTGTATCTTTCTTGTGAAACTGTATTTTGGAACATTATTGAGTTTTCACATATCCGAGTTCATTTTGCCAGAATTTACTAATAACACTTTACCTCTTTTGGCGCAGTTCTGACATAGTATATGGCCACAGCTGGTGACAAAGAAGGCAGTACCCTCCCTGCGGAAGCACTGGTTACAGTGGAACCAATCCATGCCTACAAGAAACTCAATTATGAAAACAAAAAGGAATGGCTGTTAAACACGCATGCAGTTCATGTTCCACTGTATTTCATTTGGTCTCTTTCCCCAACCAACGAAAATCAAATCGGTTAAAATCTTGTATTTAGCACAAATATTACTGAAGAAAGTTATCGGTGTTGACACACAACAGTTAATGCTGGCTAAAGTACAGCACTAAAAGTTGCAGAGTATATATATATATATATGGTCTTATACTATATATAATAGCAAAAAGAACATTAAAATCCAGGATTAAAATACTGCAGTGTTTTTTTGGGACATCTTTGTCTTGGGCAAACATGCTTTAACATGACATAATGTGAAAGATTTGCCAGTATGAATTTGTTGCCCAGTTATCATATAGTTGTGGAAATTAACCATTTATTGAACAAACCTTAAAATCTGGTTAAAATGCAAAAATTATTGTTCGCAGACTTGGAATGAAGAGTCCATTTTAACCTAAATTCATCAAGCCAAACCCAAAAAATCTCTTGAAAATCAGTAGGAATACCGAGGTTTACCTTTAATCATAAGAACAAAAGGCAAGAAGAAAGAGCTAAACAGCCAAGAAGATTAGAAACATGATTATTTTAAAAATATTCAATATTCACTGAGTTCTGCTTCATTTGCCGTGCTTAGATACAATGGATACAGCAAACGATAGGGACCAATACAATATGAAAGCATATATTCTTACTTATTTTACATTTTCTTAATATAGTAATATAACATAATAAATGACGGCAGATAAAGACTTGAACGGTCCATCCAGTCTGCCCATAAGCCATACCCATTAAAAAATGCTGACATACAGCTTGTTTCTTAAAAGGCAGCTATCCAATTAGCAAAATTCAGAAGCATCAAGATGTAGAACAGAGTCAAGCATCTACCATTCCGCCTAAAGGAAATCTTCAGATCCCTACTATCACTGGAATCCTGAGTCTGGTGCAGCAAGAAGGCTTTATGATGAAGCAGGACAAATTAGGTGAAGGGGAGTAGGGAGAATTCCCAAGAGCTCCTTCAGAAGCATGAGTAACCCACTCTGTTCTCTCCTGTTCCTCCCATTCTTGCCCTACAGGAGGCTCCGGAGTCCCCGGCTCAGCGGACTAAAAATTGCTGCCTTTTTCATGTCTCTTTGTGTCTCGGGCAGCTCCTGTAAGGGAATTCCTGGGATCAAAAGGCCTCACCATTGTCTCTGATTCACTGGCTTGCAACCTCACCATGATATCCAGAGCACTTTCTAGCACTGCCGTGACAACAGCCATTCAGAGCTGTACTCTTTTAGTAACATAGTAGATGACAGCAGATAAAGACACGAATGGTCCATCCAGTCTGCCCAACCTGAATGAATTTAAACTTTTTTTTTCTTCTTAGCTATTTCTGGACAAGAATCCAAAGCTCAAACCGGTATCGTGCTTGGGTTCCAACTACTGAAGTCTCCGTCAAAGTTCACTCCAGCTCATCTACACCCTCCCAGCACATCCTCAACCAAAAGGCCATATGCAGACAACATACTGTGCAAGTCTGCCCAGTACTGGCCTTAGGTCTTCAATATTTACTATTATTTTCTGACTCTAGATCCTCTGTGTTCATCCCATGCTTCTTTGAACTCAGTCACCGTTTTTCGCTCCACCACCTCTCAGAAGCACATTCCAAGCATCCAACACCCTCTCCGTAAAGAAGAATTTCCTTACATTGCTCTTGAGTCTCCCACCCTCAACCTCGAATTACGTCCTCTGGTTTTACCATTTTCCTTTCTCTGGAAAAGATTTTGTTCTACATTAATACCCTTCAAGTATCTGAACGTCTGAATCATATCTCCCCTGTCCCTCCTTTCCTCAAAGGTATACATATTCAGGGCTTCCAGTCTCTCCTCGTACATCTTTTGTCGCAAACCTTTCATTTTCATTGCCCTCCTCTGGACCACTTCAAGTCTTATGTCCTTTGCCAGATACATTCTCCAAAACTGAACACAATACTCCAAGTGGGGCCTCACCAACAACCTGTACAGGGGCATCAACACCTTCTTTCTTCTACTGGCTATGCCTCTTTATACAGCCCAGCATCCTTCTGGCAGCAGTCACCACCTTATCACACTGTTTTTTCAACTTTAGATCTTCAGACACTATCACCCCAAGGTCCCTCTCTCCGTCCATGAATATCTGCCTCTCACCTCCCAGCGTATACGGTTCCTTCCGATTATTAATCCCCCAAATGCATTACTTTGTATTTCTTTGCATTGAATTTTAGTTGCCAGATATTAGCCCATTCCTCTAACTTTTGCAGATCCTTTTTCATGTAGTCCTTTTTGGTAGTCACTACAGCAGGAGCAGTATTTAGAATGCTCTGAGGAAGCTATCATGGTTAGATGTTAAAATGGCACTCGCAAGCTGCCCTGTAGTGCCTCTTCTAGTGCAGTGACCAGGCATTCTCCTGGCCTTCCTCACCAGAAAAGCCTGCAGTAGTTCCCTCCTGCACCCAAACTGCTGCTACAAATGCAATTTAGCTCTCAATTTCTACACAGTGCAGGTATGAACTAGCTCTGAGAACCTGTACAGCTCTGAGAACCAATGAAGGTATGAACCTGCTCCTCTTCCCCTATCTCCCTCCCCCCCCCCCCAGCAATAGCTCTCCACTCTCAGGGGAGGTAGGGAGACAGAGGCAGAAAGAGCTAAGGGAAAGCCAGGAAGACCCTGAACTCCTCCAGGTATCAACTCAGATGGGCAAGTCACTTAACCCTCCCTTGCCTCAGGTCCAAAACTTAATGAGCCCACGAAGGACAAAAAACGCTTTGATATACCACGGAAAAGTAGTATATCCAATCCCTGACCCCACCTGAATTCAGTTGAAGACCTAGTTCCCCATCTGAGCCCTGAGGTCTATTACAACCAGTTGTTCAGGATACCTTTACCATCTGATGGAGACAGAGAATACTGAGGAGTGGTTGTTTGTACAGTGCCCTATATAAAGCAGGACTTATAAAAGTTTGTTCCTTGTCTCCATCTGGTAGATGCATTGGGGCTGATCTGGTGAATAACTAAGTTCCTTTTTTTTTTTAGCATCCATAAATCAAACAAATGAAAATACCACCCATGTTGAGTTACAGCTGGTCAATAAATTATTATTTTGAAACATATTTTTAAATTTAGAGAAAATGAAAAGCAAAATACAACTCAACCACAAATGCTAAATAAATTATGAAGGGTCACTGAGCCCTTCAAAGTACTATCAAACAATATTTGAAGGGGAACAAATAAAGGGATTCCCTGGTCAATATACTACGTTCCTATGCTTCTCTACTGCTTAGCATAGGAAAGAAAATGGATAGAGTATAGAGAAGACTGCACTATTTGTTCTGATGTTATCCTGCAGGAATGACCATGACAGAGTTCAAGAGATGGGTCAATGTGTATCCACAATAACTTTAATAATAATAATAACTTTATTCTTCTATACCGCCATAATCGTGCGACTTCTAGGCAGTTCACATTGAAGAGAGCTGGACAATCAGTGAGTTACAATATGCAGATAGTCAGTGAAATTACAGTATGCAAAATCTTAAAATGCAGCGAATTACAATATAACATACAGTTTGTTAAAAATTTCAGAGAGGACATATTAGAAATAATAGAATTGGATTTGGTGTAGTTACTGTTTAGGTGATATATCTGTCAAATAAGGCAGTTTTTATGACTTTTCTAAAAGCGTCATAGGTCAGTCTAGCTCCATTAATGTAGTTGTCTAGCCAGTCACAGAGCATAGAGGAGTATTAAGAGGAGATAGAAGTAGTGGCTGTTGGTTTTGGTGAGCTGCAGCACACAGGTCTGGTCCCAGGGATCACTAATCCAGGGGGACTGAGCAACCTGTACCAGAAGCCTAGTACTGAGCTGTGTATTTGTCCATTAAAGTTTAGGACCTAGCATAGGAGCCATTCTGGCTAACACTGACTGTACACATTGTTCTAATCTGTGGCAGTGGAGTAGAATTTGTCATGAGTCACCCATGGATTCCAGAGGCAGAGACAACAAAAGCTGAGTTAAAAGATTCAAGCTATTGAACATATCAAGTATCATGAATCCCTGGGGAGCCCTGTAGGCAGGAGAGGACTCATAATCTAGAGCAGCAGTTTCCAATGGCTCATGACCCCAAATGGGATCATAAAATCTTGATTTCCGTTTATAAGCTTATCTATACAAATCAAACAAAACAAAAACGATGTTTTGTGTTTGAAAAAGGATTATAAAAAAACAATGCAGTAAAGTGCAATTATTGTGGTGGATTTGGATTTAACTCATGCTTTTTTCAGTAGTGCAAGGTGAATTACATTCAGATAGTCGGTATTTCCCTATCTCCTGTGGACTTACGATAGGTTTGTGCATGAGGCAATGGAGAGTTAAGTGATCTGTCCAACAGGGCTGGCTCAAGGGACTATAGCACCCTGAGACAACTTTTGTATTGGCACCCCCTTCACCTGTGATTCAGTATCTCCCCCTCCTGCTGGACCACGTGAGGCACTGGCTTAGTGCACTGATGAGAAAGGTGCCAAAATCTCAGTTGAGTATCTATCCCTTTAGAAGTTTGAAGGTAGACCAGGATAGGAGTTTGGCATCCTTTATTACCTAGGCCAGGGCCTCACCTAGTCTGATTTGAACTCTAGCTTCTCTTGTTCTCAGTCTACTGCTCCAACCATTTGACCACTCCTTCATTCAGTTGGCTTGCATAAGCCAAGTTACAGAGTTGGTGAGACTGACGTAGTCCCCACTTCTCATTAAGACCACACACATTATGTTCAGACAGTGACAAACAAGAGTACGAAGCCCTACTCTATAGTTTTCGTTTAACATAGATGTTTTTTAATAGCACTTGAAAAGCTTAGGCAGTGAACTTGCCTTTTACTTTCAAAGAAATAGGAATGCATTTCTCACCAGATCCCCACTTGAGAATTTATGACACAGGTAAGAGGAGGGGTGGGGAGATGATTGTGTAGATATGACACCTTGAAGGTTGGAGGCATGGCCCATGGTTCAAGTGTTAAAATATCAAAGAATCCTAGATGGGTAGACTGGATAGGCCATTTGGCCTTTATCTGCTATCATGTTTGGTGATGGAAAAATCCCTGAGTAGGCCAAAGGTTCACAGTCCATGTCTCAGCCTGGTTCACAGGATGGGAAGAAAAGGAGAAGAGAATTGCTGGGCTAAATAAAATGTAATCCCCCTCCCCCTGTCTTTTCTTAAAAATTTGTTTTACAATTTAATTAGTTAGGGTTTCAGCTGCAATTTACCTCGCATTTCATCTTAAACCCCTTTTAATTAACCAGTAGGCATCCATTAACACGCTCCCTTTAAAACACAAGAAGAAGCCATTGTGAGGGAAAGCTCCTTCCATCGACGCCTTCCATCAGTTTTAAGCTTTTTGCCTCCTTTTTTTCCTTGCCAGCGTGGGAAAAATAGAGAGAAAACTACAGTCCCGAGATGGGCCTTTGTTTCTCCCGCCAAAACACCAAAATAACAAACAACACTAAGCAGATAAGCCACAGGAGCGCATCAAGACACTCACACGAACATGCAGACAAAATGGCGGCCCAAGGAAATCCCACCCAAAATAACTGCCGGAAGGGCGCGAGCAGAGGTCAACCGAAGGGATGGAGTCACGTGCGGCCTTGTAGCCGATCGCGTCACGAGTGCGCCTAAGGCCGGGAACCGGTCAACCAACCTTCACCCGCCCGCGGCTGGGTTCAGGCGGCAGAATACGGGGGCGGAGTGAGGATAGGGGGGGGGGGGTGGAGCGCGCTGCTTGTCAGGCTATAAAGAGGGAAGGAAATGGCTGGGGTTTTATTTCTTTTGAATTACTGATTTGTGAGGGTTGTAGATGGTGGTTATTTTGAAGAAGGATTAAGGACCAGAATAAGGTTGTCAAAAGACTGAAGAGCAATGAGAATTAAGACAACCAAATGAAAAAAGGACAAGGAGTTGGGGGGGGGGGGTGGAAGAGAGAAATTAAATCACTGAAAAAGAGAGGAGACCAATAAGGCAGAACAAGCAGGACTAGTTTAATCATAAGGCAGACTATGAAGTATAGGTGCCAACCTTGGGTGTATAACATCCCTAATATTAAAACTTAATTTTGTCCTTGAGAGGATCATTTATATTAATTCAGCATCACAAATAAGTTAAAAAAAAGTTAACTTCTCTGAAAGGGCTGGCTAGGTCTAGGACAACATTTATGGGGAACCGAAGAGCAACTACAAAGTAAAACAATAGGTCCTTGTTGCCATAAAACTAAAAAAAAAAACCCCACAAAAACCTTATCAGTGTGTACTTCTACCTTAAGAGAAAATGGACAGTTTTCAAATAGCCAATTTAAATGGGGTAAATAACGTTTTAGGAAGTGCTTTAGAGCTTACCTGTAGAAACTGGCTGTTAAAAAATTTGGTGGGTGTAATTGTATATCAAATAACATGGTCTAAGAAGAGCATTTATACTTGTACATGATCTATACATAGGCATTTCCAGGCATATAGTTTAGGTGAAGTAGGGAAAGAGTTGGGATGTAAGACCATGGAAAGCCAAATTGCTGCTGTAGTTCGCAAAGGCTTTGCAGCACTCTGGAAACTATGATCTATCTGTACCTTTGATACCCTTCTAAATCCTATGCCAAGCCCTGATCCTCCCCATGCTAGATTACTGCAACCTCATCTACATCTCTTGCCCCAAGAAACACTGCACTACAGCTGTGCGCCTTCAGACTAAGGAAAACCAACCATGTCACGCCTTACTACAAGCAACTACACTAGCTCCTGATTGAGGCCCGCTCATTATTCAAACTGGGCTCTCTCTTTGGTCTTCTACCAAACTACATGACTGAAGTATTTTAGTTTATCGACCCACCTTTTGTGCTCCAACTGCTTTTTATTTATTCATTCAATTTTCTATTCCATTCTCTCAAGACAGCTCAGAATGGTTTACATGAATTTGTTCAGGTACTCAAGCATTTTCCGTGTCTATCCTGGTGGGCTCACAATCTATCTATCTAATGTACCTGGGGCAATGGGGGGGATTAAGGCCCAGATTCACTAAGCAAACCGATTGTGTACCGATCGGTTTGCGAGGCCTTTGCCACCCGATTTCCCTCCGACCCGATTCACTAACCTCACTCCCCATCCACTCCGATTCTGATCCGATTTTTGCATGCAAATTAGGGTAAATGGCATGAAAAGTAAGAAGGGCCTTGATTCACTAAACAATTTAAGGCACACCGACTGGGCTGGCCGATCGAAAACCAAGCGACTGCCGAGGACCAGTCGCTCACTGAAATCCCAGCCCTGCAGCCCTGAAAAATCTGCTCTCTGCCACCCTGCCTGCCCGTGTGTTCAAGCATCAAGCCTGCCTTTCCGTCCTCCTCGTTCTCCCAGCATGTGGCTTCTCCCTTCCTGCTTGTGCAAACGCAGTTAGGAGGAAAAAAAAAAATAGCAGTGGCGAGGCAGTACAAGCTCCCAGCCCGGCATTGATGGCCATTTCACCTCACTGGGACTGAGCTTTCCATTAGTAGCTTGAAAAATGTCTAAAGAAAGAAGCAGCGCAGCATCGAGGTCAGCACAGGGAAGGGGAGGAGAAAAATACACTTTTAAACACCATCCGGGCTCTCTCCTGCTCTCTCACACTGAGAGGAGAAACTCTGCTCAACTTGGAAAATGGCCAGAATTTTAAATTCACAGTTAATAATACAGCCACGTGTATCTGTTGCTTACAACAGCTGAATCGAAGAGAAGTGCCGCCTCGACATGTCGCAGTGCACCTCTGCTTTCCCATGGGTTAAAACACCAGAGGCAAGAAGGGGAGGGAAGGCAGAGGTGAAGGTGCAGAAGGTCAGGCCGAGGCAGGGCTGCTTAGGCAGGTTCCCTGCTCCAGGAGTGACAGGCTTACATGCTGGGTGAGGGGAGAAGATTAGAAGAGGAAGGCGCATATGTCGCGATCGCTCAACAGCGATCCGTGGGCGTGCTTCTGACTAGATAATTTGAATGCAGGAACTGTTGTGGATCGGTCGCCCAGCAAGGATCGCACAAAAAAATGAGGTTAGTGAATCTAGGCTTAAGTGACTTGCCCAGGGTCACAAGAAGCAGTGTGGGTTTGAACTGACATCCTCAGGGTGCTGAGGCTGTAGCTTTAACCACTGCACCACACTCCTACCCCTTCCTGCAAGGAAAGCCCAAAAAGGCTTACGTGCCAAAACTACTATCAAGCAGCTCACCTCAGCCGGGAACTACTCCCCATTATAGGGCCTTTGTCATAAAGTATTTCAGGCAAGGATTAAAAACATACTTGTTCAACAAATTCCTACTACAGCATTATATACTGTGCTCCCTCCGCGTTCTTCAAGACCATGGTAAAAGCTCTAAACACGGATTCATTCAACTACTACTACCTGTCCCCTCTCTTCTCTTTTGCTGCCTCCTTACCTCCATCGGGTTCTCCATGTCTATATCTGTACCGGTATTCGAAAGCTGTTCACTTGGAATTAAATTGTAAAAAAAAAATTGCTTACCTCCTAGTTTCCACCATCTCCTTTGAAGTAGTCCCTTGAAACATAGAAACATGACGGCAGATAAAGGCCAAATGGTCGATCTAGTCTGCTCATCCACAGTAACTAACTAAACTAAACTTTAAGTTTATATACCGCATCCTCTCTCTGATTATAGAGCTCGGCATGATTTACAAGAGCTTAATAAAGAATCCCAGCGTTTTTCCCATGAGTCCATGCATCTATGGAAGTCATCTTGGGTGAGTGCTTTGAGGACCTCCTGCGATTCTGCCTGGATTTCTTCAGTCGTGTTAAAACGGCGCCCTTTCAGTCGTAATTTCATTTTGGAGAATAGGAAAAAAATCACAGGGGCCAGGTCAGGTGAATAGGGAGGGTGTGTAATCACTGTAATGTTTCTGAAAGTTCTGAACAGACAGAAACGCAATGGGCCTTCTGTTCACTGGTTAGCAGTCTTGGCACAAATTTTGCAGAAATGCGACCCATGTTCATTTCATCCAACAAAATTTGTTGAACTGTCTCGTATGACTGTCCTACTATCTCACAAACATCATGGATAGTTTGCCTACGATCACAAACTTTTGCTATGGTTTCCGGTGTTGTGCTTGTTGACAGTTGTCCGGAACGGTCATCATCGTGGACAGATGTTTGTCCATCCTTGAAGCGTTTGTATAAAAGAAAGGCTTTGCTTTGGCACATGGCATTATCTCCAAAGTACCTGGCAAGATCCCAAAAATCAATGTTTTGTTATTCTGCAGACGCTCACCAGAGGGAACCATCAGAACAGGAATGTAGTCTTAATCAGGAACCGGTGTTTGCATATGAGTATCTGCTGTACTAGGTAGATTCTTCAAATGTCTAGCTGGTTGAGGTTTTCTAAATTTCATTTACTCTGAGTACTATTGTGTTATGTCTCTTCATGTTTCATTTTCTTTAGTGTAAAATGTGGCACTGGTTGTGCTCTTCCCCCTCTGCATTTGCTGTGATAGGGGAATAACAAGTCAGCGAATACAGAAAAAACGCAAATAACTTTTCGTATGTTATTCGTGGCTTTCTGTTACAAAACCCTGGAGAATATAATAAAACCGCGAATAACTGACCTATTCCTTTGAAGAAAGATCAGCGATTTTCTCTGTGCAACGCTGCTCCCAGTGATTTTCTGTGACATAATTTTGGTGGCGGAGTCTGCAAACAAAAAAGCGCAACTAACCGAAACTGTGATTGGTGAAACCGCGAATGAGGAGGGGGAAGTGTATAATTGCCAACTAAAAACAAGTCTTTAGAATTTCATGATTCTTTTGAAAAGAGCATACTTTATGGTTACTAGAGCAAGAAGGGCTATGGCCGTGCATGTAGTTTGAGGGTTTTTTATTTTGTTTTTGTTCAGATTAATTTTTGTTGCTTCTTTTTCTCACTATACTTTTGTTCTCTCTCTATGACTTCCTCCTCTCTGGCCTCTGCAAATTCATCACTTTTTTTCCACCACCCAGCCACACCATGTTTTTCATCAGCTGTCCTGTGAGGTGTCGACCTTTTTTCTAAATGTGTCATGGAAAGGACTGGAGGCAGGCCAGAGATGGAATTGTGGTTAGAGCAGCTGCCTCAGCATCCTGAGGTTGTGAGTTCAATTCCCACTGCAGCTCCTTGTGACTCTGGGCAAGTCTCTCTCAACTGAATGGCCATATACGGGACACAGAGTGTGCAAGTCTGCCCAGTACTGGCCTTAGTTCTTCAATAGATACCCGTTATTTTTTGATTAGAGATCTTCTGTGTTCACAAGCTACTTCTTTTTGCTGACGTTGGATTCATCAGAACCATGATAAAATGGTTGTTTTTTTCTCAGTCTGTGCTCACTACCTTCTCCACTCCCCTTCCTCTCACTTGTGCTGTTCCACAAGGTTTTGTATTGGCACCCCTTCTCTTTAACATAGTTCTTAGTCCTCTTGTTACCATTATTCAGGCTACAAATGTATCGTTTTATTTCTATGCGGATGATATTCTACTGTTTGTTCTACAAGACCATGTCGTCCCTGATCTTTCTTAGAGTCAACAGCATCTTGATTTGATTTCTCTCCAGTTCAAATCCAATCGTCTGTTCTTGAATACTACAAAAATGGTTTCTGGGTTACAGGTGTCAAGGACTGTTTGTCGCTTTCCCTGACATTGATAGTCAACTAATTTAAGAACCTTGGTATTTACATTGTTTGTTCTACAAGACCATGTCGTCCCTGATCTTTCTTAGAATCAACAGCATCTTGATTTGATTTCTCTCTAGTTACAATCCATTTGTCTGATCTTGAATACTACTAAAACAGTTTCTGGGTTACAAGTGCCAAGGAATGTTCCGTCGCTTTCCCTGACATTGATAGTCAACTCAGAACCTTGGTATTACATTGACTGGCAATTCTCCTTCCTCAGATTTCTCATGCTATTTGAACATTGCATTGGGGCAGTTTAGATCAATCTGGTCATATCTTGACCAAGAATATCAGATCATGTTACTGCATGCTCATATCACATCTCAGTTGGCCTACTGTAATACCTTGTACACCATCCTCCATAAACACTTCAGTTGGTACAAAATTGCCCATAGATTTGATTATATCACTCCACTCCCCCATCAGCATCTTTGACTGCCAGTTATGTTTGAAGGGACACATCCTTGCGAGGGATGGTTGACAGCATTCTGTGGGCGACTTATAGGTTCGGAATCATGGTCTAGCATCCGGGACCACTAGACACATCTACAAGACAGAAGATTACCCATCATATCATTCCTTCTGCTAGAAAACCCCCACCCCTGAGATGTCCTGTCTGTCTGTCCAAATTAGATTGTAAGCTCTTCTAAGCAGGGACCATCTACTGAATGTTAAATGTACAGCGCTGCATACGTCTTTCAGCGCTATAGAATTGATACCAGTAGTATAATTTTTTTTCCAATCATGAGATTTCTTAACTGATGGAGCCCTTCTCATTGAATATTGCTCCCAAAAAGCAGAAACTGTCTACAACTTCAATGCCATCATTATCAACTCTGAAACCGTTTCTTGTACCTGTTGTCATGACATTTGTTTTCTTTAGATTTAGTTGTAATCCTATTCTTTCCTCTTTTTAAAAAAAAAATTTTATTCAGGAGGAACATTGTTGTCTTCACTTTCTGCTGCGGTGTCATCAGTATATTTGAGGCTGTTGATGTTCCTTCCTCCTGTTTTGATTCCATGCTCATCATCTTGCAGTCCAGCATCTCTCATGATGTATTTGGCATAGAATTGAAACAGATTGGTTTTCAATTGACAAGGCTACAGTCTGTTTTGACTATTTCTTCTTGTCCAAAGTAAAGATTCCTCATTAGAATAATATTATGTTCAAGAACACCCTTTTTCCTATTTGCAAAGTATTAATGTACAGACAAAAGAAGAAAATTAAACTGTAGGATTAGAGGACAAGATAAGAAGCAAAACAACGATATGTAGTTCCCAAAGATTCTTAATCAAGCACTAAGGGCAGTAATGAACATACTTTTTGCATTTTTAAGAAAGCATGGCAGTTAGAACCCTAGTTGTTTTTGGTTTGGTTTGGTTTTTTTGAAGACTGGTTCGGCCATTTTTTTTTTTAATAATAATTTTATAATACAGTTCAATTCAGAACAGTACAAGATGAAGATAAACATAACACAAAACACAATTTAAACAATTTCTTTTAGATAGAATCTTCCTAGCCCACAACTATGAAGGAGTTAGAGGTAATATTACAGATTAAAGTATAAAGGAAAATATAAGCTCAGGAGTAAAAGCTAAAGAACCCCTGAGCAAAACTTCTTAGTGCAAATTTACGTTCTCCCTTCCAAGATCAACCTTTATTATCATCCTGAACTTGTTCCCGTGATTCTGCTCCTTGCTCACGTAAATTTAGTAACTGTTGCAAGTGTAGAGCATCCCCCCAAATAAATTCTTTGTCCTGAAGTTTAATAATACATTTGCATGGAAATTTTAAGAAAAATAATGCATTCAAGGCTAATGCACGGGTCTTTACCCACCCTCATCTCATTGCCTTCTGGCGCCACACTGCAGCTCGCGTTCTCAAGCAAAGTTCTAGGCACCATTAGTGACTCTTCTCTTTCCTTCAATGACCATCTTAACTCCTTGATGACGTCATGCTTTTTCAGCCTCCACATGCTGAGGAAAGGCAGATCCTGCTTCCACCAGCAATATTTTGCCGTCCTTGTACAATCTATCATCCTCTCCAGACAAGACTACTGTAACTCCATCTATTTAAGTCTTAACTAAAAAAAGTCTTCAAAGACTTCAGTGGATTCAGAACACTGCGGCCAAGCTGATGTTCGCAAAAAGCAAATTCGATCATGTTTCCCCACTTCTATCCAAACTTCACTGGCTTCCAGTAATTTCAAAGGTTCACTTTAAATGCGCCTGCCTAGCTTTTAAGATCCTTCACGGCATCCTCCCTTCCCTAATTCCTCTATCTTGGAACTCCTTGAGTCCTGATTCTACCAGATCCACCCCAAAACTTAAACTATTCTTCCCCTCGCTAAAAAGGTATCCTCTTTGCGGGAAAATTAGGGAAATCTCTCTTCTTCAGAATCACCGAGCTTTGGAATAACCTTACTGCCCCACTACGGAATCCGAAGCTAGACTATTTACAAAAATATAATGCTCTCTTCCCCCCTATACTCAACCTCCAACCCCATTATGTTGTTCCTTCCTTACATTAAGCTCTTGTAAACCGTGCCGAGCTCCATAATTATGGAGAGGATGTGGTATATAGACTTAAGGTTTAGTTTAGTTGAAATTCAGAAATTCTTTTCTCCGATACTGAGTTGCTCTAGCAACGTCAGGGAATATTGATACTAAATCACCACAAAATTTCATAGATCTGTTTTTAAAGCTACAGCCTCAGCACCCTCACGCTGCTCCTTCTGACCCTGGGCAAGTCACTTAATCCCCCCAATGCCCCAGGTATATTAGACAGATTATGAGTCCACTGGCACAGATAGGGAAAAATGCTTGAGCACCTGAATAAATTCATGTAAACTGTTCTGAGTTCCCTTGGGAGAACGGTATAGAAAAAAATTGAATAAATAAAGAGTTTGAACGGTATGCGGAAGCGGATAGGGAGCCAATGAAGTGACATACTTGATGACAGGTCCCTTCTTTGCTCTGCAATTGTGATGACGGCCTATCCTGATTGTAGCAGGCAACAACACCGGCACAGATTATTTCATTAAAGCTTAGAAGGATGCTGATAAGCAGAGTTGGCAATGAACTTGGGACCCATTCAAAGGGAACAGAGAGGTGAGGGGGGTTGGGGTGGAGCATTTAGTATAAAATCCCAAGACTGAATCGAGTGATTATATTCCCCAGAGATATCTTCCAGCCCTAGATCTTTGGAAAATAACAATATTAATTCCAGGAGCATGATCCACGGAATAAAGCAGACAGGATTATTAAAAGCTCCTCTGGAACTCATTTGAACTTGTGAAATTTTCCAAGAAGCCGAGAACAAAATGTTCTAGTCTCTTTCCTTCTGCATGTCTTTCTTTGTGTCTGATCCTGTCTCCTCCTTCATCTTCAGTCTGTCACAGAAGCTGTTATTTTCTCGTCTTAGGTGTTCTTTTCTGTTGTTGATAATCCTTGCAGCGTTTATTTCATTCATTGCATAGTTCTATAGACATTGCTGCTCAGTTTCGTACTTGGTTGTATAGACTTCTTTGCCCATTTAGATGTATGCACATGTGTGTTTAAGTCTGTGTGCATGTGTTTGTGGCAAAATCAGACAGTCAAAATGACCAGCCTTTCTGGATAAACTCCTTATTCCATATTCTACATCATGAACTTTGAGATCAACAAATCAACCTCTCGTAGTTCCTTCTTTAAAGATAATTAATACAAGGTGAAATGAAATATTCTCGCTTACGGCACCCCAGCAATGGAATCGTTTAGCTATACACCTCCGGGAAGAAGCAGTATTAGAACGATTTAAATGTTCATTAAAAAGTTTCCTTATCATCGATGCTTTCGGGAATTAGCTTAGCTTAAAATTAATTGTTCGTTATGCTCCCCCATTAATGCGGTGTTCTTGAACTAACAGGGTCTCACTTCCTTAATGTTTTCCCCCTAATTGTTCCTTTTCTTTGAAATTTGTAGCTCTACACCTCTCTCCCTCCCAGTCAAGTATGACGTCTGTAGTTAGTCCATAGTATGTTTTTTATGTGACACATTTTAATGTGCATCGCTTTGAATTTATTATAAAAGTGTTTTATCAAATTTTAATAAAAACTTGAAACTTGATGTAGAGTCCTCCAGTTCTTGGGATCATTTGCTTCTTGACCTTTGTTGGTAGGGGACAGAAAATATTTCTAGGTCTATTACTGCTCACAGTGAGACATTCCACCCCTTAGTTAGAGCCTGTTTACAATCTCAAGTTTCACCCTGTGGCATATATACACAGAGCTACTGTAAAAGCTTGAGAGCGAATGTTGCTTTTCCAAAGTGCCTCTCTGTCTGGTCAGAGATAACACAACTATAACCCTGAAATAGAATTACCAGATGCCCGGATTTCCCCGGACATCTTTTCAAAACCCAGCACTTTGTCCGGGTTTCAAAAAGCTTTCTTTCGAGCAGTAGAGCATCCGCGCATGCACTGATACGACGCGATGATGTTGCACGCACGCATGCGCGGATGCCCTGCCCGACGAGGAGGGGTAGGGTTGGGGCATGATTGGGGGCGGGACCAGGACATGACAGGGCGGGGATGGGTGGAACTGGGGGGTGGCCGGGTCTAGGGGTCCGGATTTCCAGGCGAAAAATCTGATCACCCTACCCTGAAAGAGCTGGAGGTTGAGGGGGAAGGAAGAGACAGGGGAACCGCAGCCCAACCTGCTCTCTTCTGTCCTCAGTTAAACAACAATGCAGCAGCTTGGGTTTTAGTAGGTGTAGGGTTACCAGACGTCCGGGTTTTGGAAAGCCCCGACGAGCTCCAGCTGCGTCTGGAGGGCCTCTGAACATGCGTGGATGACGTCACACACATCCGCGCTTGCTCCAGGCCCTTCAGATGTGGTTGAAACTCGTCCGGAAGAAGAGAGGAGGTTTTGTGGGGGCGGGGCTGGAGGCGGAACGGAAAAAATATGGTAACCTTAAGTAGGTGGCAATGACAACCCTTCGTTGCATATAACTAGGGTTACCAGACGTCCGGATTTTGGTCCAGATGGCTTTTCAAAACCTGGCACTTTGGGTTTTGAAAAGCTTCCCTCAAAATCACGTTGGGAAAGGGCATCCGCGCATCACGTGCGTGAATCATTGCATCACTCATGCGTTGATGCCATCTGGGGGCAGAGCTGGGGGCAGAATGGGGCGGGACACAGGCGGGACAGGGCACGCCTAGGGTTGGGACTATGGGTCTGGATTTTCCTTTGGGAACATCTGGTAACCCTCCATATAACAGTTCAAAAGGAAGTGGGAACGGACAATGAACACTCCACTGAAGATCACTGATGGAAAACCAACTTGTTTATTTCATAAAAGGACACAAGCAGAAGCTGTGGAGTGTTCATTGTCCGTTCACACTTCCTTTGGTACTGTTTTATACTTGTGGGTTCTCTGTCCTGTTGGACTTTTTGGTGTTTACTAACCCTACATATAACACCAAGTTTGAAGCAATTACATTGGTTACCAAGGTGTAATATAAGGTTTTCATGATAATTCACAAGATTTTATATGGACAAACAACAGAATATTTACAAGAAACATTAGCAGTGTATATGCTAGGGTTACCAGACCAGGGAAAAAGCGATATTGGATCTGGTCCTCACAAATGGAGAGAGTATCTCTAATGTTCGAGTGGGTGCTCACCTGGGAAGTAGCGATCATCAAACGGTTTGGTTTGATATAACGGCTAAAGTGAAGAGCAGCCGCACGATACTTAAAGTCCTAGATTTCAAATGTACAGACTTTAATGCAATGGGAGAGTACCTGAAGAAAGAGCTGTTAGGATGGGAGGTCATAAGAGAAGTGGAAAGACAGTGGTCTAAGCTGAAAGGAACGATAAAACTGGCTACGGACCTTTATGTGAAGAAAATCAATAAAAACAAGAGAAAAAGGAAGCCGATATGGTTCTCCAACCTAGTGGCTGAGAAAATAAAGGTGAAAGAGTTGGCGTTAGTGAAATATAAAAAAACCCAAGAAGAGGAGAGCAGAAAGGACTACAGGGTGAAACTGAAAGAAGCCAAGAGAGAGATACGTCTGGCGAAAGCACAGGCGGAAGAACAAATGGCTAAAAATGTAAAAAAGGGAGACAAAATTTTTTTCAGATATATTAGTGAAAGGAGGAAGATGAAAAATGGAATTGCTAAACTAAAAGATGCTGGGAACTAATATGTGGAAAGTGATGAGGAGAAAGCAAATGTGCTAAACAAATACTTCTGTTCTGTGTTCACAGAAGAAAATCCTGGAGAAGGACCGAGATTGTCTAGCAAAGTTACACGTGAAAATGGAGTAGATTTTGCGCAGTTCACGGAGGAGGTTGTTTATGAGCAACTTGAAAAACTGAAGGTGGACAAAGCGATGGGACCAGACGGGATCCATCCCAGGATACTAAGGGGGTTCAGAGAGGTTCTGGCGAGTCCTATTAAAGACTTGTTCAACAAATCTCTGGAGACGGGAGTGATTCTTGGGGATTGGAGGAGAGTGGATGTGGTCCCTATTCATAAAAGTGGTCACAGGGATGAAGCAGGAAACTACAGACCAGTGAGCCTCACGTCAGTTGTTGATAAAATAATGGAAGTTTTGCTGAAAGAAAGGATAATGTACTTCCTTGAATCTAATGGGTTACAGGATCCGTTTGGTGGAGGATGGGTTGGGGAGGGCTTCAGTGGTTAGGAGGGTGTAGATGGGCTGGAGTAAGTCATAACAGAAATTTCGGCAGTTGGAACCCAAGCACAGTACCGGGTAAAGCTTTGGATTCTTGGCCAGAAATAGCTAAGAGACATAATCAAGCTCAAGAAATGGGCATCGACATGGCAAATGAGGTTCAACATGGATAAGTGTAAAGTGATACATGTCGGTAACAAAAATCTCATGCACGAATACAGGATGTCCGGGGCGGTACTTGGAGAGACCTCCCAGGAAAAAGACTTGGGAGTTCAGATCGACAAGTCGATGAAGCTGTCCGCGCAATGCATGGCAGCGGCGAAAAGGGAGAACAGAATGCTAGGAATGATTAAGAAGGGGATGCCGAACAGATCGGAGAAGGTTATCATGCCATTGTACTAGGCCATGGTGCGCCCTCACCTGGAGTACTGCGTCCAGCACAGGTCGCCATACATGAAGAAGGACACGGTACTACTCAAAAGGGTTCAGAGAAGAGCGACTAAAATGCTTAAGGGGCTGGAGGAGTTGCCGTACAGTGAGAGATTGGAGAAACTGGGCCTCTTCTCCCTTGAAAAGAGGAGACTGAGAGGGGACATGATCGAAACATTCATAATACTGAAGGGAATAGACTTAACAGATAAAGACAGATTGTTCACCCTCTCCAAGGTAGGGAGAATGAGAGGGCACTCCCTAAAATTGAAAGGGGATAGATTCCGTACAAACGTAAGGAAGTTCTTCTTCACCCAGAGAGTGGTAGAAAACAAGAACTCTCTTCCATAGTCTGTTATAGGGGAAAACACCCTCCAGGGATTCAAGACAAAGTTGGACAAGTTCCTGCTAAACTGGAACGCATGCAGGTGAGGCTGGACTCATTTAGAGCACTGGCCTTTGACCTGGGGGCCGCCGTGTGAGCGGACTGCTGGGCACGATGGACCACTAGTCTGATCCAGCAGCGGCAATTCTTATGTTCTTAATAACATTGATGAACCAGGATTTTTTTTTTTTTTAATCTGCAAACATTGGCAGCTCTTCTCTAGCAAATCTTTCTTTATCTTGATCTTTGGATGCTTTACCTCTTTTCTCCCTCCCACCTGAAGTGTTTATCTCTTTCTGTATTATCAGGTTGCCCAGGAATGTGTTTTGAAGCCCTGGTAGAATAAAATAGATTACAGGGATGCCCTTCGGACACAAGAGCAGATTTACTACACATAATCTGAATAGTTCATTGCTTTCGACTGCTCGGGGCTGGCATAAGGCGCTTGTTCAGGACGCCAAAGTTCACCAGTTCACCTTGTGCAGCAACCAAAGCATGCTATTCTGCTGTGGCATTATGCTCTCCTGCACAAATGCAGTTTAAAAGCAAGAACAGGTGTAAATCTTTGGCAGTGCCAGTGGCAGACATTGAGGCCCCTGAAATTCCCTCCAAGGGATCTCAAATCCCTGGATGGTCACTGGGCTCAATTTGACATCTCGAAGCCCCCTCTCCCAGTACACTGACTCACCTCGAGGATCGTGGGATTAAGATTGATCCTCACTTGCTCCTGCCCTGGCAACCACTTTCTTCCAAATGGCACTGCTGATCTTTAGCAGTAGTCTTGCAGTAATACCACTAAGGGATCTTATATAGCAGCTTGAACCTCCTAGCTGTAGTACTGCAAGACTACCACCAGGAGTCAGTGGTGTCATTTTGAAGAACACAATTGCCAGGATATACAGTAAGCAGTGGCAATCACTCATGTCTCTGTTGTCCTCGGGACCCCTAGGGTCAATCGGGGTATGCAGGTGGGCCGGGAGAGGAAGGCAGCTGATATAGATGAGTGGGAGGAGAGGAGCTAGCTGGCTGGTTGGGAGCTAATGTGGGCAGGCTGGCTGGAAGTCAGCCGTGGGGAGGGGATGTGGACGCAATGCAAAAGTTTACTCAGGGCACCATAACCCCTAGAGCTAGCCCTTCTGTTTCTGTCACATAGGAAAATTAGAAATTGTAGTTGACAAGCTATACCTTAGCATTCAAAGCCTGGCAGCTGCCACTAAGGTGCCAGCACGTATTAAATGAGGTGTGAAAACAAGGGTCAGATATCTTCAGTTGTACAAAGTTGCTTTTAAAATTTATGACTTATACGTTCTATTCACTCTTTACTCCAACCTTCAGCTATAAATGTTCTTATTCATTCTCTTGTTATTAGTCATCTGGACTATTGTAATTCCTTATATAAAGGTATACAGGTATAAGAACTTAACAGATCCAAAATACTGCAATAAAACTTATAACAGGTCACAAAAAATATGATCATGTTACTCTATTACTCAAATCAGCTCACTGGTTACCTATATCATACCATGTTACTTATAAAATTCTATTATTAATCTTCAAAATTTGTTCTACAAGTACTCCTTTATTTCTCTGTAAATTTTTAACACCCTATGCTCCCTCTGAAGCTCTTAGATCTCTTAATCAAAACCGTCTAGTAGTCCCCATATTTAGAGAGATTCTTAAGACTATACGCAATTCCATTTTCTCAGTCCAAGGTCCCGAACTTTGGAATGTGCTTCCTGATCATCTCTAACTTCAAACTTCTCTTAACATTGACAATAGCAGAAAGAAGGTGTTGATATCCCTGTACAGGTCAATGGTGAGGCCCCACTTGGATTATTGTGTTCAATTTTGGAGACCGTATCTGGTGAAGGACATAAGAAGACTTGAAGCAGTCCAGAGGAGGGCAATGAAAATGGTAGGAGGTTTGCGCCAAAAGATGTATGAGGAGAGACTGGAAGCCCTGAATATGTATACCCTAGAGGAAAGGAGGGACAGGGGGAGATACATTTGGAAAGAGAAATTCTGAATGCACTCTTTGCCATATTGCCACTTCTCCAAAGCAATGATTGGCTTGCGTCCCTTGACCTCCATGATACATACATCCACATTCTTATTCACTGTTCACACAGGAAATACCCGTGTTTCTCCATCTTGGACCAATATTGCTGGTACATAAGAACATAAGAACTGCCATCTCCGGATCAGACCTTCGGTCCATCAAGTCCGGCGATCCGCACATGCGGAGGCCCCGCCAGGTGTACACCTGGCGTAATTTATAGTCCACCATATCTTTATATGCCTCTCTTAAGGAGATATGCATCTAGTTTGCTCTTGAAGCCTAGGACGGTCGATTCCGCAATAATCTCCTCTGGGAGGGCATTCCAGGTGTCAACCACTCTCTGAGTGAAGCAGAACTTCCTGACATTAGTCCTGAACCTGTCCCCCCTTAGCTTCATTACATGTCCTCTAGTCCGTGTCAAATTGGACAGTGTAAATAATCTTCTCTGCTCTATTTTGTCGATTCCTTTCAGTATTTTGAAGGTCTCGATCATATCCCCACGCATTCTCCTTTTCTCAAGGGAGAACAATCCTAGTGTTATAAGTCTATCCTCATATTCCAGTCTCTCCATACCCTTCACCAGTTTTGTTGCTCGTCTCTGCACCCTCTCCAGCAGTTTTATATCCTGAGTCCTTTCATTTGGCTTCTTCTCAGGCCGAAGAGCATTCACCAAATGTGTGGTAAAAGAAGCAGGAAATCTGTGTCTTCACATACCTCAATGATTGGCTGTACAGGAGATTCAGACCTTGGTCTTTGAAACCATCATACTACTCCAAACACCGTTTCCTCATCACATTAGCGCAATCATACCTGTCTCTGTCCAAGTCCCTGGAATTCACTGAAGTAGACATCTACACAACCAGTTCTAAAGCCTTCCTGCCATCTCCCAGGTACAGGATATCACCTCCAAAAAGTCAACCTTGGCCAGGAACATCATGTGCTTTCTGGGCCTACTAGAGGTGGCAATCAATGACGTACCACTCAACAAATTCCACATGGATCCCCTCCAGTGACATCACTGCACTGGAATCAACGCATGCTACTAATGTCTCACAGGATTCCCTTCAATACTTCAACTCGAACAGCTATTTCCTGGTGGCAGAATCAGGACAACCTCTTCACCAGCAAACCATCGCTTAACAAATATTTCTGTTCTGTGTTCACGGCTGAAGTGCCAGGAGCAGGAATGCAGAAGACAAACTCGAATAGGGATGGAGTAGTGGTAGACCCTGATTGATTTTCAGAGGATTGTGTTCATGAGGAGCTAAATTAAAGGTAGGCAAAGCGATGGGGCCAGATGGTGTACATCTGAGGGTGCTGAAGGAACTTAGGGAAGTTCTGGTAGCTCCGCTGACTGACCTTTTCAATGCTTCTCTAAAGTCAGGAGTGGTACAGGAGCACTTGTGGTCCCTCTACACAAAAGTTGAAGTAAAGAAGAAATAAGGAATTAGAGGCCAGTAAGTCTGACTTCTGTGGTAAGCAAATTAATGGAAACGCTTTTAAATCAGAATGGTCAAGTTTCTGGAATCCTGGAGGCAACATGGATTCACTAGAGGTAGGTTTTGTCAGACAAATCTGATCAATTTCTTTGACTGGGTGACCAGATAATTGGATAGAGGATGTGCGCTAGATATGGTGTATTTAGATTTTAGCAAATACCCACATACGTCTAATAAATAAACTGAATGCCCTTGGGATGAGCCCCAAAGTGACGGGCTGGGTCAGGAACTGGTTGAGTGGAAGACGAAAGAGGATAGTGGTTAGTGGAGATTGCTCTGAGGAAAAGAATGCTACCAGTGGTGTGCCTCAAGGTTCTTTTTTTTTTTAATTCTTTATTTATCAATTTTAAATTTTAACAAAATCAAACATTTTGTACAGAAAGATTGTCTGATCATACATATATTTAAAAGAGGAAAGAAAAAAAGGAAAGTAATTTCCGTAATAATAAATCTCTACTCAAACAATCTCAAGTCCTCAAAAAAAGATGATCCAAGGATTTATGAGTGAACTTTAAGGAAATCAGTTTGACCTGTTCTTTTTAACATTTTTATAAGCGATATTGATGAAGGAATGTGTCAGGTAAGATTTGCCTCTTTGCGGATGATATCAAAATCTGCAATAGAGTAGACACCCCGGATGGTATGAATAACATGAAGAAAGTCCTAGCAAAGCTTGAAGAATGGTCTGAAATTTGGCAGCTAAAATTTAATGCTAAGAAATGCAAGGTCATGCATTTGGGCTGCAAAAACCCGAAGGAACAGTACAGATTAGGGGGTGAAGAACTTATGTGCACAACAGAAGAGCGGGACTTGTATGTGATGATTTTAAGGTGGCCAAACAGCTAGAAGGATGCTAGGGTGCATAGGAAGAGGTATGACCAGTAGGATGTGCCTATAAAACTCTGGTGAGACCTTATTTAGAATATTGTGTACAATTCTGGAGGTCACACCTTCAAAAAGATATAAAAAGGATGGAGTCAGTCCAGAGGAAGGCTACTAAATGGTGCGTGGTCTTCGTCATAAGGCATATGGGGACAAACTTAAAGATCTCAATATGTATACTTAGGAGCAAAGGCGGGAGAGGGGGAGCTATGATAGAGACATTTAAATTAGAGAATGATACGGGGGTCAAATCTTTCCCCGTCCCTGCAGGAACTCATTTTCCCATCCCGTCCCCGTGAGTTCTTTTCCTGTCCTTGCCCCATTTCTGCAAGCTCTGTCCTCATCTGCACAAGCCTCAAGTTTATCTATCAAACATGTGTCTAAATGGTATACAATAATATGAGATTAAAAAGAAATAAAAAGGGGCAAATTAAAAGAAATGTCTTATCAGATGTTAAAAATACTGGACAAGTTCGCACTGACGTATATGAGAGAGACTGAACAAATTGCAGCTCTACACTCTTGAGGAACGTAGGAAGAGGGGAGACATGATCGAAACATTTAAGTACCTCACGGGACGTGTCGAAGTGGAAGATGATATTTTCTTTCTCAAGGGACCTTCAGCCACAAGAGGGCACCCGCTCAAACTCAGGGGCGGAAAATTTCATGGCGACACCAGAAAGTATTTCTTCACAGAGAGAGTGGTTGATCATTGGAACAAGCTTCCAGTGCAGGTGATCGAGGCAGACAGCGTGCCAGACTTGAAGAATAAATGGGATACCCATGTGGGATCCCTACGAGGGTCAAGATAAGGAAATTGGGTCATTAGGGCATAGACAGGGGGTGGGTAAGCAGAGTGGGCAGACTTGATGGGCTGTAGCCCTTTTCTGCCGTCATCTTCTATGTTTCTATGTTTATATGGAACAAAAGGGAAGTAGGGGAGGGAAAGTTTTTAAATACATCGAAATAAAATAATAAAAAAGGGAGGTAAATGGAGAATGGAGACATGAGGGAGGGGAAGAGAAGCGTTTTGGTGATTCAGGGCAATTCAGCGTATCGTTTTCCAAGGGACTTCACACTTTAAAATCATAAGTGTTTGAGGTTTGTGCGGTTAAGGCAGAGCTTACAGGAATGGGACAGGGACAGCGACAAAATGCACGGGGATGGGGAAATTGAATCCCTGCTGGGAAGGAGACAAATTTGTCCCTGTGTCATTCTCTAGTTTAAATACTTATGTGCATGAGTCAAGTCTCTTTCATTTGAAAGGAAGCTCTGGAATGAGAGGCAAAGGAATAAGTTAAGAGGTGATAGGCTCAGGAGTAATCGAAGACAATACTTTTTTTACAGAAAGGGTGGTAGATGTGTGGAACAGTCTCCCGGAAGAGGTGGTGGAGACTAAGACCGTGTCTGAATTCAAGAAAGCCTGGGATAGGTGCGTAGGATGAGGTTCAACGTGGATAAGTGTAAAGTAATGCATGTCGGTAACAAAAATCTCATGCACAGATACAGGATGTCCGGGTCGGTACTTGGAGAGACCTCCCAGGAAAGAGACTTGGGAGTTCTGATCGACAAGTCGATGAAGCCGTCCACGCAATGTGCGACTGCGGCAAAAAGGGTGAACAGAATGCTAGGAATGATAAAGAAGGGGATCAGAAACAGATCGGAGAAGGTAATCATGCCGCTGTACCGGGCCATGGTGCGCCCTCACCTAGAGTACTGTGTCCAGCACTGGTCACCGTATATGAAGAAGGACACGGTACTACTCGAAAGGGTCCAGAAAAGAACAACTAAGATGGTTAAACGGCAGGAAGAGTTGCCGTACAGTGAAAGATTAGTGAAACTGGGCCTTTTCTCCCTCGAACAGAGGAGATTGAGAGGGGACATGATTGAAACATTCAAGGTACTGAAGGGAATAGACTTAGTAGATAAAGACAGGTTGTTCACCCTCTCCAAGGTAGGGAGAACGAGAGGGAACTCTCTAAAATTGAAAGGGGATAGATTCCGTACAAACGTAATAAAGTTCTTCTTCACCCAGAGAGTGGTAGAAAACAAGAACTCTCTTCCGTAGTCTGTCATAGGGGAAAACACCTTCCAGGGATTCAAGACAAAGTTAGACAAGTTCCTGCTGAACCGGAACATACGCAGATCAGGCTAGTCTCAGGGCACTGGTCTTTGACCTAAGGGCCGCCGCGTGAGCGCACTGCTGGGCACGATGAACCACTGGTCTGACCCAGCAGCGGCAATTCTTATGTTCTTAGAGAGAGGAAGAGTTAGTGGTTACTGCAGATGAGCATCATGTTTCTATCAGCAGCAAAAGATGCTTATAACAGATGCCTCCAAGTGGGACTGGGGAATCCATCTTTTTATTTTCTGGTGGCTGATTGTTTCACTTGTTGGTTTGCATTTATGGTACATTTGAAACTGCTTCTTTCCTAGCCAAAATTATGGTGTTCTTTTCCTCATTCTATTTTAGGTTATATGCCGCCATGACCTATGTGTCAGATAAAGTGATATAGAAAATTTAATAACAATAAATGATCTCCTCCACCTACGCACATCAATGTCCTAGCATTCGGATTCATTGGGGGAATGAAAGCCTTCTTCTGCTGGATCTCTGGAATCATATGCCAAGAGGGCCGAGACTAGAGGCAATTCTGACATCTTTTAAAATTATGTTAAAAACAGTATGTTTTAAATTAGCATTCATAAGAACATAAGCCGTGCCTCCGCTGGGTCAGACCAGAGGTCCATCGTGCTCAGTAGTCCGCTCACGCAGCGGCCCATCAGGTCCAGGACCTGTATAGTCGCCCTCTATCTATACCCTTCTATCCCCTTTTCCTTCAATAAATTATCTAATCCCTTCTTGAACCCCAATACCGTACTCTGTCCTATCACACCCTCTGGAAGCTCATTCCAGATGTCCACCACCCGTTGGGTGAAGAAGAACTTCCTGACATTGGTTCTGAATCTGTCCCCTCTCAATTTTTCTAAATGCCCTCTCGTTCTTGTAGTTTTCGAAAGTTTGAAGAATCTGTCCCTCTCCACTTTCTCTATGCCCTTCGTGATCTTGTAAGTCTCTATCATGTCCCCTCTAAGCCTCTGCTTTTCCAGGGAAAAGAGCCCCAGTTTCCATACCTCTTATCAATCAGTCTGATAAAATCAGATTTAAATCAGTCTGATATTACTCATATCTTCTGAATGTTCTTGATTCTCAGTGAGCAGTCTTAGGATAATTTAAAGCTTAATGGTAACCATATGATTTTCTTTAGGAGTGAATGTTCCTTAGCATGCCTGCTGTTAATACGGATTAGGTCTATACTATCTAATAATGGAGTTCATTTTTAGATTTCTTTTATTTCTACTATATTTTGTAAATCTCTTGGACCAGTAAAATGAACGAGCGGTATAACAAGTTTAATAAATCATAAACCATATTCTTCTTCAGATGGTCAGCCAATAACCGAAGCACACCAGTTCCCACAAGCTTTGCAGGAAATTAGCTATCTCCTACATCCCCCCATACCTGCCCGGTGACCTCAATGCTCTGGCAAGCAATCTGAGCCGTCAGTTAGACCCCCCCACTAGTGGTCTCTCAACCGTGACCTAGCATTGGAGCTCTTCCTTCCAATACATCTGGGGAGGGATCCACAGAGACCACTTCTCTCAGCCTCACTTTCAGCATCCTGCAAATACATGCCCTCAAGAGGAGAGAAAAACTTTCTTGCCAGGATGACAGTGTCACTCCATTTTTAGAGAGACAGCTGGAGATCTAATTCTGTTTGTCATTACTCCAATTTATGCAACATTCCTATCAACTGATCAGAAACAATTTACAAACACAAAGAAAATACACATATAGTTATCTCACAATAAATCAATAACAAACTCTACCAGCCATTTTCACTAGCTCATCCACTCCTTGTTAGGTCTAACCTAGTGGTCGCAAACTCGCCAGGTACTATTTTGAGGCCCTCGGTATGTTTCTCATAATCACAAAACTAAAATAAAACCGTTTCTTGATCATATGTCTCTTTAGCTATAAATGACAATATTATCATTAAGACTTAATTAAAAGGAAAGAGTTTTACCTCATGCAACATTGTCACTTCTTTAATAAGACATTAACTCTTTTCTGAGGCCCTCCAAGTACCGACAAATCCAAAATGTGGCCCTGCAAAGAGTTTGAGTTGGAGACCACTGGTCTGAATTCCCCTGCATCTAGTGGAGGTAAAATTTGGTGTGGCACAGCTCGTTCCTGTGAACAGAGAGGGACGCGGGGTCACTGACTTTTAAAGAGGCAGGAGCTGTGACTGCTACTTTCTACCTTCTGGTGTTGGGGTTCCAGATTTGCCTTTTTACAGCAGGTCATTTAGGAAAGAGGTGACAGTCTCAGCCACAGAAAGAGAGACTCCTGCCTACACGCGGCCTCGCCCCCTTCCACTTCCCTGTCTTGTGAGGCTAGAGACCCTCCACCAAGTTGGAAGCAGCAGATGGGCTGGACCACAACTGGAGACCTTTCTCCACAACATTTCTTAAGAGTTTGCTGCTTTTTCTGATGCTGGCACCTAGTACAAGGTGTCCACAAAGTCTCTTTACAATTTCAAAAAAATTACTAAAAAGGCAATTGACGAGATATGTTAATCAAATTTGTCCTATGTACTCAGTCGTTATCAAAGTTTGTAATCACATTGCATTTGGGTATTTCAGGTACCCTACTGATGAAAGAGAGGCTGCTGAATAAACCCCGAAACAAATGGCACAACGTGTATCGTGGTTTATTGAAACAAAATTGGATACGCAGACTTGGCGAAACTACAGGACTAAGTATGGAAAACATCCATGGCGCAAGAAATTTATGGAGACAGGGACAGTATTGGAGAGTGGACGACAAAGCATATCGGAGGAAAACGTGGATCGTGTAAGACAATCCTTTGCTCGTATAGAGGTGTATTAAAAAACCTTCAATAGCTGCTCCTCATTTTGTAATCATTTCCACAGATTTGTCTATTCATTTGTGTTTTTTTAAATGAAATCTTGAAATTGGAAAGAGAATTTGTGGACACCCTGTTGAGGTCACAGAGAGAAGGTTCCACCCAGTATTGAGTAGGTAAGAAGGAGGAGTGCTCTGTAAAGGCTGGCTCTGGGTCATAAGGAGGAGGAGAGTCACCCAGTGCATGTAGGGAATTGTAGTTTTGCTATCCCAGCTGTATTATCCAAGGAAAGAGACTGGGTGAGCCCTGTTGGCTGGATCTGGAGTCAGTTGTCAGCTGGAGAAAGGAGGCTGGGGAAAATAGGGAGAAAGAGAAACAAGGTGTGAAAGGCTGGGAAGAACGTTTCACTCTGATGTTTAGAAAGCTGCCAAGTAATTAATTTCCAACTGTGAGACTTTATGGCTAGTCCTTGCTCTGAACTGTATTCGTATTCCTGGTTCTACTCAAGATCAGTGCTGTAGGTCCCATGATGCCTCCAGAACTGACCCCAAATCTTAGCCCTAGACCTGAGTAACTTGGAAGTTCTATATTCTCTTAGGCTTCCGCAGTTGGTGTCATGATTGTTGCAATTGTCTGGGTCTCACCGCGTCTGGGTAGGTAGAACCGAAGTTTCAGCCAAACCAACTTTAAAAAATAAAAATCTATGACCAATGGACTTTCCCTCCAAAATTCATGACAAGCACAAATGGACTTTCCTGTCTCAATCACCTCAAACCTCAACCAATGAGGTCAGAGGACCCACGATATATAAAGACAAACTGCAGACCATGAAGAAAGCCAAAGCATGATGGCTGAAATGTTGGTTCTACCCAGTGGCATAGTAATGGGGAGGGGTGGCTCTGGCAGCCGTCCTCTCCAACCCCCGTCCTTCCCCACAACCATGCGCGCGCCCTTTCCTTTCCCCGTACCACTTTAACACTCCTGGTGCGAGCAGCAACCCCAACCTGTGCTTGCGCCAGCTCTTCCTCTGATGTCACTTCCTGGTCCCGCACCTAGGAAGTGACATCAGAGGAAGAGCAGATGCTGGCGCGAGCAGGTGGTTGGGGGTTGCTGCTCGTGCTGGGATTGCTAAAGAGGTATGGGGGAAGGAAAGGGCCATGCATGGCAGGAGGGGGCAGGGAAAAAGCAGATGGGGAGGGGCACCTCTCACCCTCGCTACGCCACTGGTTCTACCTACCCAGACACAGCAAGACCTGGACAACTGGAACAGGTAGGGCAGACTGGATGGACCATTTGGGGCTTTATCTGCCGTCATCTACTGTTACTATGTTAACAATCTTGGAAGATCTATGGCTGACAGCCAAGTGAAAGGGTGCCTATAAGTCTGCAATAAAGACTTAGTGAAGTGTAGAGAATGACAGTGATACAAATTTTTCCCCATCCCTGCAGGAACTCATTTTCCCGTCCCGGCAAGTTCTTTTCCTGTCCCTGCCCCATTCCTGCAAGCTCTGTCCTCATCCGCACAAGCCTCAAACACTTTAAAATCCTAAGTAGCCACATTCTAGAGCTCAGATTGTGATGTCAAAAGGCCTCATTCCACCAATGCCTAAGCTCCGTCCTCATCTGCACAAGCCTCAGACACTTTCAAATCCTAAGTAGCAACATTCTAGAGCTCAGATTGTGATGTCATAAGGCCTCATTCCACCAATGCCTAAGCTCCGTCCTCATCTGCACGAGCCTCAGACACTTTCAAATCCTAAGTAGCAACATTCTAGAGCTCAGATTGTGATGTCATAAGGCCTCATTCCACCAATGCCTAAGCTCCGTCCTCATCTGCACGAGCCTCAGACACTTTCAAATCCTAAGTAGCCACATTCTAGAGCTCAGATTGTGATGTCATAAGGCCTCATTCCACCAATGCCTAAGCTCCGTCCTCATCTGCACGAGCCTCAGACACTTTAAAACCTTGTGTTTGAGGTCTGTGCAGTTAAGGCAGAGCTTAGAGGAATGGGGCAGGGATGGCGACAAAATTCACGGACACGGGACAGGGAAATTGAGTTCCTGCAAGGATGGGGAAAAATTTGTCCCGGTGTCATTCTCTTGTGTAGTGCTGTGGTGTGATGTGATGTGAGGCTGGTAGGCCCAGAGGAAGGAAAATGGGAGGATGAGAGGGTTTGGGAGTGCCCAGTAGTGAGCCTTTGGGATCAGACTGGAGGAGGAGGGGATTTGACCTGTAGAGTCTCCAGGAATTTACAGGGATGCTACCACTTTGGAAGGCAGTGCGTAAATTGTTATAAATGTTAACTTTTTTTATCTAATATGAAGCTAGTCCAAGATTCTGTCGCAGCCCTCACCATCTCCTCCACTGCTGCAACCTGGCAAACACTTTTGGCTTTTAGATTTTCTGGCTGTACATCCTGTCATGAGAACAGAATCCCTTTGCTTCTTGAGGACACGAGGGTCTTCTAAGTGGGAGAAACACAGCTAGATGCAGTGGCATAGGCAGGCTTTTGCTGTGACACCCACCAGCCCACCAGGGAGAAATAGGAGCCTTCAGGAGAGTGAAGCTGGTAGAGGTGGTCTCCCTCCCCAAATGCATTGGAAGGAAGGACCATGTTTAAAAGTGCGAGTCTCCCCTTTCACGATTGGCAGCCAAGTCGAGCTGGAGGAGGAGAAGGAGGTGAAGGGCGGAACCAGAGAAGGAGTTAAAGAGCCATGCCTGAAGACTGGTGGCAAAGCGAGATTTCTCTCCCGGACTGGGGACAGTCCACAAGCAGTGCTTGCAAGGGACCCCCCCACCCCCCCTGGGGAGGTGGTGGCAAGCAGGGAGCAGCTGCTGGTCACTTTTTGCAGGAGGGAGTCCAGCTAAGCCAGTGGAGAGAGGCAGAAGGTAGAGGCTGGGAAATCGTGCCAGCTGCAGCAGGTGGCATGGCTGGGCTGTGGCTCATCTCCTTCCCCTGCACTTTGCCTGATTTTTTGTTAGCATTGTACCCATCCGATCCTCTGGGGATCCTTAACCTCCCCTCGCTTTGAAACACTTTTTTGTAGAAGATTTTTTTTTATTATTCTTTTTTTTTGTAGGGAAGAGGTTCTCGGTGCTTTACTGAGAGATGGAAGAGGGGGCTAGGCTCAGGAGCAAGGCTGACAAGAGCCCGGAGGCTTCAGCCGGTGCAGGCGATCCTGGATCCGCTTCTGATGGTGGTGGAGTGGCCCTGAAGAAGGAGATTGGCTTGCTCAGTGGCTGTGGCATCATCGTAGGTGAGTTGGGGGGCATCGTACAACCCTGGCATCTGTGGGCAGGGGTCACAAAATTGAGAGTGCTCTAGGGTTATGCAGCCCTGCAATTAAAGAGAGAAGTGATCAATTATCTGTGTACAGTGCCAAAAGAGAGTGTCCTTTAAAACAATCCACATTACATTGACACTGTATTTTTTTCTTTATAAATTATATTCTGCAAGGATTACAAATTATTCAGGTACTCAAGCATTATTCCCTAACTGGCCCAGAAGGTTTCCACTCTATCTAATTTATCTAGGGCAATGGGGATCAAGTGACTTGCCCAGGGTCACAAGGAGCAGTGTGGGATTTGAACCCACAACTGCAGAATGCCAAGGTTGTAGTTCTAACCACCGTACCACACATTCCCTGGCTATGACACGGAGGGGAATAAAGAGGCTCTGAAAGTGTTGTGGAGCTCGAGACATAAGCTGCCAGAGCCATCAGGATGTGTCCTGATCCTGCTTAGACCTGTCCTCAGTTAAACATTTGGATATTTGGCGATGGGAGACATCTGGTCCCTGTTTTTCATATCTGGGACAACCTAGGCTGTGCCTGTTCTCTAGCACTGAGATCTCA
This sequence comes from Geotrypetes seraphini, assembly GCF_902459505.1. Taxonomy (NCBI): domain Eukaryota; kingdom Metazoa; phylum Chordata; class Amphibia; order Gymnophiona; family Dermophiidae; genus Geotrypetes; species Geotrypetes seraphini. The sequence continues at coordinate 5,083,849 of NC_047099.1, read as the reverse complement.
AAGGCAAACGGATTTGCCCCTGGGGTTATTGTGAAGCTCTGCCCTGTTCGTTCACATCATCAGATTTGTGATTTATATGTTTAAGCTTTTCTTTTTTTAACTCGGATCTTTTTAGATGATAGTCTTAAACATTTGCTACTGATCCCAGCATCTGTTTCTCCCCCCCCCCCCCCACACACACATAACAGGTATGAAAATGTATACCTTTACCATGCTGCAAAACCCGCATTTACCTCCCTCATTTTTCTGGAGGGGAATTGTCAGGGACCACCAAAAGAGGACAAGAATTGGCCGGGATCGGAGATAGGAAGATAGGGTGATGTCAGCCAGATTGGGGGGGGGGGGGGGAGAAAGCAGGTAGGCCATGTGTGACATCTGCCTGGTAAGAACACATCAGAGGTGGTCTGAGCCATGTGAGATATCTCTTGCTGATAGCTGGATGTGAGAATCACTGCTTGTTATTCTCAGCTGTGAAAATCTGATGTCACATCTCCGTCAGTGCCTATAAATAGCTATAGTGGGATGACACGATTCTCCCCCCCCCTGTTTTATACCTCCTCCACACAAATGACTTGCATTCGATTGTTCAGATCCAGATTCCTAAAACGTTGATCTTACATATCTAGCCACAGTAATCCATACGGTGGTCATTTTAAAAATGGCGCGGAGATGTGCACGTGTAAACTCGAAAAAGTGTGGGTTTTTGGGCAGAGTCCCGATGTGTGCACATAATTTCCAAAACTATACAAGAATATGCACAATGTACACACTTTTACACGGGCTTTGGAGCAGCTGTGAAACTGAATTTGTACACAGCCAGAGCTGGTTCTTATCAGTCTTTTAAAATGTATCTCCAAAGTTCTTATAAAATAAAAGAATAATTTACTGAACAAAATTATATGGTGTAGAGTAGAGAAGGCAGTAACAGGGCAATTCTCTGGTTCCGGTGTTGCTCCATAATTTGCCTGCTCATATTTTAGACAGGTATTTATTTTTTACAAGGAGCTGCAATGGGAATTGAACTCACAACCTCAGGTGAGACAGCTGCTCTAACCGCTAGGCCACTCCTCCACTTTCTGCATTGGTGTTAGGACCCCACAGGTTTTGCTGTCCTAGTTGTTAGTCCTCCCCATTCTTCAAGACTATTTATTTTTGTGGGAGTAGAACAGGTACAAGTGGATCGATTTTTCACTCCGTCAAAACTTACAAAGACTAGGGGACACTCGATGAAGTTACAGGGAACTACTTTTAAAACCAATAGGAGGAAATATTTTTTACTCAGAGAATAGTTAAGCTCTGGAACGCGTTGCCAGAGGTTGTAGTAAAAACGGACAGCGTAGCTGGTTTTAAGAAAGGTTTGGACAAATTCGTGGAGGAAAAGTCCATAGTCTATTCTTAAGACATGAGGGAAGCCACTGCTTGCTCTGGATCAGTCTAAGCTAAGTTTCAGTATTTTCAACATACTTTCAAGTTATTTAAAAGAGTCGTTCCTTTATAGCTCGAGTAGCTAGTAATAGTATAATGAACTATTACGAGTACTGGTTTGAATTTGCATCGAACACTGCGATGATTGGGTGGTGAGGCGAAGTATTCAGCCTTCATGTCTCTGAGCAGAGTTCTATTAGCTATGCAAATCAATTAAATTTGGGTTGAATTCATTTTTGACCTTAATGGAACGACTTTCTTTAAGACTTGTAGTAGTACTTTTAGTCACTCAACAACGAATTAGTTGAGTATATTACCCCTACGGTGATTTTTGCTCTGGATCGGTAGCTCTGGATCTGGAATGTTGCTACTCTTTGGATTTTGGCCAGATACTAGTGACCTGGATTGGCCACCATGAGAACGGGCTACTGGGCTTGATGGACCATTGGTCAGACCCAGTAAGGCTATTCTTATGACGTTGATCATCTCACTTTAGTACAACAGATTCCACCTCATCATTAAGAAATTTCTCTGTAGTGCTAACAGTATCTGAGGTCATTGTTGCTGTTGTCTGGGTCTTGCCGTGTCTGGTTAGGTAGAACTGAGGTTTCAGCTATCATGTTGTAGCTTCAGGGTACGCTGAGGGGTTGCATTTAAATGTGTGTGGGGCCCTCTGAGGCCTTGTTATAATTATATAGCATTGGATTCACTGAGGCAGGTAGGATCAGTGGCAGAGCTGGGATTAGAACTGATGTGTAGACACTCAATCACATGATGACTCCAGAACATCAGTGAACAGTATCTCACACCCTTGGTCGGGGGTCAGCAACCTGCGGCTCTTCTTGCATGTGCTGCAGCTCTCCAGGTCTCAACCCTTTAATCCTCCCTCCCAATCCCATGATGTCCCCCCCCCCCAGGCCTACTGAGGTGCCTGGTGGTGCAGTGGGGGGTCTTTGTGGCAGGAGCGCGGCCCTGTCGCTCATTTCTCTTCTTGGCTGCCTTCTAAAATAGCTTCCATGACTTTTCGCAGCTGCTCGCAGCATTTCAGTACCACAAAAGGTCACAGCAGCCATTTTAGGAGGCAGCCATGAGGAGGCAGGAGTGAGAGACCCGCGCTCCTGCCACAAAGACCCCGCTGGACCATCAGATACCGTGGTAGGCCCAGAGGGGGATTGTGAGTTTGGGAGGGAGAGAGGAGAGAACCTTGGCTATGGGTTGGAGGAAGGGGCAGGGGAGAGAGGGATGAGAGGGGTTGGAGGGGAAAGAAGCTATACCTTGTGGCTCTTTGTAAATCTTGGGTCAAACATTTTGGATAAATTGGCTCTTTGCTTTAAAAAGGTTGCCGACCCCTAGGTGAACCTTTACTACTCTTCCCCTGTATCCCTCCAATGATGAACACCCAACCCCTGCACCTGCCCTTGGCCTATGACTAGATCCAGTATGTCTCCCCCTTCCATGTCCAGCATCTCTTCCTCCATATGTGTAGCTTAGCATCTCTTTGTAACTTCTCCCCAGAAGTACAGCTTCTCCACATTCTCCCCTCCCCAACAGTGCAACATCTCACTCTCTCCTGCCCACCATGATCAGCATCTCTCCTTCTTTATTCCCTCCTTCTTCCCCATATTCAGTATCTCCCAACTCATAACATTTAGATGGTAAAACACAAATTTGAAGGTACACCAAGGAGGCGGGGGGGGGGGGGGTGGTAGAGACGTGGAAGAAGAGATGTACACCTGGCTGGGCCTCCGCGTGTGTGGTTCGCCGGACTTGATGGACCGAAGGTCTGATGCGGAGATGGCAGTTCTTATGTTCTTATGATGAGATGCCAAATGGTGAGTGAGAGGGATAGGCGAGGGAGAGATGCTGGACAGCAGAAGGGGATTTTAGGAGAGATTGCCACCCCTAAAATTGTGCTGTTCTAGACAGCTGCCTATTTGCCCTAGCTGAGCCAGTTCTGGCTTTGCCCTGTTGGTTTCTTAGCCAACTCCGTCCTCTTCCCTCAACCCCTTCCTCTTCATCAAGTAAAGGAGGACTAATCCAGCTTTGTCACCTTTGCCCAGTATAACTCAACAGACCCAGTCTCCAGCTGCATACACTGTGCAGATGAATGTGGTAAGGCAGATTTAGACTCACTGCAGATCCTTCCCAGAATCCCTTTCTAGGCCTGGCAAGGAATTACGCCTTTTGATTTCATTGCACTTCAGATTCCATGCAGTTTTGGCCTGCATGCAAATATGCATTGATTTCCCAGGTAGCGGGGGTGACATCCTTATCCCCAGACCACTGGCTGTATGCTTTAAGGATAGCAGATGATGAGCTACCTCTCTTTGGAGCCACCCCAACAAAAAAACCCGCAAAACAAAATGTGGCATTGTTAATCATTGATCTAGCTGCCTGTTGCGGTCATAGCGAGGCGTGCCAACTCTTTAAGTAAATGGAAGACTCGCTTAGCATTCAAAGCTGCGTCAGCATTTTCCTGAGCCTGTAGAGCAGGGCGTTGACCATTCCCACTGCGCAGAACAGTCAGAAGCTGTCGTATATTAGAAGAGGTATCATCCTATAAAGATATAACATATATATATCGTGCATATCGGTAGATATGACCATATCACCCTAAAGATGATGTAGCCCATCTCTCAGCGGCCGCTTGGAGAGAAAGCAAGGACTTGAATTTATGTATCTGTATGGAAACATAGGACATGTATCAATGTGTCCCTGGCTCACAGAAGATAGCAGGTGTCTGTATACATTGAGGTTGCGTTAAAGAGTGAGATGCATATCAGGTTGACATTCTCGCAGCGGAGAAGTGCTGTGTATATTATATGAACTTGTGTGCATGCATTAACGTCACTATCGCGCGTTGCGTTCCTAGAAGAGAGGTGATTGTAGCTAGGATATGAATAATGGATAACGCTGACATCAATGGATGTCCAAGCTGTGCAGAGCTATTTATAGCACAGGCCAGAGGAAACAAATGATGCCACTGAGAGGGAGGTGCACAGTTACCAGAAAGTAACCTCACGGGACACAACAAGATCTCTTTGATATTTTCTCTTTTCTCCCGGCCTGGAAGACTTGCGTGTTTTGGTTTCATGCAAGTGACATTTCTGTGAGGCTGCCTTGTTCCCGTAGTATTTGCTTCCTCTGGAATGGAGGAGGACCCTAATGGTTAGTGCAGTGGCCTGAGAACCGGGCGAACTGGGATCCATTCTTGTGACTTTGGGCAAGTCACTTAAACCTCTGTTGGCCCAGGTACAAAAAAACCGCCCCAAAAACTTAGATGGGAAGCCCACTAGGGACAGAAAAGGTTCCTGCATAGAATAAGTAAACTGCTTTCCAAGTTTATTTTATATTTGATATACTGACCATCAGTGAGTATCTGATCGGTTTCCAGAGTAAAATTACAATGTTAATTACAATATTAAAATCAAAATTTAGTTCTAAAAAGAAAAGTCATTAACTAAATACTGTAATTACATAATTGACGGACAGGACATAGACTGGTTTGATACGTAAAGTAGGACATGGTACTACTCGAAAGGGTCCAGAGAAGAGCGACCAAAATGGTTAAGGGGCTGGAGTTGTTGTACAGTGAGAGATTAGAGAAACTGGGCCTCTTCTCCCTTGAAAAGAGGAGACTGAAAGGGGAGTGTGTGGCGCAGTGGTTGGATCTACAGCCTCAGCACCCTGGGGTTGTGGGTTCAAACCCCGCGCTGCTCCTTGTGACCCTGGGCAAGTCACTTAATCCTCCGTAGCTCCAGGTACGTTAGATAGATTGTGAGCCCACCGGGACAGAGAGGGAAGATGCTTGAGTACCTGATTGTAAAAACCGCTTAGATAACCTTGATAGGCGGTATATAAAAATCCTAATAAACTTGAAACTTGAAACTTGACATGATCGAAACATTCAAGATACTGAATGGAATAGACTTAATAGATAAGGACAGGTTGTTCACCCTCTCCAAGGTAGAGAGAATGAGAGGGCACTCTCTAAAGTTAAAAGGGGAGAGATTCCGTACAAACGTAAGGAAGTTCTTCTTCACCTAGAGAGTGGTAGAAAACTGGAATGCTCTTCCGGAGGCTGTTATAGGAGAAAACACCCTCCAGGGATTCAAGACAAAAGATCGGATCTTGTTACTCCATACTACAGACAACTCCATCAGTTGCCTTTTGAGGCCAGGGTCTGGTTTAAATTTGGAACGCTCTGTTATAAAGCCGTTCATGGTCAGGCACCTGGTTATTTACTAGAACAATTTACATTTTGTAAGGCAGTTCGTCCACTAAGGATAACTTCATTGTTTGTGTTCCCTCCAGTACGAGGATGTTTCATCGAACAATTGCATATCAGGCTGCCAGTTGGGATTCGGAACGGCGAATTTTGTTTGCCTCTTCGATTTCATATATACATTTCCGAAAACCAACAAAGACATTTCTTTTTGTAAAATTCGTAGGAAAGTAAAGAAGATGATATTTCTCTTGTATTTCACTGTGATGTACAGTCTCTTGATGATGTAAACCGCATCGATCTGGAAGGTATTGCGGACTAGAAATGTATTTTAATGTAATGTAATGCCTATTAGACCTCTGTCCAGCTGATCATCTTCTCTCCTGTCCCTTTCACCAGGTAACATAATCGGATCCGGGATCTTCGTGTCGCCCAAGGGTGTACTAGAGAATGCCGGCTCAGTGGGCCTTGCGCTGATCGTCTGGATTGTGACGGGGGTGATCACTGCTATAGGCGCTCTGTGCTACGCCGAGCTGGGAGTCACCATCCCCAAATCTGGAGGGGATTACTCATACGTCAAGGACATCTTTGGAGGCCTAGCGGGGTAAGCGTGTGACACCTTTACTACGAAAATTGAATTGGCTACCTTTTAAATCTCGAGTAGTGTTTAAGGTGTTGGCATTGATTTTTCAAGCAATTCACCGAGGGCTACCGTGGGATCTTTCACATGCTGTGATATTACAGCAGCCCCGTCGATCCTTAAGGTCAGAGAGCACGACGTGTTTATCTGTTGATGAGTTACTGCGTGTGAGGGAGACTAAACTAAACTACACCTTAGGTTTGTATACTGCGCCATCTCCATGGTCATGGAGCTCGGCACGGTTTACAGGGATTGTAATGAGAAAGGAACTCCAGGGAAAGGGTTAGATGAAGATCGGAGGAAAGAAGAATGTTAGAGAGCTAGGATGTCAGATGAGGAGGGAGAGTTAGATTTTTGAGAAAAGCCAGGTTTTCAGATGTTTACGGAAGGGTTGGAGAGCACTCAGGTTCCGAAGGGGGGAGGTGAGGATATTCCAGAGCTCGGTGAATCTGAAGAGGAGGGAAGTCCCCAGTTTTCCTGGGTGGGAAATGCCTTTTAATGAGGGGAAGGATAGTTTCGATTTTTGGGTAGGTCTGGAGGTACTAAGATTCGAGGAATTCCAGGAAAGTGGAATTAATGGAGGAAGGATGCCGTGGAGGATCTTGAAAGTTAGGCTGATGCATTTGAAGTGGACTCTGGTAGACTAGTACCAGAGCTCTGGCTATTTTGATGGCAGGGGTGAAGCTTTGGAATAATCTGAGAATGAATAATAACTTTCAGAGTTTAAAAAAATTATTTAAAATTTCTCCTTTTATGGAAGCATTTTAAGTGGTTAAGAAGCAGTGACTGAAGGAATGAAGTGATTCATTTTTTTAAATAATTTAGATTGTGCAAATCCTACAATTCTATGTAGATTACAAATTATTCAGGTACTTAAGCATTTTCCCCTAACTGTCCTGGTGGGTTTCCCACTCTATCTAATGTACCTGGGGCAATGGGGATTAGGTGACTTGCCCAGGGTCACAGGGAGCAGTATAGGTTTGAACCCACAACCTCAGGGTGCCAAGGCTATAGCTCTAACCACTGCACCACCCAACTCCCCGCACGGATTAGAAATGTTAACTGAATATTGTTTTGTTTGTATTTTATACTGTTTTTCAGTGTTTTTATCTGCCTGAATCAATACGTCGTGCTCCGTCCCTGGCAGGGTTCAAATCCAAGCTAAAGGCCCACTTTTTGGAAACTGCTTTCAACTCTTAACTCCCACTCGCTGCTGTCAGATACCTTGACCCACCGTATCATTTCCTCTACCATAATCTCCCCAACCCTGTAATGTCCTGTCTAAATTAGATTATAAGCTCTTCTGAGCAGGGACTGTCCATTGTACAGCGCTGCGTACGCCTTTTCAGCGCTATAGACATAATTAGTAGTAACGATTATGTTTGTGGGGGAGGGTTTGCAGTCCGCTTAGGTATAAGTGGAATATAATTTTTGAATTAAATAAATAAGTTTGTATCATCTGCTGTGTACACCCTTCCTACAGCATCCTACAGCATCCTTCCTTCCTTCATCCTACAGCATCACTTGATGAGTGGCTTAGTGGTGAGACCTGTGGGCTGAAAACTGGGGAAGCAAGGCCTCTTTTGACCTTGGGCAAAACACTCCACCCTCCACTTAGAAAAACGAAGGCCATATGGCCTACCTTGTCTGCCCAGCCCTTCCATTTAATATCCTTTTCTCTCCCTTAGAGATCCTATGTACTTGGAAAGAAGGATATCCACTGTACTTAGCAAGCAATGAAAAAGTCTGAACTAAATCCGAATCGCTGGGGCTTGCTTTCTTGTGCCTGCCACAGGTTTCTAAGGCTACAGTTCATGCTTTTTTATTTCTATTATCCAACTCCCCAGTGAGATTGCCCTAGTGACACAGTTCTGCTGCAAATTCTTGTGGCAAGATTAACCTGTCATTTTTTTCCCTTCCCCGGAGCTTGGGTGTTTCACTTCCACAATATGTCTGGCCCTCCTTAGACAGGGCCAGCCTTGCACAGTGTGACTTTAATGAATGTGGTTTCTCCACATTATGGGAGAATGTTGCTTTTTTTTTTTTTTCATATGCCTCTCCCACACACTTTTACGTTATTTCTGGAACAAATTGAATTCAGTCTCCCTTCCCATTGCCCTCCCAGCAGACTCCTAAGGTAACCAGTCATGCTGGGTACTTAATGCACGGGGGAAGCCTCTGCTTGCCCTGACATAGGTAACATGGATATCTTGCTACTATTTGGTTCTCTTCCAGGTTCAGCCAAACCTTGGTTTGTGAGCATAATTAGTTCCGGAAGCATGCTTGTAATCCAAAACACTCATATCAAAGCGAATTTCCCCAGAGGAAATAATGGAAACTTGGACGATTCGTTCCACAACCCAAAAACTTTAATACAAAATACTATACGTACTCGTATTGCAAGACTTTGCTCGTTTAGAATAGTCACTACACTCCCACAGCATCAGAGAGAGAAGAACCATCGGCTCAGTTATGATGATGTGACGCGTGTATACTGTATGTACTCGTATTGCAAGACATTACTTGTATATCAAGTTAAAATGTTATCAAATGTTTTGCTTGTCTTGCAAAACACTTGCAAACCAAGTTACTTGCAATCCAAGTTTTCCTGTGCTTGTGACCTGGATACTGGACCGGATGGACATCAGACTGACCCAGTATGGCTATTCTTATGGCCTTTCTCCTTGTATTTCACAGGTTTCTGAGGCTGTGGATTGCTGTCCTAGTGATTTATCCCACCAACCAAGCAGTCATTGCCCTCACGTTCTCTAACTACGTCTTGCAGCCACTCTTCCCAACATGCTTTGCTCCCCTGGCTGGCCTCAGGTTGCTTGCTGCCGTCTGTCTGTGTGAGTACCTGCATTTATGATCAGCAGAATCCGCTCCTGGGGGGGCGGGGGGGGGGGGGCTGTTAATTCAAATGGTTCTGCACTTCTCCCTCCGTATTCGCTGTGATAGGGGATTAACAGACCCGCAAATAACTTTTTCATATGTTATTCGCTGTTTTCTACTAAAAACCATCATGAATATGGTGAAACCGCAAATAACATGGCGGGAGACCTGGCCTGTTCCTGAAGGAGAGGCAAAAGTGCTGGGAATCAGCAATTTTCTCTGTAAACGCTTGGAATCAGCGATTTCTCTACGCAAGCTGACGTAATTTTGGCGAGGAGCCAGCAAGCTAAAAATCGCAAATAATCGAAACCGTGATTGCTGAAATTGCAAATCCGGAGGGAGAAGTGCAATACACGCTCACCCCCTTGTTTGTGGTAATGTTTGTGACACTTGAGTATCAGACTTTGGGGGGTGAAATTCAGGTGTGTTCTGTGCCCAAGGATGTTTAATTCCTACCCTGTAGGGCCAGCTCAACCTATGTCCAGGGTGTTGGTGATACTAGGTACCAAAATCCCGGTTCGGTCTACCTTCGGACTCCTTGAGGGATAGATGCTGGACTATACCACTGCCTCACAGTTGGTAGGGGGATGGAGGAAGAGATACCAGACACTTAAATCCAGAGAACCGTCCTTCACTTCCTCATACTCCACTTAGAACTCTCAGATCATCCTCCCAAAACTTCCTTTCTGCTCCCATTGTTTTATCCTTTTTCGTTCTCTCTCCTTTACTTTAACTTACTGTAGTTCACCCATAGTCCTTTTGTACCATGTCAGTCCGTTCTGTCTTTGTATTTGTCAATATGTACTTTTGTTGTGTATCCTGATTTTAAATAGTTTGTATAATTGCTTAGTATTACGATAAGCGATATATCAAAAAATCATTAAACTTGCAAAAATTGTCTCAAGAGGGTGGGAGAGCAGTGGTTGCGGATCAGTTTTTCTGTCCTCATGTTCCAGACTTTTCTCCAGGAAACCCCAGGCACATAACCTCGTCCTGTTCCGCCTCCAGCTCTTTCCCATGCTGCCCCATTCTGCCCCAAGCCCCGATCTCACAAATCCTCCTCTTCTGGACAAGCTCCAGCCACGTCTGGAGGGCCCGGAGCATGCGCGGATGTGTTTGACATCATCTGCGCATGCTCAGAGGCCCTCAAGATGCGGCCGCAGCTCGTCGGGGCTTTCCAAAACCCGGACAAATGCCAAGTTTTGAAAAGTCCGTCAGGGAGCCCGGATAGTCCTCTAAAAAGAGGACATGTCCGGGTTTTTCCCGACGTCTGGTAACCCTGTCCTTATAAACAATCAATTCTCCTAGGACAAGCAGGATGAGTCGGCCACGTATCCTGCTGTCCACGGAGAACCTACGTTACAGGTAAGTAACTACACTTTTCACTTCTGAGGCAGGAATGCATCAGTCCTGGTGCAATGAAGGGGGTGAGGTGTTTTTCTGGATTTTTCCCTCGTTATCTAAGAACAATTAATCGCAGCCCCACAGAGTGAGTGCTGAGCCCAAAGCAGAACTTGTTTAAGCCAGTTCAGCTTATGGTTTCCAAGGGGGGGTGGGAGACACAGAGACCGAAGGGAAGAGTGGGGAAGAGGATTGTGCAATCCCAGCCGCTGCGTTCTGGTTTTATTATTCCTGTCTTAGTTGATTATTCAGTGCTGAGTCAGGAAATCACGAGAGTGCAGATAGCAAGGAAAAGACAAGAAAAACAAAGGTTAAGCCAGACCTCCTGAGGACGGAGAAGTGTCCCCCCCCCCCCTGGGAATGAAGATTTCAGATGAAGTGTCAGGGTTTATTTATTTAAACAGAATTCTTTAATGGCCGACTATAGGGAAAAACGCTCGAGTACCGATCTGAGCTCCCTTAGGAGAACGGTATAGAGAATTGAATGAATGAAATATTGTAATCTTAGTGAGGATGAGGATGATTACCAAGGGGAAGGAGACAAAGAGGGAGCTGGACATGGAAAGGTGAAAAAGGCCCATCCAGTCTGCCCATCCGCAGTAACCATTATCTCTTCCTCTCTCTAAGAGATCCCACGTGCCTAGGGTTACCAGCCATCTGGATTTACCCAGACATGCCTTCTTTTTAGAGGGTATATCCGGGCGTCCGGATGGCTTTTCAAAACCCGGCACTTTGTCCAGGTTTTGAAAAGCAGATCGCATCGGGAGGGGTCTCCAGGCATGTGCGGATGCCCTCCCGACCAAGATGAGAAGGCTGAGGGGGCGGGGCTGGGGGGTGAGAGGTTGGGTGGCATGGGTGGAACAGGGCGGGTCTATGGGTCCGGATTTTACATACGTAAGATCTGGTAACCCTACACGTGCCTATCCCAGGCTTTCTTGAATTCAGACGCCTTCTCTGTCTCCACCACCTGTTTGGGCAGCCCTGGTGGGAGGGGTGAGGTTGGGGGGGGTTCATGATAGCTCAGTTTAATTCTTAGGGTGAAGGGGAGAGTAGCTATTGCCTTGCAAATGAATTGAAAGGTTTACCCTTGTGTTAGCCTGATTTAAAGTTATGTTGCAACAATCCCATTTCTAAAACCTCCTTTTGATTCTGTCGTGACTGTAACCTTTAGCGCGCAGGGACGTTTCCCGTATCTGTAGTGCAGTGGTTGTGGTCGTGAGCTAGAAATGAGAAGTGATAGCATACAACAGTCTTGGTGGATTACGGCTGGTCCAGAGTTTGTCATGTGAATCATGGGTTGCAGCCTGAACTGGCTTCCTGGGTCACTGAGATTCTGGCTTCTGAAACTGAGAGGGGGGGGAGGCACTAGGACACCTGCTGGCCTCTGGTGTTTACATGAGCCCATGGGTTTAGTGCTAGTCCTCACTAAGTTGGTTAACACCAAGACTTTTGATAAGATTCCGGCTGGCTGACCTTTGCTTGGTCTTTAGGGTTACTCCTTATCGCTGTGTGACGCACTCGGAGAGGTGGAAGGTGTTCTCCAAGTTTCATAGGACCGAGATCAACAAATTAAAGTAGTCAAGGAGAGAGGGAGGATTGTACAGATGGCCCTGCCAAGAAAGGTTTCCAAATCTGCTTCAGGGACATTCAAGGAGAGTGGCATTGAGACCGAGGGACGCTGAAGGCAGGGAGAGCCATAGTGACATATGTGAGAGCAGAGCAACAGAGGCTCACACAGAAAGAACAAGAGATTCGCTGAATGAGAACTTGCACATCCTTCAACATCTGTCAATTTCCCTGGTTGTGGAAAGAACCCAAACACACACACACTTCTGTAGCTCTCTCTCTCTGGCAGTTCCTGTGAAAGTCCTGATGGGTAGGTAGGCAAAGGAAGAAGTTCTGAACAGAAAGCAGCAGGCCTTGGTACAGAGGCAGTCCCCGGGTTAAGAACGAGTTACGTTTTTAAATGTGCTAGTGTGATATTTAAAACTTTGCATGGGATTTTCTCGCCCTTGGTTCCTGTCTTTTTTTTAATTCCAGTGAGCCTTCTAATTTTAGGAGAACTCAAAAATACAATACTCCCCTGAAATTCGCGGGGGTTCCATTCCAGGAACCCCCGTGGATTTCGAAAAACCGCAAAGACGGTGTTTTGCCTGTCAAAAGGCAGGAGAGGGCAGCTGGAGTGCCTGCGGGTGAAGAAAATCACTTGGGGTCTGTTCCGACCGCCTCTTCCTTTACTAAAGTCAGGCAGCTTCTGATTGGTGTAGCCTGACTTTACTACAGGAAGAGGCGATCGGAGCAGTCCGCGATTCGCAAACCATGAATTCACGGGGGAATACTGTATAAGCTTCCTACATCTAAGGGAATTAAAACTATGGGCAATTTTTGCCGATCTTTTTGTTCACAAAAATTTGGAATGAGCTCCCTTCAGAAGTTAGACTTCTTTCTCACTTATCAATCTGTTGAAAAGTATTGAAAACCTATTTGTTTCAGAAATTTCTGACCGATTCCTCTACTTTAATCTAATGATTATAGAGGACGAGGTCTTATCTAATACCTTTCCATGTTTTGTGAATATTTTTGTTAACCGAGTCGATATAAAACCAAGGATTGGATTGAAAAGCTGTTCTTAAGTCTGATTTGTTTGTAAGTCAGAACGTGTAGATTTTAGGATTCTTACTGCTTCCCTCTGCTCCCAGCTGACAAAAGGGCCAACTGTCCCTACCAATGTTCCCTCTAAGGGACAGCATGTTCTTAATGTGGCCCTTCATCATTCCTGAATCTGCTGCAGGAGAAGTCTAAGAGTTTATGCCACTGGAAAGACTGCTCAGTGAAATCAAATGAAGCCGCACCCGTGTTCTTAAGTATGAGTCATACTTAAGTCGAGCGTCTGTAACTCAGGGACTGCCTGTATAGAGAAATCGTCCTGGGGAGGAGGAAGTGGAAGTGGGTTTCTCTAGGCCCCTTTCTTAGCTTCGGGAACCATTCATGGCATGGCCAGTTCTAGTTGTGCTGTCGAAGTATCCCACAAAGAGGTCAGCTGGGAAAAATAATGTTGAAATAAAGCGACACGGTTTCCTCTCTGGCCCCGTCTTATAGGGTTACCATACGGCATTGAAAGCAATGGAAGTAAAACTCGGATGTCTCAATCCGTCCTATTTTTTTCTGGAGCCATATGGTAACCCTTTGTATGTGTGATTTTATAAGTACCAGCAGCGATGGGAAGTATAGGGTACAGTTTTCAGTCTCTGGACTTTAGATTTTCAGGGTTGGAATAAGCTGGAGCGCTCCTTTTTCCCTTTCCAAACGATGCCAGAAAAGTGTCTGCGCATGTTTAACCCCTGCTGATGTCTGTAGACTAAGAGCATGAACAGGCAGAAGAAATAATAACTTTATTCTTTTATACCGCCATAACCAAAAGTTCTAGGTGGTTTACACTAAATAGAGCTGGACAATCAGCGAAAAACAATAATACAGATATTTGTAAAATAGAATTTCAATAATAAAACTCACCAAGTAATAAACTTATCAAACAAAGTGGTCTTAATTAATTTCCAAAAACTACAATAGGATAACATAGCTTGCTGAATACATTTACCTAACCAAGATTGTTGCCAGGGTCCTATCTAAGAAGGTCTTATATCTACACCCATTAATTTTGGGATAAGTAGAAGTTTCTAGTTTCTCTTGATGGTCTATGCAACACAAAATGAGGAAAAAGGTAAGCTGGTTTTAAGAAAGGTTTGGACAAGTTCCTGGAGGAAAAGTCCGTAGTCTGTTATTGAGAAAGACATGGGGGAAGCCACTGCTTGCCCTGGATCGGTAGCATGGAATATTGTACTCCTTGGGTTTTGGCCAGGTACTAGTGACCTGGATTGGCCACCGTGAGAACGGGCTACTGGGCCTGATGGACCATTGGTCTGACCCAGTAAGACTATTCTTATGTTCTTAACAGTACCGGGGCTGATATTCAATCAGAGTTACATGTGCACTGGGAGATCAGTTTTTGGCCACTTATATGGATAGAATCGGACTGAAAATGCGGCTAAACAGCTCACTTGTATCCATATAGCAAAAGGGTAGCTAATTAGATCCCAATTCTCCTGATAGGTTGATCCAGTGCTGGTAGTGGGGAGCTATGTTTATTTATTTGGTTTTGTCTACTAACTTTGTGAAGAGATTCACCCAAGGTTGTTTGCACAAGAGGAAGCCAGACATAGGCTATAGACCAGTGGTTCCCAACCCTGTCCTGGAGGACCACCAGGCCAGTCAGATTTTCAGGATCGCCCTAATGAATATGCATGAGAGAGATCAGCATATAATTGAGGTGCCAGGCATGCACATCTGCTCCATACATATTCATTAGGGCTATCCTGAAAACCTGACTGGCCTGGTGTTCCTCCAGGACAGGGTTGGGAACCACTGCTATAGACAATTCCAGCGGTAAAGATAGTCAAATAAGAGTATGTTCTGGTATTTGTTTATGTAGAGTTACCATATGGCTCCAGAAAAAGGAGGACGGATTGAGACATTTGGGCTTTATTTCCTCTGAAAGCAATGGAAATAAAACCCGGATGTCTCAATTCTCCCTCCTTTTTCTGGAGTCATATGGTAACCCTATCTGGGGGCCTGTGATGCAGACGTGGGTTGCATGCATCTGCTGTATTCCAGGACAAGTGTGGGGCTTCTCAGGTCATATGTGCGAGGGAGTGGGGAGGCTGCTTTTCAGACGATGAGTCTCTTTCTAAATATGTAAACAACCCCTGTTAATCTCACTTGTTGTAGTGTCTGTACGTCAGTCATAGCGAAGCCTCTTTCCGGCTCCTTGCTGTCCCTTCCTCTCTGTTGCTCTTTCCTAGTCTGCTCCCTTCTGCCTGTTTTCCTCCTTCCCCTTCACGCCCAGTCTGTTTCCAGTTATCTGATAGAAGGAAAACAAACTCCTCTGGCCAGTTGACCAGGGGTTAGGATCTGAACCTCTGCTCTTGAGAAATTGAGAGCTGGAGGGCCGGGTACCTCTGTTACTGAACCACGAAAGGCGAGACCCAGACAAACAGCTCCTACAGCCAAGAAGAGAGTCTCAAGACCCAGAGTTTTCTCCTTTGGAGAATTATGGTCTCATTGCTTTCTCTTTCAATTAGCCAGTAACGAAACCAGGTGGGCACAATTCCAGGAGGCTGGTTCGGCTTATGTGCGTGCGGATACAGGCAGGCACAATGTAAGCAGGGGGGTTCAGCTTGCATGCTCACGAAGACATGTGCGCACAATGCAAGCAACATGGAACCTCTTGCTCCAGATCCAATCAGTGGACGCACAATTCATAAGGGTCCAGTGCATTCATCCTTCTCCTGCATCCCAGGTATTTCTTTGATGATTCAGGCTAGAGAATGACATTGTGGTTGTTACCTGCGGCTAGCCGCGAGTAGCCGCAGGTAACCCGCCGAAACGGGGAAAAATAGTAGTCGCTGCGGGGACAAGGCCATTCACCGCACCGTGGTTGCGTCAGAGCAGAAGATTGAACAACTGAGCAGCCGCGTGTGCGCGGCTTTTTGAAAGTGTGCGGCTCGGCGAAAAAGAAAGCCGGCAAACTCGGAATATAAGGTGAGGTGGAGGAGTGTTCCCGGCTCACACTAGGAAGGAGGGAGTGAAAGGGAAAAAGATTCTGGGCCAAGGGGATGAAGAGGGAAAGAAAGAAACCCACAGCAGGAAAGAAAGGGGAGTGCAGGCAGGTGAGCCAGATGCTGGAAGCAGGGAGGGGGAAGAAAGAGGGAAAGAAGCTAGATGGGGTTGAAAAGAAGAGACACACTGGTATGGAAGAGGAAGATAGGGGAAATCTGGACACAGGAAGGTAACAGAAAGAGGGGAAATTATGTGCATGGGGGCATAGGGACAGAGACATAAAGGGGACATGCCATGGGGATGGTATATGGACACGGGGGGGGGGGGCAATGCCAGATACATAGGGGAGATATTAGAAATGGGGAAAATAGGAATACAGAAGCGAGATGGTTTGTGGGGATGGGACAGGGACCGAGCTCGCAGGCTCCAGCGGCTTGCACAAATTACATTGTAACGTGCCACAAAAATAAGAGGGAGGGAGGTAGATAGATAGGCCACGCGAGAGGAGCTGAAGGGTGGTAGAAAGGAACAGATGGTAAAGGAGGGAGGGAATGGTGATGGTGGAAAGGAATAGAACAGACATTGAAAGAGGGTAGAGAGGAACAGACCCTGAAGGGAAATGTGGAAGACAGAGTGGGGAGAAGACGCTGGAAGGGAAGAAGACAGATGCCAGACTATGGGGGAGCAGAGGGAAGAAGATGGGTGCTAGACCAATTGGGGGGGGGGGTGAAGGGAGAAGCACAGTAACAGCAAATGGAAGATGCAGAGAGAAGACACACAGTGGATGGAAGGAATTGAATGAGAAGATGTGGAAAGCAGAAACCAGACAACAAAGGTAGAAAAAAAATTCTATTTATTTTCTTTTTTTTTTTTTGCTTTAGGATAAAGTAGTATATTAGTTGTGTTGATAAAAATTTATAAACAAAGCCCTGCCAGCTGAACATCTCTTTCTCTAGTTCAGCAGCCAGAACTTTGATTTATAAGAAAGGAATAAGCTAAATATTACAGTACTAAGGCTTATATGGATGCTGCGGGGATGGTGACGGGGTAGTGAAGGGGATGGCAGTGACGGTGATGGGGCTGTGAAGGGAATGGTGGTGATGGGGCGGTGAAGGGGACGGTGGGCCGGGGACAGGGCAGTGACGGGGACAGATTTTTTCCCCGTGTCATTCTCTAATTCAGGCATCGTCAAGGTGATGAGCAGAAAAGTTGTAATGGAGAGCTGTAGATAATCTGACCGATGGGAACGGGCGGAAACTAAAGACTGGGGATTAGGGGAAAGCAGGGGGAAATGGGTAGGGCTCGGGCATGCCCAGTGGGGCCCGGGCACTGCACGTGCTCAGAGAAAGAAAAAAAAAAAATCTCTCTGAGCTATTGGAGAGCTTATCTGCAAATTGGAAGCTGTTGGGACAACACCCATATGTGGCTGACTCATCCTGCTTGTCCTAGGAGAATTCCTTATATAGGCCATGTCCTCCTGGGTAAAATGTTAAGGACCCCCCTATCTCTTACGGTGACGGGACTAAAGCGCGTGGGACAAATGAGCTCAGACAAATGCGCGCAGGATTAAAAGTTAAATTTAAAGCGCTCCGAAGGGGAGTACGGGGGAAGAATACCCCCCCCCAGTTTACTTAGAAGTGTTGGCGTTGCTGTTGGGTTGGGGTGGGGAGAACCCCTCCCCCCCCACACTTAGAGAGGAAATTGTAATTTTTCCCTAAAACAGGGAAAAATTACACTTTACTAACGGCAGCACCAACACTTCTAAGTAATCGGGGGGATTCCCCCCACACACCCCTTCGGAGTGCTTTAAATTTAATCTGGCGTGCTAACGTCCTGCGCACATCTGTCTGAGCTCCTTTGTCCGCGTGCGATTGTCCCGCGCGCTTTCATCTATGTACCGTCTCTTACAGGAAATGACAGGTAGAACATAGGCTACAAGACACCAGTCCTTGTTTTTCTCATCTCCTTTTTCCTCTGGTGGCCACAGGAGCCCTGTCACGTGATCCATGTACGTTTTTTGTTTTTGAGCTGTCTGCCTGATGCTATGCGCTTTTTTTTTTTTCTCAAACAATTTATTCAAATGAACAAGTCAAGCACACAGACACCGATACAAAGGTTTACAATAACAGTGACCCAAATCCCCAAAAATGCAAAACGGGCAAAACAACTTGAGTCCAGCTGTTGGTTCTTACAACCTAGACTCTCACAAAATTACCCCACAGTTTCCCCCCCCACCTACACCCCCAACTCACCCACTTAATGAGTGACAGAAGGTAATACATTTCTTCCCCAGGTTCATTTTGCATTTCAATGCTTCATGGGTTTGAATGTGTGCGTGTGGGTGTGTGATGTCTCTCCTTGATAATAAGGCTCATTTCAGTGTGTGTGTGTATGTTTTTTGGGTGCCTGCCACTCTGTGATTAATCTTTCCACGCACTGTACAAAGCTAGTTTTGGAAAGATCTCTTTTCTGGATGACTTTCTGCGTAGGGTTAGGAGTTCTGTGTGTGTAGGTCAGTCTAAGGTTGCTGTTTGTGAAGGATTGCATTTCCAGTCCTTGCTAGGGCGGATCAGACACCCTGAGAGAGGGGTTGTTTTCGTATAGGCCGGGGAAGCTGCCAGGAAGATTGGACGCCCTCTGCTTGGCTCCCAGAGCAGCCTCTCTCTCCAACCTGGGAAAACAGAGAGAGAAAGAGAAAAACAGTGCTGGCTTTTTTTGGATAGTCTTAAGCACCGCCTCGTGGGACCTGGACTCTGACGTCAATATCTGTGAGCAAACATATCATCTCACCGAGATGGAGTGAGGTTGTGTATCTCCCTGATGAAAACCAGATGGGAAGAGACATGGTACAAAGATGGCTTCCTGAATCGATTTAAATCACTAGTGAGAGAGACTTAATTTAAAGACCATACTATTCAAGAAATAACACCGCCTCTCACTAAAGCCAACTACCCTAAACAAATACCCATACTCATTTCATACTCTCTTTGAAAATGACCAAATCTCTTTTTAGTAAGATCTTTTTGTAATACTTCCTTGATAATTCTTTTGTAATGTGCCTTGAACTGCAAGGTAATGTCGGAATAGAAATCCCTAATGTAATGTAACGTTCCCATCTCTCTCGCGCCTTCCTCCTGGCATCCCAGCCTTACCTGATGGTCTAGCAGGCTTTCGGGGCAGGAGCGATGTTCCTACGCTCCTGCCCCGTGTAGATCGCCAATAGGAAATGGCTGCCGAGAGACTACGGGAACTCACGGCAGTCATTTCCTATTGGCGATCTGCACGGGGCAGGAGCGTAGGAAGATCGCTCCTGCCCCGAAAACTTGCTAGACCACCAGGTATGGCCGGGATGCTGGGGGGAAGGCGGGAGGGAGGTGGGGGTGGGTCAGAGCCGGATGAGAAGATATTTGTGGTTTTTCTCCATTCGTGGTCCGGCTCTGCCCCTTTCCCCCGCAAATACCGAGGGAGAAGTGTATATCATTTTCGTCAATATCGCTACCATGAGGCGTCAGTATTTTACTGTTTCTGTAACGTAATATTACATTTTAGGACAGCTCATCGATCACATATACCAGTAATTTGAAAGTGTGCTGCTTTTTAATTTTTATATTTTGGGCTCCTTTTACAAAGGCGCATAAGGGCCTTAACGTGCAGAATACTGTGTGCTAAAATGCCGCACATGCTAGCCGCTACCGCCTCCTCTTTAGCAGGTGGTAGTTTTTCGGCTAGCGTGCACTAAAAACGCTAGCGCACCTTTGTAAGAGGAGCCCTTGGTTTGTTTTTGTCTACGATATTATAATTATATCTTAGACAAAATAATATGAATTGGGGAAGTGCCAGGGCTCTGGGAAAAAAAAAAAAGGCAGAGTTCCAGGATGGGCGCTCTTTATAGGACAGTACCTAGCGCTGGGATCCACACTCAACTTTGAGCGTAAGGAGCTACACGGATCTGCACCATTCTATAACACTGTGCTGTTATAAGAACATAAAACGTGCCTCCGCTGGGTCAGACCAGGGGTCCATCATGCCCAGCAGTCCGCTCACGCGGCGGCCCATCAGGTCCAGGACCTGAATAGTCGCCCTCTATCTATACCCTTCTAGCCCCTTTTCCTTCAGGAAATTATCTAATCCCTTCTTGAACCCCAATACCGTACTCTGTTCTATCACGCCTTCTGGAAGCTCATTCCAGGGGTCCCAACACTCTCTGGGTGAAGAAGAACTTCCTAGCATTGGTTCTGAATCTGTCCCCTCTCAATTTTTCTAAATGCCCTCTCGTTCTTGTAGTTGTCGAAAGTTTGAAGAATCTGTCCCTCTCCACTTTCTCTATGCCCTTCGTGATCTTGTAAGTCTCTATCATGTCCCTTCTAAGTCTCCGCTTCTCCAGCAAAAAAAGCCCCAGTCTCTCTAATCTTTCAGCGTATGAAAGATTTTCCATACCTTTTATCAAACATGTCACTCTCTTCTGAACCCTCTCGAGTATCGCCATATTCTTCTTTAGGTACGGCGACCAGTATTGGATGCAGTACTCCAGATGCGGGCGCACCATCGCCCGATACAACGGCAGGATAACGTCTTTCGTTCTGCTTGTAATACCCTTCTTGATTATTCCTAGCATTCTTGAAAGGCATTAATCTAGAACCAAATCTTTTCCAGAGAAGAAAAAATGGTCAAACTAGAGGGCATAATTTGAGGTTATGGGGAGGAAGACTTAGGAGCAATGTTAGGAAATTCTTCTCCACGGAGAGGGTGGGAGATGCCTGGAATGCCCTCCCGAGGGAAGTGGTGGAGAGGAAAACGGTGATGGAATTGAAAAAAGCGTGGGATAAAAATAGAGGATCTCTAATTAGAAAATGACGGATGTAAATTAAAGAACTAAGGCCGGTATTGGACAGGCTTGCACAGGCTGTGTCCCATATATGGTGATTTGGTGTAGGATGGGCTGAGGTGGGCATCAATGGGAACTCCACCAAAATGGAACAGGAGGATGTTACTGACCAGGCTTTACGGTAGATGTGGGATAGGCTGGAGTGACCTTGGATGGCAACTTCAGCATTTGGAACCTAGGACAATACCAGACTTTACAGTCTACGGCCCAGAAACAAGTTAATCTAATCATGTATTTTTTAATGGGTTTAACTAATGGGCCGACTAGATGGACCGTTCGGGTCTTTATCTTCTGTCATTTATGTGCCCCTCCTCTCAATAGGCCTCCTGTGCGGATCTATGCAAACAGTTAAGTGATAATCTGTTGCTATGAAGGAGACACGGATATTTTAGTTGCGGATTATCAGGGAATTTTTGCTAGTTTTACGTTTGTGGGTTTTAGGAGGAGATTGCTTTTTTAATGATGCGGTATATCAAGACGAATAAATCTGTAATCTATAAATGTGCACACAAGCACGTTTTCATGCGGATCTGCCGTTTTTGCACCTTGCGTCTGTTAGTAAGCTTCTCCACGCTGAAGTAGTGCCTAACGCACAGCGCCATGTACAGAAATTCCCCCGCTAATGACAAGAGTCGGTTCTGAGCTTCTTACTTTCAAAACAAAATTAGTACCTTTCCCCAGCATTTACTGATAGATTGTTGCTTCCTAACAGAACTTTAAGATTACTTCGATCCGCTCGACAGAACCTGCTTTCAATTCCTTCAGTCCGCCATATCGTTTACGACACCACGCATAGAACTGTATTTTCGGTTGTGGCTCCAGCTTTATGGAATGCCCTTCCCACTAATCTGAGACAGAAAGATTGTCTATCCAAATTCAAATCAAATCTGTTCCTTCTCGTGTATAAGTTTCCACTTTTTCGTTCCCCTATCTCCCTTTGTGTCTTCCTTTGTTTTTGTACATTGTGATTTCATTACCTTCCCTCCTTACGTATCAAGTTTTATTCTTGTGCTGTTTTTTCTGGTCTCTGTTTTTATTACCCTTTTAAAAATATTTTAAAACTGAATTGTAAACCGCTTAGACTACAAGATAGTCAATATATCAAATAAACTTGAAACTACACCAGCCCACCTAAAGTTAGCATATAAACCAAGATATTGAAGATACTGGGGGGGGGGGGTGTTGATGAGAGGATCTAAACATGTATTCCGGCAGTCTGTGTTGATGTACAGGGAAATCTTATGCATCACGTTAATCTCTGTCTTTTAACAGCCTCCCCAACAGAATGTTTGTCGGTCTCCAGTGCCTTATCAATGGCCTCCAAAGTGGCACTGCCCATTATGAAATGAATTTGCATAGATTTGGATGCTAGGAATTATTTAAAAAGGGATGGTTAACAAGACTAAGAATGTTATAATGCCCCTATATTGCGCCATGGTGCAACCTCATCTGGAGTATTGCGCTCAATTCCGGTCTCCTTATCTCAAGAAAGATATAGTGGCGCTAGAAAAGGTTCAAAGAAGAGCAACCAAGATGGCAAAGGAGATGGAACTCCTTTCGTATGAGGAAAGACTAAAAAGGTTAGGGCTCTTCAGCTTGGAAAAGAGACAGCTGAGGGGAGATAGGATTGAAGTCGACAAAATCCTGAGTAGAGTAGAACAGGTACAAGTGGATCGATTTTTCACTCTGTCAAAAAGTACAAAGACTAGGGGACACTCGATAAAGTTACAGGAAAATACTCTTAAAACCAATAGGAGGAACATTTTTTTTCACTCAGAGGATAGTTAACCTTTGGAATGCATTGCCAGAGGATGTGGTAAGAGCGGATAGCGCAGCTGGTTTTAAGAAAGGTTTGGACAAGTTCCTGGAGGAAAAGTCCATAGTCTGTTATTGAGAAAGACATGGGGGAAGCCACTGTTTGCCCTGGATCGGTGGCATGGAACATTGCTACTCCTTGGGTTTTGGCCAGATACTAGGGACCTGGATTCGCCACCGTGAGAACGGCCTACTGGGCTTGATGGACCATTTGGTCTGACCCAGTAAGGCTATTCTTCTGTTCATTTTTTGGACTGTGTGCACCCATCAGCAAGCATCCTGCTGCACAAGCCTATTTGGATCTCAGCCACCTTTTTTGTCAATGTCTTTGGAGCCTTACAACACGCCACTAGATGTGAAGGAAATTCCCTTGTTTCCCCTCCTCACCACCTAGTGGCACACTCCCAGGACAATGAACAGTGTGTAATTTACATCTTGGCGAAATCTCTGACTTCCAGGACAATGTAAGTCTCGCCTTCTTATCTCTTTCAGTGCTCCTCACATGGGTGAACTGTGCCAGCGTGCGATGGGCAACAAGGGTTCAAGATATCTTCACAGCTGGGAAGCTCCTAGCTCTTGCACTCATTATCGTAATGGGTATAGTGCAGATCTGCAAAGGTAAGAGTTTCTTTCTCTCTCTGAGAGATCCCACATGCCTACCGTAGGTCATAACTCTGCCTCCGAAGTACCCCTCAATGCTCCAGCAGAAAAACCAGACCCTGCTCTCGTACACAGAGCTTGAGAGGGAGGCTGAGCTCAGTGTGTACAGAAGAGCCCCCTGGCTCCTTTCCCTCTCAAATCAGCAAAATCCAGTACCCAGTCCCTCCAGACTAGAGAGAACAGGTTTGCTGATGGACAGGATTTTTCTGGGTCATGTGGCACTTGTATTGCTGAGTCACGTTTTTGGAAGGAGGTTGACTGGGCTCGTAATGTGGAACATGCTAAATCCTTGACTTGGCTGGCGGAGGCTGGTTTATCCTGGAAACTTGAGACCTTGTAGCTATACTGGATGCATGACTCCCACTGCCCACCGTGATACTTTGATAAAAGTCTGCATGTGTGTGACTCCAATTGATGTCAGTGTAAGGCAACCTCCATGTTCTGGGTGGCACTGGCTAGTGATATCTCTTGCTGGTATTCCTGGCTGCCAGACTGAAGCAACTAGAATTAATTTTTTTTTTCCTCCTCTGTCTGTCTTGCACTTCCCCCTTCTCCTCCCCCCCCCCCATTTTGTTTATCTGCCTCCCTCCCCCCCCCCCCCACTGCCTCTGTAGGTGAGTATTACTGGCTGGAGCCTAAGAATGCCTTTGAGACTTTCCAGGAGCCAGACATCGGCCTGATTGCGCTCGCGTTTCTGCAGGGCTCCTTCGCGTATGCTGGCTGGAACTTCCTGAACTACGTTACAGAAGAACTCGTTGAGCCTCACAAGTAGGTAACAGAGGAACGGCTGAACCCCTGGGCTCTAACAGGGGACTCTAGCATTGCCGTCAGGGAATTCCAGAGATATCATACTGGTTGCTGTTTAAACTGGGGGGGGGGGGTATCTGGAGTCAGTTTCTGCAGGTGTGCTTTGAATATCCATTCTCTATGACCCTTATTCCTCCCTCTGTAACCTGTGGCGGTCCCTTGATGCGGACAGCAATAATCGAACACGCATGCGCTCAAGGACATAACCACTTAGGATTTTTAGGGGTGTACGGCTGCATCGTAACGTCAATGAATGTCATCTAGATCAGTGTTTTTCAACCTTTTTACATCTATGGACCGGCAGAAATAAAAAAATTATTCTATGGACCGGCATTAGTCCGTGGACCAGCGGTTGAAGAACACTGGGCTAAGTCGTGGGCCAGACCCCGCCCATCTCTACCCAATCTCCACCCCACACCCCACCCCCCTAATAGTACTAATTGCACATTGCACGTCCCTTGCCTCATCTGGAAGCCTTCCTTCTGACGTTGCGACGTCAGAGAGAAGGCTTCCGGTTCAGACGTAGGATGCCCGTAGGAGCCAATGCCCGTGGCTTTGTGCACTGAATCAGTTAGGAAGAGGGAGCTGGCTCGAAGATAACGCTGCATCGATCGCACCGTGGACCGATGGTTGAAGAACACTGATCTAGATTGTCCTTGTGACTGGTTAAGTCCCCATCAGATAAAAAAAATGATTCTGTCCTGCAGTATGTTTCATTATTTGGGGTGGGTGGGATGGGGGGGAAGCAGGATTTACTTCCTAGAGCAGGGCTTCTTGACCCAGTCAGTCAGGTTTTCAGGATATCCGTAATGGATATGTATGAGAGAGTTTGTATGCGCTACTTCCATTCCATGCAATCTTCTATCCCTTATGTATTCGTTGTTGATATCCTGAAAATCTCACTGACTGACTCGAGAAGCTCAGTTCTAGGATAAAATCTTAGGCTTTTGATTTTAAAAATATGATTTCGTTATCCTGTTCACCCCCTTTTCTCCTGCAGGAATCTTCCCCGGGCTATCTTCATCTCCATTCCCCTTGTCACTTTTGTGTTCGTGTTTGCGAATATCGCCTACATCACAGCTATGTCTCCAGAGGAGATCCTGGCCTCCAACGCTGTCGCTGTGGTAAGGGGGGGTCTCTCTTTAAGAACATAAGAATGGCTATACTGGGACAGACCAAAGGTCCATCAAGTCTAGTATCCTGTTTTCAACAGTGGCTAACCCAGGTCCCAAATACCTAGCTAGATCCCAAGTTGTAAAACAGATCCCTAGAAGTAAGCAGTGGAGTTCCCTAAGCATCTTAATAATAGCTTATGAACTTTTGTTTTAATAAAATGAGCCAAATCATTTTTAAACCCTGCTAAGCTAACTGCTTTTACTACATTCTCTGGCAACAAAAATCCAGAGTTTAATTACACATTGAGTAAAGAAATATTTTTTTCTGGTTTGTTTTAAATCTACTACTTAGTAGCTTCATCGCATGTCCCCTAGTCCTAGTATTTTTGGAAAGAGTAAAGAAGTGACTCACATCCACCCCTTCCACTCCATTCAGTATTTTATAGACCTCTATCATATCACCCCTGAGCCGTCTCTTCTCCAGCTGAAGAACCCTAGCCGCTTTAACCTTCCCTCATAGGGAAGTTGTCCCATTCCTTTTATAAGAACATAAGAACTGGTTAACTTCTGGAAAGTCACCTCCCTTCAGTAGGGGGGTGACAGATGTTCCTAGTGTACCCATTTCACTGAATTACTCCCCAAGGAATGAACTAATTCCCAACCTTACAGGATTACATAATACCTTATTAAAGGGAGTGTAATATATTGCCTTCTGCACTCTTTTTGGTAACTTAGTAGGAATGATTCCTTAATGTTTTTTTAAAATTTATATTCCGCATATCCTACAATTCTATGCGGATTACAAATTAGTCAGGTACTCAAGCATTTTTCCTTATCTCACACTCCTTCTAATGTACCTGGGGCACTGGGGGATTAAGTGACTTGCCCAGGGTTACAAGGAGCTGTGTGGGATTTGAACCCACAACCCCAGGTTGCTGTGGCTGTAGTTCTAACCACTGCACCACACACTGAATTTTAGCTCATGGCTGTGCAGTAGCAGCTCTGGAGGGCCCACAATCTAAATTTGTACCTAGGCACTGAAGTACTGGCTCTTTCTAAATTGATCCTCTGCATCCGTTTCTCTCTTTTTTTTCTCTCTCTTAGACATTTGGGGAGAAGCTGCTGGGTGTTATGTCTTGGATCATGCCCATTTCGGTGGCCCTTTCCACCTTCGGAGGAGTCAACGGCTCTCTCTTCACTTCCTCCAGGTCAGCTATCTCCTATGTCCGTGATCACTGGATATGTTGGGTGCATGTGTGTGGGTCTGTGATTAGATTTTTGTATTGGATGTCTGTATACAGGATGCCCATAAAAACACTCCATGATTTTAAATGGTTACAAAATCAGAACTTATTGGAATATGTTTATAAATAAGATGACAGCAAATACAAGTCCCAAAAAGCACGGTGAGCAAGATCTTACCCAATCGCTTGCACTTTCACCCGTATAAGTTGCAATTGGTGCAGAGGATACAACCTTCAGACAATGCAACGCAACAAAATGACCAGGTGTTCCTCAAGTGGCCCCCGAGATCACCGGACATTACTGTTTGTGACTTTTTCCTTTGGGGGTACACGAAAGACCTCCACTACCCACAGCTATGGATGATCTGGAGGAACGCATCACTGAAGCTATAAACGCAATCACGCCAGATATGCTTCAGAGAATCTGGTCCGAGCTCGATTATCGTATTGATGTTTGCCGAGTAACAGGTAGGGCACCCATCGAGTGTATGTAATCAATAGATAGCATATGAAACTGTAGCCTCAAAGGTGAAAGAATATTCCAATAAATTTTGGTTTTGTAACCATTTAAACTAAACTAAACCTTAAGTTTGATTACCGCATCTTCTCCACAGAAGTAGAGCTCGACACGGTTTACAGTAATTGGTATAGAAAGAAACTACAATGAAAAATAGAAGGGCTTAGAAAGAGGGGCTTAGAGGGAATTAGTAAATCGATGAGGGAGAGGTCATTGCATTTTGGAGAAGAGCCAAGTTTTCAGAGTGTTTTTGTGAGCACCCTGTGTAGTTGGGTGTCTGTGTGCGTACATTTTTACCTATGGCTGTCCTGCCAATGTTGCTTGTAGGTTATTTTTTGCCGGTGCTCGGGAAGGACAGTTGCCCAGTGTGTTAGCGATGATTCACGTCAAACGTTGCACCCCCATCCCAGCTCTGCTCTTCACTGTAAGTAATGATTCCTCATACTGCTGTTACTTTGCAGGTCTGTCCCTCTCAACCAGCCTTTCTGTCCTCCTCCTGAACCCTTGGCCATCTTTCTGTCTCTTGCCCACCCTTCCTTCAGTCCAACTCTGTCTTTTGGTGAGTCCATCTTTTCCCTCCACCACCCACCCTTTAATGCAGTCGTCTCTTCAGTTCTACATTCCTCCTGTTCAGGGAATATCTATTTATCCACGTAACCAGCTCTATGAACTCTTCACTCATTCAATCAACTTCTTGCTGGTCCATCTATGCTTTATTAACAAGCGAGCAAACTTTGGTTTCTTCAATGTACCTGCCCCACCAAAGTCCCAACTCCCCAACCTACAAACACCTCCCCCTTTACCAAGCATACAGTAAAACCTTGGTTTGCGAGCATAATCCATTCTGATAACATGCTTGTAATCCAAAACACTTGTATATCAAAGCGAATTTCCCCCTAAGAAATAACGGAAACTCCACAACCCAAAAACTTTAAAACAAAATACTGTATGCACTCATATTGCAAGACTTTGCTTGTTTAGAACAGTCAATACACTCCCGCAGCATCAGAGAGAGAACCATCGGCTCAGTTGTGATGATGTGACAGGTGTATACTATATGTACTCGTATTGCAAGACCTTGTTTGTACATCAAGTTAAAATAAAATGTTTAGTTTGTCTTGCAAAACACTTGCATACCAAGTTACTTGCAATCCAAGGTTTTACTGTACATAAAAAGTAGCAATCCCCTGTACCACCTCCATCTTTGTTTTCTTGACCTCTGTTGGTTGAAGCATGCCTCTCATGGTCATTGTATTTGCTCCCACCCATTCCTAAATGCCATATTCCCAGGTAGCCATAGTTTACCGTGTCCTCTTTTTTTTTCAGTGCATCTCCACTCTTCTGATGCTGGTCACGAGTGACATATATACCCTCATCAATTACGTGGGTTTCATCAACTACCTGTTCTACGGTGTGACTGTGGCTGGACAGATTGTACTACGCTTTAAGAAGCCAGATATCCCTCGACCCATCAAAGTAAGAAAACAGAGCAGGGTGGGGAATGGGGGAGGGATCAGGAGCAGGGCTGAAGCCCAAGGAGAAGAAAGAGGAGCAGAGAGAGAGGGAGAGATACAGTAAAGGGAAAAAAAATCTATGAAAAGTCTAAAAAAAAAATCCTGAGTGCATCAAGATTTCCAAAGACAGGGTAATACTTTTAAAACCAATAGGAGGGAATATTTTTTCACTCAGAGAATAGTTAAGCCAGAGGATGTGGTAAGAGCAGTTAATGTAGCTGGTTTTAAAAAAGGTTTGGACAAGTTCCTGGAGGAAAAGTCCATAGTCTGCTGTTGAGACAGACATGGGACAGTAGCAAGGAATGCTGCTACTATTTGGGTTTTTGCCAGGCACCTGTGACTTGGATTGGCCTCCATGAAGATGGGCTAGATGGACCATTGGTTTGACCTAGTAAGGCTAGTCTTAGGTTCTTATGAGTTTATTTATTTATTTATATTCCGCATATCCTACAATTCTATGCAGATTAGAAATTATTCAGGTATGGAAGCATTTTTCCCTATCTGTCCTGGCGGGCTCACACTCTATCTAATGTACCTGGAGCACTGGGAGATTAAGCCGGATACAGCCTTGAATGCCCTGATGCAGCTTCAGCGAAACGCTGGCTGGCCAGATTTGCGTATAGCGGCTGTGTTAAGTTGGAAGACCATGAAGCAGTAGTTCTGCGAGATAAGTGCTAGAGTTTCTGGGATATGAACATTATGAATCCAGGGCTCTGGTATTTCATGGCAGAACACGAGCAGAAAGTTTTGAGCTGTCGCAACCTGACGCAGCCTGAACACCAGAAGTTTGGCTCGCAATTTAAAAGAATCTGGAGGAATGGATGGAGGGGAAGGTTTTTTACGCCAATGAGGTATCTCTGTTTGCATGCTAATTTGCTGGCATAAAGATATTACAGAATACAGCCTTAAAGCATCCACCCCGTGTAAAACAGTCGATAGCCCTTTCGTCAAGAAGTTCGAGACACACGGTTCTAAAGTTTGGAAGGTAGACTATTTAGCTGTTGGTTATGATTAAGAAGTTTGAAATCACGGCATTTCGATTTGAGAGAGGCAACCTACATTTAACTTCCCCTGAAGAAGACCCGTCCGTAAAAAGTGAGAGCGTCGGGAGTCAAGAAACATCAGCGTTGATGGTGGCAGGACCCACCAAATTTAAAGCTAAGTGTTGCCTTTCAATGACAACAATTGCAAAACTGGTTGCTACATAATTTATAGGGTTTTTAGGAACTACATTTATACTCTGAAATGGATAAATTGCACAAATAATACCATAAATTAAAAATATAAATCAAAAATATTAATTGGTAGGTGGTGGGCACAAGACGGGAACTTGAAATGATCCACACATCATAAGAGGTTCCAAAGATTGACGTCTGTAGATTTATGATATGTCCACCATAAGTTTCAATCACCCAAAGAGGGAATCAGAACAATATGTATTAAAACACATGGTGAAAATGGACATTAGAGATTGATAATGCAAGTTTATTTGTTATCATATAAAAAATTTTATGTTTATCCCGTTTCTTACTATCAACTGCTAATTTGCTAGCAGCGGGCGTGAGTCTCCTTTATAAATCTTCATAAAATTGTTTTATTAATTTTGAATACGTATTCTTTCAACGAACTGCGAGCCAAAGTTATTCGAAGCAACACCGTATATAGGAAGGGTTATATACATTTTTCAAGGGTTTTGGAGATTTGGATTAAGTGACATGCCCAGGGTCCCAAGGAACAGTGCGGGATTTGAACCCACAACCCCAGGGTGCTGGGGCTGTAGCTCCAAGCACCGCACCACACAAGAGACAAAGAAGACTAGCAGCAGGAGAACCAGGAAAGATGAAGAAATAGAGAAAGAACAACCAGAAATGGCAGTGAGGGGAAAGATTAAACTTGTCTTGGTCTTGTCCCTTTATGAAGTGCCTTTGTTTTCTCCAGGGGGGGGTTGCCTTCTCCAAGCAGTGTCAGCCCTTCCTTATCTCTCCTGGAGCTGGTTAATGGCAGTAGGCTATGTAAATAGCCTCAGTCAGCATTTATCTTTGCCCTCCTGTGGTTGTTATCGGCTGCTGCCCAACTGTTGCTGACTCCACTTCTATTGGGCTGACAGCAGCTGAATTTTCCCTGCCATTCAGTGACCCTTGATACAACCAGGTGACCGAGGAAAGAGAGATACTTCAAGAGAGGGGAAATGCACAGATTGACGCTCACGTACATTCAGATTCAAGAAACATTCTGGCCCTGACTATATGTGTGTTTCCAAGGTAACAGAGAGTGATAAAAAGGGAAAAATGGCAAAGCAGAGAAGAATAACAGACAAAAAAGTGGGGAACATAAGACTAGCCTTACTGGGTCAGACCAATAGAAACATGACGGCAGATAAAGGCCAAATGGCCCATCCAGTCTGCCCATTCGCAGTAACCATTATCTCTTTCTCTCTCTGAGAGATCCCATGAGCCCTCTTGAATTCAGACACAGTCTCCGTTTCCATCACCTCGTCCGGGAGACTGTTCCAGTCATCTACCACCCTTTCTGTAAAAAAGTGTGTCCTCAGATTACTCAGAAGCCTATCGCCTCTTAACTTCATCCTATGCCCTCTCATTGCAGAGACAAACGTGAATAGGGATGGAGGAGTAATAGACCCTGATCGATTTTCAGAGGGTTGGAGTGTGTGGCGCGGTGGTTGAAGCTACAGCCTCAGCACCCTGGGGTTGTGGGTTCAAATCCTGCACTGCTCCTTGTGACCCTGGGCAAGTCACTTAATCCTTCATAGCCCCAGGTACATTAGATAGATTGTGAGCCCAAAAATCCTAATAATAAACTAGGTTGTGTTCATGAGGAGCTAGCTAAAATAAAGGTAGCCCAGTAGTTTGTTCTTACGGTGGCCAATCCAGCTCACTAGTACCTGGCCAAAACCCAAAGAGGAGCAACATTCCATGCTACCGATCCAGGGCAAGCAGAGGCTTCCCCCATGTCTTAATAACAGACTATGGACTTTTCCTCCAGGAATTTGTCCAAACTTTTCTTAAAACCATCTACGCTATCCGCTTTTACCGCAACCTCTGGCAACGCGTTCCAGAGCTTAACTATTCTCTTGAGGAAAAGTCCATAGCATGCTATGGAGACAGACATGGGGGAGGCTGCTGCTTGCCCTGGGATTGGTAGCATGGTTTCTGCCAGGTATTTGTGGCTGGCCACTGTTGGAAACAGGAAACTGGGCTGGTCTGACCCAGTATGGCTGTTCTTATGTTACCATTATCCTGACTTGTTCAACTGCAAATTGTTCATAATGGACTTTGTGGAGCCGTCTCGAGACAATTTTTAGCTGAACAAGTCAGGATAATGGTAAAAAGTTTGTGTCTATTGAAAAGATTTGCTACATTGCCTTTCCGTGGGTCAAGGTCTAAAATAAAAAGGGAGAAAGAGACTCCATCGTATCAATTTAAAGAGAGTCATAACATCACGTGTTCTGAGGTCTTTGTACTTGAAGATCCTCAGAGCTGACCCTAAGAGCTTTAAGGGGAAGCTAGTTCAAAATAATAAGTTTTCGGGGCTTTTTTTAAAAACAGGGGAAAATGTCAAGTTCTTCTGAGAGTGTGGAAGACTGTTCCAGAGTTTGAGGCAGAGAAAGAAAAATGCAGAGCTGTGAGTAGATTCATAGTAGGCCAGTATATCGCAAACTGTGTGTCGTGGCACGTTAGCGTGGCCCTTGAGATTTCAGGTGTGCCGTGAGACACTGGGGAGGAGGAGAGGCGCAGACTGTAAGAAAGAAAAAGTTGGTGATCAATGAAATCAAAAGGTCTAAGGAAATCAAGAAAGCCACCTTTCCCGATTCAAAAATTGAACAGACCTCACTAAGTAATGCTTTGATTGTGGTTTTGTGGAATCCAGACAGTTTTGGATGGAGAATATTTGTTTTGTCTAAAACTAGGCAGTCAGTTCCTTTAGAAAGAAAACAAAGATTATAAATAGGTCTATAATTTTTGGACAATGATAAGTCACGCTTATTTTGTTTCGGAAGAGGATAAACTACAACTGTTTTCCATCCAAACGGACAGTACTGATCCAGTGGACGGACTATTTGAAATCAAATTTAAGGCAAGTGGCAGAAGACCATGAATTGAGAGATTGAGTCGAGACGAAGGGACCAGATCTAAAGAGCTTGAGGGTTCAACGCATGCTAGATTCATGAAAGACGGAATGGAAAAGGATAACCAGGTAGAGACTGGTAAAATTGTGGGAAATGATAACTGAAATATCTGAAGAGGTGGAGAGAGATGCACTAGGGAAAGTCGGTCTGAGTTAAGTAATTCTATCTGAAAAATACTTTGCTAATGATTCCGCTGAAGGCATAGAAGAGTCAGGTGGTTGAGGTTTGGAAGTAAATCTGGAGATAAGTGAGAAAAGATGTTTGGATAGATTATCTGAATCATTAATCATTTTGGAGTAATATTATCTCTTAACTTGTTGAAGTTTAATATTATAATGAGCTTGAAGGGTTTTACAGGATTGGAGAGATATTGGGTCTTGTCACGTACGCCAAATTCTTTCTGCATGTCTTAGCTGTTTCTTTAGGAGGCGAAGACCGTCATGATACTAGACAAGGAGCTTGATAGGGGCGATATTGTTTAGGCAAGTGGTCTCAAACTCAACCCCTTTGCAGGGCCATATTTTGGATTTGTAGGTACTTGGAAGGCCTCAGAAAAAATAGTTAATGTCTTATTAAAGAAATGACAATTTTGCATGAGGTAAAACTTTTTTATAGTTTATAAATCTTTCCTTTTGACAAAGTCTTAATAATAATATTGTCATTTATAGCTAAAGAGACATATGATCAAGAAATGGTTTTATTTTACTTTTGTGACTATGATAAACATGCCAAGGGCCTCAAAATAGTACCTGGCGGGCCACATGTGGCCTCCGGGCCACGAGTTTGAGACCACTTGTTTAGGCCATTTATCAGGCTTTTCATTCCAGCATTGTGCCTGTTCAATTGAAGAGGATAAAAAAGTTGGAGAGAAAAAACAGTGAAAGGGAGTATATTCTGAGTGATTTAGATGATTTAAAAACCTAGACTCATAATGAGAAGTAGATTTTGGTCATGTAGGGGAAAAGGAAAAGAGATGAAAAGAGATTAGAAAATGATCAAACCGTGGGACTGGGAGAATTCTCAATCAAGATATAAAAGAAGACGTTTGAGATGAGGACATAACGGGGTCTAAGGTATGGCCTGCTTCCTGAGTGGACAAATGACAAATTGCTGGAGCCCTAAGGAATCAATGAATACTAGAAATTGAGATGTTTTAGGAGATGAGACATCGTCAACGTGACTATTGAAATCACCTAAGATAATAATGTTGGGAAAAGAAAGAGTTGCCTTGATAAGCATTTGAAAAATAGCATCCCAAGATATTGGCAATAGAGAAGAAGTATATGAATTGGGGGATTAGTCTGAATTTTAATCACTAAAGTTTCTGGATATTGAAAAAAAAGCAAACAAAGCAGTTAAGTCAGGGGGGGCAAATATTTAAAGAGGGAACTTTTTTCACCTGGTTTTAACCACGTTTCCATGAGAAAAAGAAAGTCCAAAGGTCTGTTACTAGTAAAGATTTAGAACGGACTGATCTAAGTTTAAAAAACTTAAGACGTAGGGACACGTCGAGGGAGAGACTGGAGACTGATTAGTAGTACAAGGTAAAAGATCACACACTTGTTTGTTATGTGGAAGAGAAGGTTGTTGTGGTCGATGGCCCCAGAATTGACAAGACATATAAGTGCAACCTCCAGAGTTGCCCCTGGGAGTCCGCCCCAAGGTGCAATCAAAAGTGTGACTTTTAAAGCGGTTTTCTTACGTTGACTCGGGTAGGGTTTAAAAAAAAAAAAAGACTTAGGATGTGGAATGCTTGTGCGGTGAATCAACACAGATAAGTGCTTCTGAACTCCAGGAAACAATAAAAATTCACCTCTTCCCATAAATCCAGTCACTCCCTTCCAACCATATGTATTCTAATGTACGCTGATCTAGACCTGCTCTGTTGGTTAATTGAGTTCACCATATGTTAATCTAATCTAATCCAAATCTTGGATTTATATACCCTGTCATCTTCCCAAAAGGAACTCAACTTGGTTCATATAGAAATCGATAATCAAAGTGAAAGTAGT
This sequence comes from Geotrypetes seraphini, assembly GCF_902459505.1. Classification (NCBI taxonomy): domain Eukaryota; kingdom Metazoa; phylum Chordata; class Amphibia; order Gymnophiona; family Dermophiidae; genus Geotrypetes; species Geotrypetes seraphini. The sequence continues at coordinate 5,048,934 of NC_047099.1, read as the reverse complement.
TAGAGAAAAAAGAACTTATTAATGAAGACCCTCATCCGAACATCTTAGAAAGAAGATAACTCATTTTCTGTAGAGCAATTTTTAAAGAACTGTTGAAATAACGGTGTTTTCATAGATTTAAGGAAAATCTGGAAGGAGAGAAGAGTTCCAACACGAGAAGGAATCCCATTCCAAATCATTGTAAAAGTATACGAGAAAGATCGAGTAATACTGCCAAGAGATTTTATTCCTTTTAAAGATGGAAAGGACTTGACTCTATATATGTAATGTTACCCTACACATGTAAATTCATAATCAACTTTGTTTTTTTAATTGAATTATTCGTTTATTACAATAATAACTGTAAGCAATTGCTCAAAGTTTCAAGAAAAAATAAAAAAAATACATAACAACTTTATTTATTTATTTATTTAGCCCATCCTCCCAAAGGAACCCAGAACGGATTACAAGAGTGCATTCATAGTATGGGTAGGACATGCTTTAGTGAGACATACAGAGTTTACAGAAATTACAGTGTTGACATAACATACAGACTTAAAATATAGACTTAGTGGACATGGAGTAAAGGATATAGAGTCTGGCTTCCTGGGGTTTCCAGTTCAGATTTTATCTGCGTGCTTCTACGGTATTTCTAACTTGTGGTTCCTTACTTTGCATTTGCCGAGGGTCTGTCCATGCTCTGCATGTGTGACTGAGCTGAGGGATTGTGATGACATGTTTCTTTCTAGGGAAATGTCACCGTCTGGCATGTTCGCTTTTTCCAGTAGACGTACTGATGTTCTAGGGGCTGATGTGATATTTTCAGGGTAGGTAGGGCTGTTACTGTGTGTGTCTTAGCAGTTAGTGTTCTTAAAGGATGGCTAAATTGGTCCTGGGTGTGTGTTTTGGAGAGATTTTATATTATGTCACAAAGTACCTAGTAGAGGGGAGAGATTGTGTTGCAGTTACGGCAGTGACACCAGCCTTTGAATATTCTGGTGAGTAGTAAGGGGAAATATCCAGGTCTACGATGGCAGAAGGTTTATTCTAGACCCGGATATGTAGCTGTTCTGTTGGGATTCTGTCTGGTTCTGCATCCGTTCAATGAAATTAACTCAGATTTTTTTTTTGTTTGTTTCAGTAGTCTAGGAAAGTTGCACAGTGAGAGACGGGCACACACACGTACACTGATGGAGACCACACAAAGAGGGAGCGAGACATAGAGAAAGAGAGGTCTGGAGAGAGAGAGCTGAGATTGAAAACCATTATGAATGCAGAAACCGACACACGGATGCCCCAGTTATAAATAGAGGCTGAGTTTTGTAGATTAACAGTGAGTAAATTAATGAGCAAACCCGATTAGAACCTGCTGGGAAAGCAATAAATAAGTGTACTTTGTATCAGGGTGTGCTGAGCAAAGGACTCTGAAGGTGTTCTCCTGAACATAGAAACATAGAAAATGATGGCAGAAAAGGGCCAAAGCCCATCAAGTTTCCCCCACTAATGACCCACCCCCCTAACTTAACCCTCTTAGATATCCCATAGCCCATCAAGTCTGATTACCCTCTCCCAATTTACCCTCTTAGAGATCCCACATGTGCATCCCATTTTTTTCTTAAAATCTGGCATGCTGCTGGCCTCAATCACCTGCATTGGAAGTTCATTCCAATGATCAACCACTCTTTCGGTGAAGAAATACTTCCTGGTGTCGCCATGAAATTTCCCGCCCCTGATTTTTAGCGGATGCCCTCTCGTTGCCGAGGGTCCTTTAAGAAAGAAAATATCATCTTCCTCCTTGATACGACCGTGATATATTTAAACGTCTCAATCATGTCTCCCCTCTCCCTACGTTCTTCGAGAGAGTACAGCCGCAGGGGCCGAAGCTCACAGCCAAATCCCATAGCGCAACAGCAGAAAACTAGCTAAGCGATGTTCAGAAGCAATCAGACGCACCGTTCATTGACACTAACAAGCCTAAAAGCAAAGGGAGGGCCGAGCCTGGCATAATGCGGGCAAAGAGTCTGACGTAAGCGTGGCTCTTAGGCGCATGACCAAATCAAGCCAGAAGCGCTCGCATGCGTCGGCGCTGTTCTCTGCTTTGCGATACGAGCCTTTGAAAAAAATGGTTGGACAAATTCACACTGAAATACCGAAAAACGGGCGCGGAAGTGTTTTGCTTGGCCTCGCACACGGCTGTTTCTCACTGTCTGCGCTTACGGTTGCATGGGCTTCCTTCCGTGTGTAAGAGACCACCCCATCCCCCCTCAATTTAGTGTGAAAAGGTGACAAGCAATCTCCCGAAAACCTTGGACACTGTCCCTGATCTGGCAAAACAAATTTCAGCGTTATAGGCCTCAATTTCCTTCTGTGCATTGGGAAGGAATACTTTTCGGCTCATTAATACCTGTTTCAATACAAAATGCAATTTATGGCCATCTTCAGTGTGCCTGAAGTTAGCATAGAAGCTTGAGCTTACTGACCTTTTTATTAACCTTTTGTTAACACCAGCAGTAGTTATGATTATTACGCCCCCAACACTGTTCCAAGTTTCCAAGTTTATTATAAATTTCCAAATTCTAAGCGATGTACAGTTAAAAATTAGAGTCGAGGGAAACAGACAAGACTAACAAAGCTATTACTAAACATATTAAAATTCAATAAATGCATACAAGGTCAGACACAGGGAAAGTTTAGAGAAGAAATACAATTTAATTCAAAAAGGAACGATTAAGGTAAATAACACATTGGGAAAGGGAGAGACATTCGTTATAATATTAAGGCTGAATTAAAGGCATAGGCAATTAAGAACATAAGAAATGCCTCTACTGGGTCAGACCTGAGGTCCATCGTGCCCAGCAGTCCGCTTACGCGGTGGCCCAACAGGTCTAGGACCTGTGCAGTAATCCTCTATCTGTACCCCTCTATCCCCTTTTCCAGCAGGAAATTGTCCAATTCCCTCTTGAACCCCAGTACCGTACTCTGCCCTATTACGCCCTCTGGAAGCGCATTCCAGGTGTCCACCACACGCTGGGTAAAGAAGAACTTCCTAGCATTCGTTTTGAATCTGTCCCCTTTCAATTTTTCCGAACGTCCTCTTGTTCTTTTATTATTTGAAAGTTTGAAGAATCTGTCCCTCTCTACTCTCTCTATACCCTTCATGATCTTGTAAGTCTCTATCATATCCCCTCTAAGTCTTCTCTTCTCCAGGGAAAAGAGTCCCAGTTTTTCCAATCTCTCAGCGTATGAAAGGTTTTCCATCCCTTTTATCAGACGCGTCGCTCTCCTCTGAACCCTCTCGAGTATCGCCATATCCTTCTTAAGGTACGGCGACCAATATTGGACGCAGTACTCCAGCTGCGGACGCACCATCGCTTGATACAATGGCAAGATAACTTCTTTCGTTCTGGTTGTAATACCCTTTTTGATGATGCCTAGCATTCTATTTGCCTTCTTAGCAGTCGCTGCGCACTGTGCCGTCGGCTTCATTGTCAGGTCCACCATCACCCCCAGGTCCCTTTCTTGGGTACTCTCATTTAAAAACATCCCTCCCATTGTATAGTTGTACCTCGGGTTTCTGTTTCCCACATGTAATACTTTACATTTCTCAACATTGAACTTCATCTGCCATCTCGTTGCCCATTCCCCTAGTTTGTTCAAGTCCCTTTGCAGTTCTTCACAATCTTCTTTAGTCCGAGCTCTACTAAATAGTTTGGTGTCATCCGCAAATTTTATTATCTCACACTTCGTCCCTGTTTCCAGATCATTTATGAATACATTAAATAGCAGCGGCCCTAGTACTGAGCCCTGCGGGACCCCACTCGTGACCCTCCTCCAGTCCGAGTAGTGGCCCTTCACTCCCACCCTCTGTTTCCTACCCGACAACTAGCTTCTGATCCATCTATGTACATCTCCTTCACCCCATGGTTCTTCAGTTTCCGGAGTAGGCGTTCATGGGGCACCTTGTCAAAGGCTTTTTGGAAATCTAGATATATTACATTACATTACATTACTGGCTTATATTCCGCCTGTACCTTTCAGTTCTAAGCGGATTACATCAGAACGATAACTGGACATTTCCAGGAAGAGAAATACAAATTACAATTAAGGCATAAGGTCTAAAGCAATTTTGATGAGTAGATTCTAAGAGGGGGAGAGAGGGGAAAAGGAAGGGATTAGGACGTTTGGGTGAATTTCTTGAATAGTAGGGTCTTGATTTCTATGCGGAAAGCCTTGAGGTCAGTTGATGCTGTCAGTAGGTTGGTGATGGAGGGGTCCAATTTAGCTGCATGTGTTGCAAGTAAGTTGTCATACATCTTTTTGCGTTTAGTTCCTTTAAAAGGGGGGAAGGAGAAAGGGGATTGGGTTCTCCTCTGTCTGGTTGAGAGGTTCCTGTTTAGACGGTTGTTTAGGTGGGTGGGTGCCGTTCCGTTTAAGGTTTTGAATAACATACAGTATAGTTTGAATTGGATGCGGGCTTGTATTGGAAGCCAGTGTGAGTCTAGGAAGGCGTTGGTGATGTGGTCAAATTTTCAAAGGGAATAGATCATTCTGAGGGCAGTGTTCTGCACGGTCTGTAGTGGTTTTATTAGGTAGGTAGGACAAGAAAGGTAGAGGATATTGCAGTAATCCAATAGACTTAGGACTAGGTATTGAACTATGAGTCTGAATTGTTCTTTTTCAAAGAATTTTCTGATTTTGCGAAGGTTGCGCATGGTGAAGAAAGCTTTTTGTGTGATTTTGTTGATTTGCACCTGAAGAGTGCAACCTCTGTCTACTGTTACTCCAAGGAGTTTGAGAGTGGGTTGTAGGGGATATTTGGTGGTTTTTATTTCTAGCTCAGTTATAGAAGGGGTTTTGTCCTTTTCAAGCAGTAGAAATTTAGTTTTATCTGGGTTGAGCTTCAGTTTATGTTCTGTCATCCATTTTTCCACTGCTTCTAGAGTTTTTTCCAGGGTGCCTGATTTGGTGGGGTCTTGTGTGTCAAAGGGGAGGAGTATGGTGATATCGTCTGCATAGCTGAATGAAGTTACTTTGAGTTTGTCTAACAGGGTACCGAGGGAGGAAATGTAAAGATTGAAGAGCATGGGTGACAGTGGGGAACCTTGGGGTACTCCGCAGGGGTTGGTCCAAGGCTCCAATATAAGATCCTTTGTTTTTACTCTGTATGTTCTTGTTTTAAGGAATCCTTGAAACCAGTTGTATACTTCGCCTGAGATCCCTATTGCTTCTAATATCTGAAGAAGTATGGTGTGGTCGACCAGGTCGAATGCAGCAGAGAGGTCGAGTTGAATTATCAGCATCCTTCTTCCTTTGCTAAGGTGCTGTCTGGCTATATCTAGAAGGGAAGCTAGCAGTGTCTCGGTGCTGTGGTTAGATCTGAACCCCGATTGAGTTGGGTGGAGTAGGTTGTGGTCTTCAAGGTAGTTGGTGAGGTATTTGGCAACCAGACCTTTTATTAGTTTAACATATAATGGAATTGAGGCGATGGGTCTGTAGTTGGAGGGGGTGTCTATTGGTCCTTTGGGATCTTTCAGTATTGGGGTGATTATGATTTCCCCTAGGTCCTGTGGGAATTGGCCTTCCGTGAGAGTTGTTTGGATCCATTGCAAGAGGCATGCTCTAAATTTGGGGGATGCGTTTGTCAGTAGATATGACGGGCAGTTGTTCAGGTCGCATGATGCTCGACTGTATTTTCTGTAGAGTCTGTTCATGTCCAGCCATTGCACCTTTGTAAAGTTGGACCAGTGCCTGTCAGCTGCAATGGCTTCATCTGTTGTAGGGTTTATTATGATCTCGTCTAGGAGGGACGGTGAGTTGTTGAAGGAGGCTCTAATATTGGCGATCTTATTCTTGAAATGGTCCGCTAGTTGGGTGGCCGTTGGAGGGTGAATTCCTTGAGTGGTTAGGAATGGTTGAGTGTCGGTGAGGTTCTTCACAAGTTGGAAGAGTTTCTTTGTGTCTAAGGATTCTGTGCCTATTAGTTTGGAGTAATAAGCTCTTCGTTTTTCCTTAAGTTTGATCTTGTATTGTTTTATTAGGTTTCTCCATATATGATGTCTATGGGGTCTCCTTTGTCCATCCGTTTGTTAATTCCTTCGAAGAAGTGCAATAAGTTCATTAGGCAAGATCTTCCCTTGCAGAAACCGTGTTGGCTGGTTATCAGAAGTTCGTTTCTTTCAAAATGTTCATCGATTTTTTCTTTTATCAGTGTTTCTGCCATTTTCCCCGGTACCGAGGTCAGACTCACCGGTCTGTAATTTCCTGGGTCACCTCTTGATCCCTTTTTAAAGATGGGCGTAACATTGGCTATCTTCCAGTCCTCCGGGATCACGCCTGTTTTCAGGGATAGATTGCGAATTTGCTGCAGTAGTTCCGCTATCTCCTCCTTTAATTCCTTCAGAACCCTTGGATGGATTCCATCCGGACCCGGGGATTTGTCTGTTTTTAATTTATCTATCTGCCTGTGTACATCTTCAAGGCTCACTTCCATGGTTGTTAATTTTTCTGCCTGATTTCCATTGAAGAATTGCTCAGGTTCCGGAATGCTGGATGTGTCTTCGTTTGTAAATACAGATGAAAAGAACGCGTTAAGTCTTTCTGCCACTTCTTTCTCCTCCTTCACCACTCCCTTCTTGTCACCGTCGTCCAGCGGTCCCACATCCTCCCTAGCCGGTTGCTTCCCTTTAACATATCTAAAGAAAGGTTTGAAATTTTGTACTTCCCTGGCTAGCCTCTCTTCATACTCTCTTTTGGCTTTTCGAACCACTCGGTGACATTCTTTTTGATATTTCCTGTTCTCTTTCCAGTTCCCCTCAGTTTTGTCCTTTTTCCATTTCCTGAATGAATTTTTCTTATTGCCTATCGTTTCTTCCTTCACTGTTTTGGTTATCCACGCCGCGTCCTTTATTCGACTCTTTTTGCACCCCTTTCTGAATCTGGGGATATATAGATTTTGCGCCTCGCTCACCGTGTTCTTGAGAAAAGACCAGGCAAGTTCTACCGTTTGCCATTTTTTTTAAGTGTTCCTAAGTTTCTTCCTTACCATTTCCCTCATTGCTTCATAGTTTCCTTTCCTGAAGTTTAAAGTTGTCGCTATGGTTCTTTTTCTTTTTGGTATTCCTACCTCAACCTTGAACTTGATCACATTATGATCGCTGTTTCCCAACGGTCCCACTACCTCTACTTCTTTAGCAGGTCCCCTTAACCCATTTAGGATTAGATCCAGAGTGGCATTTCCTCTCGTCGGTTCTCTGACAAGTTGCTCCATGAAACAATCTTGTATAACCTCTAAGAATTCTGTCTCCCTAGTGCAATTTGAGCTTCCAAGACTCCAGTTTGCTCTTAAATTTATCCAAAACCCTTTCTTCTCTTAAATAAATTGGAAGGGCATTCCAAGCTTGAGGAGCCATAACCGAGAAGATAGATTGACGCCGTGTATTAATAACTTTTAGAGAAGGGACGACCAATAGATGTTGGTCATTTGACCGTAGTACTCTCGATGGAATCAAAACTTTATGGATGAATGCTGGGGTTTTAAATATTATGGACTTGAAAGTAAGCAGACATTATTCGATGAGCAACTGGAAGCCAATGTGCCTTCTCAAGTAGGGGAGTCACGTGATCAAATTTTTTTGCTTGATTGAGGCATTTTGAATAATTTGTAAGCGTCTAATTTCTTTTTGAGCTAGTCCCTTAAATAAGGCATTACAATAATCAATTTTGGAAATGACCAAAGAGTGAACCAGGATATTTAAAGATTTTGGGCATAAAAATTTAGCCATTGAACGAATTTGGCAGAGCCTATAGAAAGTGGATTTTACGACATAACTAACATGATCATGATAGGTTAGTTTATCATCAAAGAGAATCCCAAGAATCCTGATCTTATGAATCAACTTCAAAGAAATGCCTTTAATGGTAATTGGGAAGGAGAGAGTATGACTGTCTTTCCAAGGAAAAAGCATGACATTTGTTGTATCAATGTTTAGTGCCAATCTATTTGAATCGAGCCATTGACGAATCTGTTCAAGTTCTTTTGATGCATTCCCCCCCCCCCTCCCTTCAATGCCCTGAGAGGGAGCAGGGTGTAGTTTTTGGAGAGGAGGAAGGTTTATTCTCCCAACCCCTTAAGAACATAAGACTAGGCTTACTAGCTCAGAACAACGGTCCATCAAGCCTAGTAGCCCGCTCTCACAGTGGCCAATCCAGGTCACCAGTACCTGGCCAAAACCCAAAGAGTAGCAGCATTCCGTGCTACCGATCCAGGGCAAGCAGAGGCTTCCCCCATGTCTTAATAACAGACTATGGACTTTTCCTCCAGGAATTTGTCCAAACCTTTCTTAAAACCATCTACGCTATCCGCTTTTACCACAACCTCTGGCAACGCGCTCCAGAGCTTAACGATTCTCTGAGTGAAAAAAGATTTCCTCCTATTGGTTTTAAAAGTTAATAATAGTTTTACTGGGGTATTGAAACAGACCTTGAATTCTTTATTGCATATAGGGCCTTAGATTTTGGTCTCCGTATCCAACTTTAAGCTGTCAGGAGCAGCTCGAGTCACACCTAAATATGCCTATTGCAGGGTACTTTTCTCTGAGCGCCGAATTTGTGCTTTCTGCAGGTGAACCTTATTTTTCCAGTGATCTACCTCCTCTTCTGGGCCTTCCTTCTGGTGTTCAGCCTCTGGTCGGAGCCTGTGGTTTGTGGCATCGGTATAGCCATCATGCTTACTGGAGTCCCTGTTTATTTCCTAGGCGTCTACTGGCAAAACAAGCCGCAGTGTTTCAACAAATTTATTGGTAAGTTTCATCTAATCTAAAACTTAAATTTATATACCATTATCATCTCCCGAAAAGGGAGCTCGAGTAGGTTTACCTAGCAAGTTATAAACAAGATGAATATAGTTGGATTAGATAGAGATTAGTTTCATTCGGAAAGAGCTTCCTACCATCTAGAGCAGGGGTGTCCAATGTCGGTCCTCGAGGGCCGCAGTCCAGTCGGGTTTTCAGGATTTCCCCAATGAATATGCATTGAAAGCAGTGCATGCAAATAGATCTCATGCATATTCATTGGGGAAATCCTGAAAACCCGACTGGACTGCGGCCCTCGAGGACCGACATTGGACACCCCTGATCTAGAGAATTCATTTCAGTATTCCTTAAGAGAAGTCTCTAAGATCCGTCGAAATAGCTGTGTTTTCAAGGACTTACGGAAAGTCTGGAGGGACAAGAGAGTTCTAATGCAAGAGGGAATTTCATTCCAAATTACTGTCAAAGCGTATAAAAAAGAACAGGAAACAATTCCAACTGAGTTTGAGTTTGTATTTTTTGCATAAAGGGATCGTTGTGCATTCAAAGACAAAGGTAACAAGGATGTGAAAATTCCATGAATTGTCCTCTTAAGTAAACAGGAAGCCAATGAAGTTGTCTCAATAGAGGAGACACGTGATCAAATTTTCTCTTTCCAAATATTAATTTTGCTTCTGTGTTTTGAATCCCTTACTCAAGCCTACACAGACAGAATTGCAATAGTCCAATTGTGCTAGCACTGGGGTAGGCAATTCCGGTCCTCGAGAGCCGGAGCCAGGTCAGGTTTTCAGTTTATCCACAATGAATATGTACGAGATGGATTTGCATGCACCGCCTCCTTGAGATGCAAATCTATCTCATGCATATTGATTGTGGATATCCTGAAAACCTGACCTGGTTCCGGCTCTCGAGGACCGGAATTGCCTACCCCTGGGCTTAGGGTTACCAGATGTCCGGATTTCCACGGGGCACTTTGTCCGGGTTTTGAAAAGCCTCCCTTGAAATCACCGTCAGGCAGGAGGGCAACGCAATGACATCACGCGCACATGCATGACCTCCTGCCTGACCAGAGCAAGCAGCAGGGGGCGTGGCTAGGGCAGGATTGGGGGCGGAGATGGGTGAAACTGGGCTGGCCTGGGGGCGGGTCTAAGGGGGGTCTAGATTTTCCAAACGGAAAATCTGGTAACCCTACCTGTGCTAGAATAATTGTTTGTAGCAATACTGTCAAATGTTGATGATGAAATAGGTGTCTACAAGAGAGCGCCTTTGTGGCAGGGGTGGAGTATGCGGTGCTGGCATCACTTATAACTGTAACCTTTTGTGCACCCCCTGCAGAGTCCCTGACCCTTGCGGGACAGAAGTTGTGTATGGTGGTCTATCCACAGATGGATGGAAGTGATAAAGAGGAGTCTACCTCCATCTGTAAGCAGACAGAAGAAGAGGAGGAGAAGGAGGCCTTCAACAGCACTCATTCCTGAAGAGATTCTCCAGCCCTTCACTTCCCACCAGCTAGGCCACAAATATACCATGGTGGAACTGTGGACTCTTTCCTCACCACCTGAAATGTCAGGGAGGCGGGGAAACACGACATACGCGTGTGCCCATCCTGCGTCTGTGTGACTTTAGTCAAGCTCAAACTGCTGCCTTACAGAACACAGGTATTGACTCACCCCTCCCTGGCGGAGGATCCGGAGAATGTGGAGAAGTTCTCCTTAACTTTCACTGGGGGTGGGGGGAAAATTTGCTTCCCCCTCCCTGCTTAGACACATCCTTTTTTTATATATATATATAAAATGTATATAGTGGGGCTTTGTCCTGTATAAAGTCTCCTTTGAATTGCACTGCAAGGAACTCTCCTTCCCCTTTCCTGCACACCATCCTGAAATCTACCAGATCTGACAAGTAAGGAGACAGCGCCCTCCGGTGAGGAAGTTAGAGAAGTATTCTCATGTATGCTTAATTGAGCCCTCTCCTGCTGTGGCTTCTCCACGACCATCTCTGCTTCTCACAGAGAACCACCTGGCCCAGGACGTCAATGATCCATTTCCAGGACTTAGCCAAGATTCTCTGCCCCCTGCTGTCGCTCTGTAGGTGTCTTCTGGACAGTCTCCTTCCTCTGGATTGTCAGAAATCTCTGGAATACTTGGTTATAGATTTTATATTTATGGGACAAGCTCATATTTTGTTATTTTTCATGATTGATTGTTTTAACTGTAATAAAAGATGATTATCTATAAGGTAAAACTGTAGGTGAGGACTCTTGTGGATGTATTCACAACTCACTCAATGACGCTGACCAGTTAAATGTGAACATTCAGTACGAGATAACTGGTTATCGGCTAAACATTAAACTATATCATGCATCAACCAGCAATATTTAGCACTGGGCAGCAAAGTTTTAGCGGCCAAATCAGATTGCATAAACAGCAGTCCTATCTTTTGCCGCTAAAAACGTAACCAGTGCTGAACACTTACTTAGCCAGTTAACTTTCTAGTGACCATAAAAACCCCCACCCCTCAGATATTCAATGCTGGTCCCCGGAAACAGTTCGGCATTGAATATCCACAGTAGGTGTCAGCCGTGGGAATTATCCAGGCCCAATGTCTCTCTCTTTTCCAGCCCACCTTCCATCTGTCTTTTTTCCGCAGGGCTCAGGCTCAATAGCTTCTTCTCGTTTCTCACAGGCTGTTGTATGTCCGAAGCTGACGTAGGGAAGCCAGAAAGCCGACTAGTCATATCCTGTTGTTACTTCCTGTTTAATATCTAGTACATGATTGTATCTGGTGTGTGGATACTTCTTGTTTCGTGTTTCTCAGAAAATCAAGAGTAGAAGCTGTTTCCTCTTGATTTTATAAATCATGTTGTAGAGCTTGTGTTTTATGCAGGGGATGTAATCTTCCACAGTATATTATAGTTCCCCCTCACCCTGCAGGCTGCACTCCCCCCCCCTTCAGCCAGCACTCCTCCACCATTCCCTACAGCTGGGGGAAGCTGTAGGAAATGGTGGAGTGCTGGCTGGGAGGGAGAAGCTGTAGGGAATGGTGGAAAAGTGCTGGCTGGAGGGGGAAGTGCAGCCTGCAGGGTGAGGGGGAACTGTAATATACAATCTGTGGAGGGGAGCTGTGGGAAATGGTGGAGGAGTGCTGGCTAGAGAGGGGGGGGGGAGTGCAGCCTGCAGGGTGAGGGAGAGCTGTAATATACAGTCTGTGGAGGGGAACTGTGGGAAATGGTGGAGGAGAGGGGGGGAGTGCAGCCTGCAGGGTGAGGGGGAGCTGTAATATACAGTCTATGGAGGGGAGCTGTGGTAAATGGTGGAGGAGTGCTGGCTAAAGAGGGGGGGGAGTGCAGCCTGCAGGATGAGGGGGAACTGTAATATACAGTCTGTGGAGGGGAGCTGTCTGGGGAGGGGGATCCCCAGCCAGCACTCCTCCACCATTTCCCACAGCTCCCCTCCACAGACTGCACTCCACCAACATTCTCCACAGCCTCACGCTTCCAGCATGACCTCTAGTTCTCTTCTCCCGTTCAGTCCTCTAAACAGATGCTTCTCCATGAATTCTCATCAATGCAAATGAGGAAAACAAAGTGGGAAGGTCGAGATGTTCCAGTCGGGGTCTTTATTGTCAGTGACATAAAACCATTCATCCACTCAACGCTGCGTGCGTTTCGGTACTCAGGAGTCTTGAAATTTGTTGTTTAAAAACCAAACGGTTATATTTTAAAGGTACACTCTGAAAAAAACAAAACAAACACATTGCATCTCTTCTAAAGAAGATGTAGACCAGTGGTCTCAAACTTGCAGCCCAGGGGCCTCCTACATACTATTTTGAGGCCCTCGGTATGTTTATCATAATCACAAAAGTAAAATAAAACCGTTTCTTAATCATATGTCTCTTTAGCTATAAATTACAATATTATTATTAAAACTTACCAAAAGAAAAGATTTACAAACTATAAAGAGTTTTACCTCATGCAAAATTGTAATTTCTTTAATAAGACATTTTTTTTCTGAGGCCCTCCCAAGTACCTACAAATCCAAAATGTGGCCCTGCAAAGGGTTTGAGTTTGAGACCACTGGTGTAGACTGAAATGTTCTGGTTCACTCTTGCAGAGGGCTTTATTGAGGACTTCCTGCCACTTCTACTGGTGCAGTTCATCCATGAATTCTCTATAGCAAACGGTTTTTGGGCCAGTTGCCCAGAATAAGATCAAATCATTCATGGGAATGTTATTATGCCTTGGAAGGGAGGGGGAGAGGTGTGGGTCATTGCTAAGAGACATACCTGCCGGGATGTGGTATCCATCAAGGGGAACCATCTGCGTCCAGTGGCGTAGCAAGGGTAAGAGGGGGTGGTGCCCCTCCCCAGCCCTCATCTCCACCCCCTGCTCCTCCCCCGCCCTTCCCCCGTACCTCCAGGTGTTCACCACCATGTGCTCCTCGTGACCCCGGCGGCTCTTCCTCTAATGCCGTTTCCTAAGCATGGCATCCAGAAGTGACGTCAGCGGGAGAGATGACGCAGTCGCGAGGAGCACATGGTGGTGAACAACTCGAGGTAGGCGGGAAAGGAAGTGGGGGCGCGCGTGTGTGGCGAGGGGAGGCGGGGTGGAGAGAAGGAGGGGTGCCAGCTCCCCCATTTACTAAGCCACTGCCTGTGCCCATCCTCAGACCCACGAGGATTAAAACTACAGCGCCAAGCTAATTGTTGAACCGACATGTCAGCCACCATGTTGTGGCTTTTTTTCAGGATATGCTGTGAACCTTCCAGCGTTGTCTTCTATATAGTGGTTTCTCAAACCTGATTGGCTGAGGTGGGAAAGCTTGTGGGGCACAAATTCTCTTGGTCACAGGCTGCTAATAAGAACTTAAGAATAGCCTTATTGGGTCAGACCAATGGTCCATCAAGCCCAGTAACCCATTCTCACGGTGGCCAATCCAGGTCACTAGTACCTGGCCAAAACCCAAGGAGTAGCAACATTCCATACTACCAATCCAGTGCAAGCAGAGGCTTTCCCTGTGTCTTTCTCAATAACAGACTATGGACTTTTCCTCCAGGAACTTGTCCAAACCTTTCTTAAAACCAGCTACGCTATCCGCTCTTACCATATCCTCTGGCAATGCGTTCCAGAGCTTAACTATTCTCTGAGTGAAAAAAAGTTTTCTCCAATTGGTTTTAAAAGTATTTTCCTGTAACTTCATCGAGTGTCCCCTTAGTCGTTGTAATTTTTGACGGAGTGAAAAATCGATCCACTTGTACCCGTTCTACTCCACTCAAGATTTTGTAGACTTCAATCCTATTTCCCCTCAGCCATCTCTTTTCCAAGCTGAAGAGCTCTAACTTTTTTTGTCTTTCCTCATACGAGAGGAGTTCCATCCCCTTTATCATCTTGGTCGCTCTTCTTTGAACCTTTTCTAGTGCCGCTATATCTTTTTTGAGATAAGGAGACCAGAATTGAACGCAGTACTCCAGATGAGGTCGCACCATGGAGCAATATAGGGGCATTATAACATTCCTAGTCTTGTTAGCCATCCCTTTTTAAATAATTCCTAGCATCCTATTTGCTTTTTTGACCGCCATCACACTTTGGGCAGTAGATTTCAACTTATTGTCTACGAAATGCCCAGATCTTTGGGGGGGGGCATGTTATGTTAAAGTTCTTAGTTTTTAAGCCAGACGGTGGGTTACAGGGTTGGTCAGGGAGTTTAATGCACTTACGATGTGACATGATGCAGTAACATAGCAAATGTCAGTAGATAAAAGACCTGCTCGGTCCATCCAGTCTCCCTTACAAGGAGGCCAGAGTTAAATCTGGCACTCTGGCCAGGCTCCACCTCATCACGATTATTTAGTTATTTATTTAAAACTTTTGGGCTTTTTAAAAAATACTATTTACAATAAACTAAACAGCTTACATCAATAAAAACATACATAAAATAAGAGACAAACTAAAATCTTAAAATCTGCATAGAAACATAGATCATAGAACATGAAGGCCAAATGGCCCATCCATTCTGCCCATCCACAGCAAGCATTATCTCTGTCTCTCTCCGAGAGATCCCACGTGCCTATCCCAGGCCCTCTTGAATTCAGACACAGTCTCTGTCTCTACCACCTCTTCCGGGAGACTGCTCCACGTCCACGCATCTACCACCCTTTCCGTAAAAAAAGTATTTCCTTAGATTACTCCGGAGCCTATCACTTGTTATCTTCATCCTATGCCCTCTCATTGCAGAGTTTCCTTTCAAATGAAAGAGACTCGACTCGTGCATTTACATTACACAGGTATTTAAACGTCTCTATCATATCTCTCCTGCCTTTTCCCCAAAGTATAGTATAGTACAGTATAGTTAAACAGTTTCTTCTTTTCAAATGATGGCTAACAATTCCCAATGTGGACAAATGCAAAGTGATGCACATTGGGAAGAATAACCCAAATCACAGTTACCGGATGCTAGGGTCCACCTTGGGGGTTAGTGACCAAGAAAAGGATCTGGGTGTCATCGTAGCCAATACGATGAAACCTTCCACTCAATGTGTGGTGGCAGCCAAAAAAGCAAACAGGATGCTAGGAATTATTTAAAAAGGGATGGTTAGAATGTTATAATGCCCCTGTATCCATGGTGCGACCTCATCTGGAGTTTGCATTCTATTCTGGGCTCCTTATCTCAAGAAAGATATAGTGGCGCTAGAAAAGGTTCAAAGAAGAACGACCAAGATGATAAAGGGGATGGAACTCCTCTCGTATGAGGAAAGACAAAAAAAGTTAGGGCTCTTCAGTTTGGAAAAGAAACGGCTGAGGAGAGATAGGATTGAAGTCTACAAAATCCTGAGTGGAGTAGAACGGGTCCAAGTGGATTGATTTTTCAGTCCGTAAAAAATTACAAAGACTAGGGGACACTCGATGAAGTTACAAGGAAATACTTTTAAAACCAATAGGAGGAAATATTTATTCACTCAGAATAGTTAAGCTCTGAAACGCGTTGCCAGAGGATGTGGTAAGAGCGGATTGCGTAGCTGGTTTTAAGAAAGGTTTGGACAAGTTCCTGGAGGAAAAGTCTGTTATTGAGAAAGACACGGGGGAAGCCACTGCTTGCCCTGGATCAGTAGCATGGAATGTTGCTACTCTTTGGCCAGGTACTAGTGACCTGGATTGGCCACCGTGAGGGCGGGCTACTGGGCTTGATGGTCTGACCCAGTAAGCCTATTCTTATGTTCACAGAAATACAGTAGCAAACAACTGAGTTTTTAATTGTTTCTTAAATTGAAACTGGTTTACACACAGGCGCAACTGGCCCACCAGAGCATTCCACATTTTGACACCAGCAATACAGAATGTCATCGCTCTTCTTTCTAGTATCGAATTTAGTATATAATTTCCCTGTACTATTGGATTTAATAGTCTTTGAGTTTCAGATCGTAAAGATCTATTAGGCTTGTCGAAAATACCATGGCATTTCGTGGTAAACAGTCTGATGGACATCAAAAATAACTTTATGCTGCACCCGAAATAGAAGCGCCAACCAGTATAATTGCTTCAGACCACTGGTATACTTTATCTTCTTTTCTCGCAGCCAATTTTGAGGCACAGACAATTAGAGTCTGCCCCGCACTGATCCTACTTCCCAACTACGGGAGTTGCTGTCAAAGCCCCTGATCGGTCTTTGCCATTTATGGGACCTAGACCATAGAAGAAGGCCTGGCATTGGTCCTTCCTCTCAACCTTTAGAGCTGCTGTCAAAGCTTAGTCCAGTTCTGAGGTCATTTCAATTTTCTTTTCATTGGATTCCAACCTTTCTGTGTTTATCTCAAGTATTCTTGAATTCCATCACCTACTCTTTCTGTGAAAAAGTGTGGGATGACTGGTTTGTGGATCTTGCACAGGCCATAGAATATGGGGCCTCATTTCAGATTGGATTTTATCTCTCACTCAATAGAAGTTGCGTTGTTTTATCCAGTTTGTTACGTCTCTGACACCATCCAGGAGGATTTCACCTGTTGCTGACTCCGGCATCTTTGTGGAGCTATTTAATGACTTAGGAGTTAACTAGGCAGGTTACAATAAAAACATACATAAATTAAATGGTGATACTCTAGGGGCAAAGCCATGAGTCTCGGGGAGCCTGCCCCCCCTCTCCCCACTTTGGTTTCAAGCCTCCTTCAAAATTCCATCAACAAGTTAATGGCTGATGACGATGCCCAAGCCCCACCAGCTGAAGAGGTCCGCTGTCCCAGCCTCCACCCGTGTTGCCTAAATAGTGTTGAAGCTGGTGGCAGTCTTTGGCTGCTGAAGCCAGCCATCTTACACGTGCAGGCGTGTGGGTGTCTGCAGCTGAAGCACATATCAATTTGTATGCTATTCGGGCAGCTCGGAAAGGGCTGAGGCAACGGACCTTTTCGGCTGGTGGAGCTTGGGGATCCCAACAAGCAAAGGTATGATTTAAACACAGCTGCGAGGGAAGGGGAAGAACTGAGAGGAAATAAGGGGCCCCCTTCATCCACCCCCCCCCCCGGGCCTCCTCCCCAAATGGTTGTCTTCTCTGTACTCAATATCCGTGGACAACCTGTTCATATCCATAGCCTCCCGAGTTCTGATAATGTTAATCTCAAGACAAAAACGCTTGGAGCAGTAAATCAAAATCCAACCTTGTTAATGAAGGCCCCACAAGTCATTCCTACAGATCTTGTTAACACGGATGCTGTAAGTGGGTGTAGCTCTTGAGCAACTTTTTCTAGAGACCAGCAAATTTGTGCTACTTCCTTAGCGACAAAATAATGCAACTTAAGTTCCTACAGGTCTCAATACGCTTGTCAATATAGATTTTGTAAGTTTGTTTTCTGTGTCTTTAGGCATTTGATTTGTTGAACCTTGAGGTAGAGCAGTTAGGAGTAGTGCTGCCCAATTCAGAGAAAAATATTTTGAATCGATTCGATTCACCCTGTTGAATCGATTTTTTGATTCGATTCGATTCAGCTTTTTAAGTTTAAACATTTCATTTAACCAAGGCAATATCATATCAAAAATTCCCAGCTTCCATCCCCAGCCCCAAGACTCACCAGCCCCCCTGCCGATTCTCAACCCCCCCTGCTGATTCTGAGCACTCCCTACCGATTCTCTGCCCCCCCCTGCTGATTCTCAGCCCTCCCTGCCGGTTCAGTTACTTACTCGACTGGATGTGGATTTGTGGGGAAGAGAGGAGAAATGCGAAGACAGCCAAAAAATACCCTTTGTTTCCGACTGGTCTGCTGCACGAGGTCTGCTCGCTCCCCCTCGACGCTCCCATGCCCTTTCGTTTCTTCTGATGTAACTTCCGGTTTTGCAAAACCAGAAGTTACATTAGATGGGAACGAGTCCGGAGTCCGGCGGCCGGCTGTGAAAAAAGAATGAACTTTAATCGGGATGAATCGCTAAGTCCGTTTTTTTTACAAAAACGAACCAATTCGAATCGTGAATCGGGCAGCACTAGTTAGGAGGCTTGAGTCAAGGTGGCAATTTATAAAAGATATTGGACTCTCAATATGGAACAGTCTGGGGTCTCAGCAACCACTGTGTTCTGAATGTCTAGCTACTCTAGGGTTATAAAGCTCTCTGTCTCTGGTCCTTCTCTTGCTCTCTTTCTCAAAAAAAATGACATATATATTCATATTTTTCTACTCGCACTTGGGGGGTCTATGGCAGGAGACCTTTTTTCTTTTGTATCCCTCTATATCTTAGGAAGCACTTACAAGTCCCAAGCCTGACACCCAACATTAATCTAATCTTTACCACGCTTATATTTTGCCAAATCCCCCCTCCCCCTCCCACCCCGCGGTTCAAAGCATTAAGCAAGGGCATATCCTGAATTACAAAAAAATAGCAAGTAAACATAAACCAAAATGTTTTAAGTGAAGGTCAAAATCAAGAATAAGGTATTAGAGATCTTAAAACCAAAAGGTAAAGAATTCCTAAATTCAAAAAACGTTTAGCTGAGGAGAAATAGAGCAGAAAAATGTCTTTTGATCTGAGTGGTGCGATTAATTTGGAGAATGAAAAGAGCTCAGCCAGATGTTTGGGACCGGACCAAAAATGTTGAAAAAAGGGCAACCCAAAGTAAACCGTATTCTAGCTTGAGCTGGTAACCAGGTTAGTCGAAGGTGTGCCAGCAGAGATGTACACCATGGGCTCCAAGCCTGGCTGGGTGGGGGAGTATGTGATTGCTGGCCATCTGTCCCTTCTTTCCTTCAGAAAGGTAATGTTGTGAAATTGTGCTTTTTTTCCCATTTTTAGATGATATGACAGCTGAAGCCTTTGCTGACAGAAGGGAATTTGAAAAACTAGTCCATGCTTTCAGCACTAGAAGGCTAGACTACTGCAACTCTCATTTGACTGCACTCAGAAAATCTAACTTCCAACACCTGAACTTTTATTAACATAGTAAATGACGGCATCCAGTCTGCCCAACCGTACATGCTCCATAAATTAATCATTTAATCCAAATGGTCCTTTTTTCATAGATATTTCTGGGCCAGAAACCCAGAGCTCTGCCCGGTAGTGTGCTTAGGTTCCATCCACTAGAGTCTCCGTCAAAGCCCACACTAGCTCATCTAAACCGTCCCAGCCATCGAAGCCCTCCCCAGCCCATCCTCAACTGAATGTCCAGTACTGGCCTTAATTCCTTCAATATATACCCATTATTTTCTGTTATTGATTTTATTTATATTCTATGTATGTATTCTTGTAACCTGCTTAAGTTTTAGGTGGGATATAAGCTTGTTAAATAACAAGAAAACAGAGCAGCTTGATTGATAACTGGGACTAAGAGATTTGAACGTATTACACCAGTGTTGCACCGGCTGCCTGTGGCTGCAGCCATCACTTTTAAGATGATGTGTTTCGTATATAAATTGCTTTGTGTGAGACTTCCAACCTACCTTTCTGATCAGCTGCATTCATCCCAAAAGAGTCTTCTTCGGCTTCCAGGTCTTGCGATTATTAAGCTTTCAAAGACTAGAAAAGGAAGGTATTCACATATGTGAGACCTTTGCTTTGGAACGCTGCCTGAAGAACTTCAAAATGCCTCTTCCTGCCTTAGTTTTCACAAAATGTTTAAAGACTTGGCTATTTCAACAGTGTTTTCATGAATGTGTTTTTTGAAATGTTATTGCTAATTGTTACATGTAAACTGCTTTGACACTAAAGCATAAATGTGGTATATAAAATTAAAAATCCAGTCGTCTCTCAGCCAACATCTCTACGAGGCCGAGGAAGATATAGTGGATGGCAGAGGACCTCCAAAGGACAGAAAGATGTAGTGGATGGTGTGGATAGGCAGACTAGAAAGACCACATGGTCTTTATCTGCTGTCATTTTGCCTTTTTCTGTGTATTATTTCAGGTTGTCGTACTCAAAGGACAAGCATCAGTTGTGTCACTGTCAGGGAAAGTGAAGAAATCTGTGGCTGAGGTGATGAAAAGTTCTGAGGAGAGGTTGGGGGCGGGAGAAGGTTAGATGGAGGGGTGTGGAAATGGACCGTGGTTTATTGGTAGGGGTGGGGGGACTTGGGCTTAGTTTAAATGATGCATTTGTCCATCTTTTCTCCTGTTGCAGATGTCAAAAGGAGCAGGCACGATGGGGTGGTGAAGGGACATTGACTGTCTTCAACACCGTCTACCCAACTGGACTGAAGTGCTTTCTTCCACCCTAGAAACTCAAATTCCATTAGAACTAGCAGGGACTTTGGCTTTTTGCATCTTGCAGTTTGCTTTGTGGATTAGGGACGTCCATTTTGGCAACATTCTGCAAGAGGTAAAGTAGCAGGAGAGACGCCTTTGTGGATCTTGGGAGAGGTAAGTTGTAGCACTTCAGATGCTACCGGCATGCGCCCCAGTTTTTCTAAACCATCATCGTCTTTTGGGGATATTGGGAATTCAGTGTCCCATTCTTGTACAGAGTTTGGGGAATATGGGTAGCACGAGTTGAGTGCTCATACTCTTAATATTTTCACTTTGCACTATATCTAACCTGCAGGAAGTAGGTGACGGTTATGTAATCTAGTATAAAAGCAAAATAATAAAATCTAATATCTTGAAAGCAAACCTTAACTTAGCATAGCATGATTTCTTATATACCGCAGCAACCGTGCGGTTCGGAAATTAAGAGATAGTAGATTAAGCCAGATAATTCCCCAAAAATATTGACAATAAACAGTACGTTTATTTCTTTATTTTAAAATTTCTATTCCACATAGAACCTAAGCAGAGCGCACTAAACGCTAATGCGTCCATCGACTGACGTGCCTGTGTTAGCGTTTAGCGTAATCGGTTGGCGCCCTAGTAAACGAGGGCCATAATCTTCACAGATAAAACCAAAATGACATCAGCTATCCGCACATCATCATCACTCCTTCTTTCGATTATCTAAGTACAGAAGTCTCAGAGAACATTTCACTGTAAAAGAATGTTTGAACAACATATCACAAATAAATACCTCCCTCCCCCTTTTACAAAACCGTAGTGCGTTTTTTAGCGCTGGCCGCAACAGTAACAGCTGCGACGCTCATAGAATTCCTATAAGCGTCGGAGCTGTTACTGCTGCGGCTGGCGCGATGGTTTTGTAACATAGTAGATGACGGCAGATAAGGACCCGAATGGTCCATCCAGTCTGTTCAACCGGATTCAATTTAAATCTTCTGAGCTATTTCTGGGCAAGAATCCAAAGTTCTACCCGGTACCGTGCTTGGGATCCAACTACTGAAGTCTCCGTCAAAGCTACACCCTCCCAGCCATTGAAGCCCTCCCCAGCCCATCCTCCCCCAAACGGCCATATAGAGACACAGACCGTGCAAGTCTGCCCAGTACTGGCCTTAGTTCTTCAATATTTACTATTATTTTCTGATTCTAGATCCTCTGTGTTCATCCCACGCTTCTTTGAACTCTGTCACCGTTTTCCTCTCCACAACCATTCCACCAGGAGCGCATTCCAGGCATCCACCACCCTCTCCGTAAAGTAGAATTTCCTAACATTGCCCCTGAATCTACCACCCCTCAACCTCAAATTATGTCCTCTGGTTTTACCATTTTCCTTTCTCTGAGAAAGATTTTGTTCTACATTAATACCTTTCAAGTATTTGAACATCTGAATCGTATCTCCCCTGTCCCTCTTTTCCCCTAAGATATACATATTCAGGGCTTCCAGTCTCTCCTCATATGTCTTTTAGCACAAACCTCCTATCATTTTCGTCGTCCTCCTCTGGACCATCTCAAGCCTTTTTGTGTCCTTCGCCAGATACGGTCTCCAAAACTGAACACAATACTCCAAGTGGGGCCTTACCAACGCCCTGTACAGGGGCATCAACACCTTCTTCCTTCTACTGGCAATGCCTCTCTTTGTACAGCCCAGCATCCTTTTGGCAGCAGCCACTGCCTTGTCACACTGTTTTTTCACCTTTAGATCTTTGGACACTATCACCCCAAGCATGTAACTTACCCCTGCCTTGTAAGGGGTAAATTACATGCTACGCAATATTACAAATTGAAAAAAATTAATACCGTCTTTTAATTACAACTATAATCAAACCAATTAAATGTATAAGAGACGTATTAAGGAGGGAATTAATCAATGTGTGCTACTGTTAAGGCTATTTTAAGACAGGGTCCCATTTTATCCATCTTAGCAGCAGATAAAAAGCTCACAAAACCACCTCTAATCGTTCCTTGAAACTTCATCAAACAGCTATGGTTTAAGTTTCTTCTTCAACAGCAACAAACTCTTTCCTCATTTTCAGTTCAAGAGAAGATTATTCCATGACAAGAGAGTTTTTCCACCAGATTATCTCACCCACTGTGCTCTACGAAATTGTATTGTATTTACAGGCTTTGTAGTCAGAGAATTTCTTCGTTATATAGAGCTGTAGAAGATGTTTTAGGTATGTGGTATTATGGTGTTACTAATATGGCATGAATAATCTGTGGCCAGTCCTACCAGGCATCGTATACACATTTTCCGGGGGGAAAATGAGACCCCTTAAAAATTCCTTTGCTATTATTGAAACATTATTGTTGAATGCTACGTAGTATAACAAGTCCAACTTCAGCCTTAACATAAGAACAGCCTTACTGGGTCAGACAAATGGTCCATCAAGCCCAGTAGCCTGTTCTCATGGTGGCCAATCCAGGTCACTAATACCTGGCCAAAACCCAAAGAGTAGCAACATTCCAGAATCCCAAAGAGTAACAAAAGATTCCAGAACCCCAAAGAGTAGCAACATTCCATTCATGCATCTCTCCTCTCTCCCCTTCCATCAATATTTCCATCCTCTTTGTATCTCTTCCCTTCCATATAACATCTGCCCTCTCTCTCCCCCTTTCCTTCCATCCAGCATCACCCCTTTCACTTCCCCCATTCTATCATCTCCCTCCTCTCTGTACCCCCATTCCTCCCAACAACTGCCCTCTCCCCTGCTCTATCTAGAATCTGTCTTCCCACTTCTATACAAGATCTACCCCACTCTCTCCCCCACCCATACCATTTCCACCAGCTTCTGACCTCTCTCTTTCCTCCCACCCCACTTCCACCAGTGTCTACCCCCTCTCTCCCCCACATTATGAAGTGTTTGACACTACTGAGCTGTTGACTCAATGAATTTAGGGGTTTCATTAATCAAGAGCTCAACTGGTTTGCAAATTTGATGCTCTGGAGCTCCAGAAGTGTCTTGAATTTTAGGCAGAAGTTTATGCTGCGGTAAGATGTTTTTAGGTTATTTGGAAAAATGTTGGAGGTCCCTTTTTTCCCGTGTATATGTAGCATTGACAATATGCATGAACCCTTATCAGATGTAGACTTTACTGTGATTCTATATCACCCCCTCCAATTCCTTTTCTACAGGAGTCTCCTTCAACATGTCTCTTTAGTAGAGTCACCTCTGCTTGGATGAAGGAAAATGTCACAGGGGAACTACTACGAGTGTGAGAGGCGAGGGCAGAACATGGCTTACAGCGGGCGTCCCATGGCAAATTTGGGAGACCTTGGCAGCAATGGTGGGATCGGTGAAAGTGAAAATTCCATTGACCTGGCGGCCTACATTGACTCGGGGGAGGAGCTCCTCTCTGACCTCTTTCCTCCAAAGCAAGATCGGCTGAAGGGCACCTTCCACTATTTCCCATCAGAGACCCATGCTGCCTATGGATATGCCCACCAGTATGCCACTGACCGGAAAGCAATGTTAGGTGGCTACAGCCCCAGTTATGACCCCAGGACTGTGATCGTGAAGGAGGAACCACGCATTCAGGATCCTGGAAGGAGTACTGGCCGGGCAGGCTTCAACCCATTGCAGTATCAAGTAGCGCAGTGCGGGCAGACAGCAATGCACTTACAATCAGCAGTGGGACCTACCCAGCAACCAGTACGCATATTTAAGGTGAGAGAGAGCTGCATCCGTGCACTGTCTGCTCGCAGGCAGAATGTGAGGGCTGGTTAGGCTTGAGTTAGTGACTCCACTTTGCTGTCACATAGTAACATAGTAGATGACAGCAGATAAAGACCCAAATGGTCCATCTAGTCTGCCCAACCTGATTCAATTTAAATTTTTTTTCTTCTTAGCTATTTCTGGGCAAGAATCTAAAGCTCTGCCCGGTACCGCTCTTAGGTTCCAACTACTGAAGTCTCCGTCAAAGCTCACTCCAGCCATCTACACTCTCCCAGCCATTAAGGCCCTCCCCAGCCCATCCTCCCCCAAATGGCCATATGAAGAAATGCAGAGACAGAGGATTTGATTAGGAGAAATGATCAGACCAAATAGTCTCTGCATTTCTCTAGCAATCGGCAGCAGGATAGCTCAGTGGAGAT
Organism: Geotrypetes seraphini; assembly: GCF_902459505.1. Taxonomy (NCBI): domain Eukaryota; kingdom Metazoa; phylum Chordata; class Amphibia; order Gymnophiona; family Dermophiidae; genus Geotrypetes; species Geotrypetes seraphini. Next base: position 5,024,328 of record NC_047099.1, on the reverse strand, counting down.
TTAGAAGGTCCTGGGAAGTGCTCACATGGGATAACATGATAACATAATAGATGTAGCAGATGACCATTTGCTTTATTTAGCTTAAGGATATCTCCCAGCTGTCAGGCTTGAATATCAAAGCCCATCACACACCTAGAAATATCTTCCAAAGACTTTTAAATATATGTTTATTCTCTAATTTATCACTCATTCACTCATATCACTCGTTCACTCATTCTCTAATTTATCACTCATTCACTCATATCACTCGTTCACTCATATCACTCATTCTCTAATTTATGCTCATTTACCATAAATTGCTCTGTAAAAAAAAGCCCATATCGCATGTAGCGTAACTGCAGTAGGGTGCCACATTCAATTGTTTGTTACTGCATTATTGTGATTTATTAGTCAGCATTTGAAGAAAAGAATCTGCTTAACCATCCCTCTCTTTACGAACGGCAGCTGCGGTAACTGCTCCGATGCTCATGGGAATTCTGTGAGCCGGCGGAGTTGTTGCCGCCGGCGCTAAAACCCGAGCTCTGCGTGCGTAAAAGAGGGGGCATGTTTGCTATTGTATTCTTATGCTGTATGACATTTGAAGGGAAGAAATTGTTTAATTATGTCAATTTTATGATATGGTTTAGTTTTATTTAATTTAATTGATGTAAATGGTATAAAAAAGTTTTAAATAAATAAATCAATCACATCTCACAAAGGGGTCCTTTTACTCAGGCTAAATGCTAACACGCCCATTATATTCTATGGACACGTTAACATTTAGCGTGTGCTAAATCGGCTGGAGCGCCTTAGTAAAAGAGAGGGAACATGTACATGGGCATAAGAGGATCAGCTGCTTCATCCAGGTCTGGATTCTTTATAAGAACATGTCTGACAAAGGTGAGCAGTAGAACAAATTTTTTAATAAACATAAGAAGCGGAGACTTAGAGGGGACATGATAGAGATTTACAAGATCACGAAGGGCATAGAGAAAGTGGAGAGGGACATACTCTTCAAACTTTCAAAAACTACAAGAACGAAAGGGCATTTGGAAAAATTGAGAGGGGACAGATTCAGAACCAATGCTAGGAAGTTCTTCTTCACCCAAAGGGTGGTGGACACCTGGAATGAGCTTCCAGAGGGCGTGATAGAACAGAGTACGGTATTGGGGTTCAAGAAGGGATTAGACAATTTTCTGAAGGAAAAGGGGATAGAAGGGTATAGATAGAGGGTTACGTAACAGGTCTGGACCTGATGGGCCGCCACGTGAGTGGACTGCTGGGCGTGATGGACCCTTGGTCTGACCCAGCAGAGGCACGGCTTATGTTCTTATGTTCTGGCAGAAACCCAAACAGTAGAAACATTCCATGCAGAATCCCAAAGAATAGCAAGATTCCGCAATCCCAAATACTGTTGTAGCAACATTCCTTGCTCCTATCTTGCCAATGCCCCGATAGTGGCTGCCAGGCATGCCAGGAATCGTGCCAAAGCCCTGCTGGTGCATTTTAGTTGAGCTCTCCATGGAGGAATAACCTAATGGTTAGAGCAGCAGGCTAAGAGTCAGGGGAGACAAGTTTGAAATCTTCCCGCAGCTCCTAGTGATCTTGAGCAAGTCACTTGGCCCTCCACTGCTTTGGGAACAGACTATAAAGGGTGATGAAGGTTAGATGCCAATTGTGTGTAGTGATATATAAAATAGATGCAGCTGCATGCATGAGATGTTCTGTATAATTAGCATGCTAGTTGTATGGGAGGTACCAGTGGGCAGATCATGGGCATTTTGCCTAGTAACTTTAATAAATTACATCAGACGCATGTATTGCAAAGCGCCCCTAGACGCCCTGGCGTGCCTTTGATCTGGTCTAAGTTGTTGCGCCTAAGTTTCAGTGCGTCAAACCAGCTTTCTGCTACAAGGGTTAAGCACACCTCAACCCCATTACAAAGAATGACATGAGGTCAAATTTTTCCCCGTCCCACCGAGTTCTTCTCCTGTCCCTGCCCCATTCCTGCAAGCTCCGTCCTCATCTGCACGAGCCTCAAACACTTTAAAATCATAAGCGTTCGAGGCTTGTGAGGTTAAGGCAGAGCTTACAGGAATGGGACAGGCACAGCGACCAAACTCACAGGGACGGGATGGGGACATTGAGTTCTCACAGGGACGGGGACAAATTTGTCCCCGAGTCATTCTCTAGTGCTAAACACACTTTGATGCCACTACATTTCGGTGCCACCTCCAGGGAAAGGAAGATACCCGCTGTACCCAAACCTAACTCTCCTTGAGTAGGAACAAAATCCAGGGAGGAAGGGACTGGGATAGCACCTTTTTGCAGTTATACAACCACATTCAACGGGGTTTATTTTGTACCGAGGATTAAGTGACTTGCTCAGGGTCACAAGGAACTGCAGTGGGAAACAAACTCGCAATCTCAGGGTGCAGCTGTGCCACTAGGCCTCTCCTCACCCTTTCTTTTGTTAGTTTATTTATTTAAAAGCCTTTCTAATCCTCACATCCACAATTCTAAGCAGAGAACAATAAAAGAGACATCGGTGAGAACCAGACATTTTTCCCTCTCTGTCCTGGTGGGCTCACAATCCTTCTAATGGGGCAATGGGAGGATTAAGTGACTTGCTCAGGGTCACAAGGAGCAGCGTGGGTTTAAATCCACAACCTCAGGGTGCTGAGGCTGTAGCGTTAACCACTGTGCCACTCTAGAAATCAGAATGTAATAAAGTGAGCCAGGTATAGGACAATGAAGCCATTGTGACATCACTGATGAGGTTGGCTCTTATTGGTGGAATGAGGCATTATGATGTCACAATACCAGCTCTGCTTATCAGAAGCTGAAACTTTTCACACTATTTATTGATTGAATTTTCTATACTGTTCTCCCAGGAGAGCTCAGAATGGTTTACATGAATTTATTCAGGTACTCAAGCATTTTTCCCTCATCTGTCTGATGAGGGATTAAGTGACTTGCCCAGGGTCACAAGGAGCAGCGTGGGATTTGAGCCCTCAACCTCAGGGTGCTGAGGCTATAGCTCTAACCACTGTGTCACACACGCCCCCACTCATTCCACTAAGCTACTGTCTTTTTTCTGCATTTTTTGATAAATTAGTCTATTTGAGTGCACAGAAATACAGCTTAATAAACAATATGGCCTGAATTCTGTTAACGGGCCCCACAAAAACAGTGGTGGCCACGTCTCAATTACACTTCGGTGCTGTTACCAGAATAGCGGCTGTAAGCGCCGGGAATGTAGGCCAGGGTTTTAAAGGCTTACATTACCAGTGCCTAAGTTTTTTTGAGAACTGGGCCTAGTGGTACCTAAGGTCATCTCCATCCCTAAGCACACCTATTTTGACCGTAGGGACCACTAGCCTACTGAAGGGACCACTAGCCTGGGGGTCCAGACAGCTTTTCAAAACCCAGCACTTTGTCCGGATTTTGAAAACCTGTGTCAGCCAAGGCAGGCCGTGGGGGGGCGGGGCTAGGGGGGCTTGGAGGCGGAGCTAGGAGGAAAATCTGGCAACCCTACACTAGCCACCATGCTATAAGCACGATTCAGGCGCCTATTTTTTTTTTTTTTTAATAATGGGTTTATAATTGGTTTTAAATGACTCGATCAATTAGCACACTGGTTAAAGCCAATTAAGTTAAATGCCGGAAGGCGCTTTCCGGAGCCTGACTTACGGCACATGTTATAGAATATGGCCCTACAGGTGCAATGTTTAAAGGATTCGAGCTTCTAATTTTGAAAATCGGGCTCTTTGAATATTTACTGGGGTTGAAGGCTTTATGGATGCTTTTTAGGGTGGCAAAACTGGCTGAGCCTGGGTCTAGTAAGTGCTGGTCCTGTGGGTACTTTTAATGCTGTTTGCTTGTTTGGGATTTAAAATATTGGGGGGATTCAGTTTAGGAAAAGATTACAACTGTGCTGGGATCAGCTGTCTCATCTTGTGAAGAAGGAGAAACTAAGTGGTTTGATCTGCTTATGGGCTTAGCTATTCAGAATGGAAAGATAATGTCCCTTTGTTAGTGAAGCCTGGTGGAATGTTGTGTGCTTGGTTCGTAAGAATGAGGAAGTGTCCGAAAAAGGTGTGGCCACATTGGATGCTTTTTGTCAACTTGGGTTGGGGAATTTGTGTCAAAATATTGAACAAAAAATAAAGGGGGGGGTCCTTTTACTAAGGTTAGCACACTAAGGGCTTCTTTTATCAAGCCGCACTAGCGGGGGTAACGCGCGTGATGTTTCATCACGCGCTGGCCAAAAACAACCACCTGCTCGAGAGGAGGCGGTAGCGGCCAGCGCGGCCGGCGGTTTAATGCACGCTATTAAGCACGGCTTCATAAAAGGAGCCCTATATGCTAAGGCATCTATAGAATATAATCTTAAGCGCGCGTGAAATCGGTTAGTAGCGTGCCTTAGTAAAAGGATCCCCACAGTTTTTACTCAAAATTTCACTAAGCAAATTTAAATTTCAGAGCATAAAAAGCAGGTGGCAACAGGGACGGATTTAGGGCGGGAAAATAAGTTACATAGAAACATAGAAAATGACGGCAGAAAAGGGCCTCGGCCCATCGAGTCTGCCCACTCTAATGACCCACCCCCCAACTTCACCCCCCGAGAGATCCCACATGCCTGTCCCAATTTTTTCTTAAAATCTGGCATGCTGCTGGCCTCGATCACCTGCAGTGGAAGTTCATTGCAATGATCAACCACCCTTTCGGTGAAGAAATACTTCCTGGTGTCGCCCTGAAATTTCCCGCCCCTGATTTTCAGCGGATGCCCTCTTGTGGCCGTGGGACTTTTAAGAAAGAAACTATCGTCTTCCACCTCGATACGGCCTGTGATATATTTTCAATTCTAGGCTCATAAATCGAGGCAAACCAATGGCAGGTCTAAATTTTAAGCTTCTAAATTGGGTCTGGCTGAAAATGGGGCACAAATTTCAGAGCATAAATTTAAAGGCTCAGCATTTTCGGAATATCGGACTCTACATTCCTTAACTGGCTTCTATGAATGAACACTTTCTTCCTCGAGTCTCAACAAAATGGGCAGGTCTGAGGTTAATCTGCTCCCACTCAGATATGCTGAGTCTCTTTGGACCTGGGTGTAGGGTTGCCAGATTTTTACTAGTAAAATCCGGACCCCCTAGACTTGTTCCACCCATCCCATCCCGTTATGCCCAAATCCTGCCCCAGCCCTGCCCCCCCACTGCTGCTCTCATCGGGCGGGAGGAAATCTGCGCTTGCGTGGATGCCACGCAGTGACATCACACGCGCACAGGAGTGATGTCATCCATGCTTGCACGGATTTCCCCCTGCCTGACACGATTTAGAGGAGGCTTTTTGAAACCTGGACAAAGTGCCAGGTTTGAAAAGCCGTCTGGACCCCCAGACGTGTCCTTGAAAAGGAGGACATATCTGGGAAATCTGGACGTCTTGTAGCCCTACCTGGGTGAGGGCATGGTGATTCCCGTAAACCAGTCGAGAAGCAAGAGAGCTGAGATGAAATCTTTCTTTTGTATTTATTCATTTATTTGAAAAATCTCTTACCCGCTTATTCCTAGGTGGCTTACAAAATACAGGAAAAGGGGATAGAGGGGTATAGATAGCGGATTACTGCACAAGTCCTGGACCTGTTGGGCCGCCGCGTGAGCAGACTGCTGGGCACAATGGACCTCAGGTCTGACCCAGCGGAGCCATTGCTTATGTTCTTATGTTCTTACAGTCATAGTATGAAAACAGACAGGCAAACACATACAATAATTTCTTCAAAGGAGCAATTGCTTCTCATAAACATCTACAGTGGCGTAGTGATTAAAGCTACAGCCTCAGCTGTAGGTTGTGGGGTTGTGGGGTCAAACCCATGCTGCTCCTTGTGACCCTGAGCAAGTCACCTAATCCCCCCATTGTCCCAGGCCACTAGGAAAAATGCTCAAGTTCCTGTAAACCATTCCGAGCTCCCCTGGGAGAACAGTATAGAAAACTGAATCAATAAATTTCCAATAATCAATCATTTAAATGCTTCCAGAAATAAAGTGGTTTTCAATATTTTCCTAAAGTTTTGTCGATCCAAAAGTGCTTTTAGTGCAACCCTTTAATCCCAGGCATTTGGCGTCTTCCGAAGTGTTCATGGTTTGTCTCCTTCTCAGGGACCTCTTGCAGTGGCCAGTGGCCCGGTGATGGCTTCTGCCTGCAGTCCCATGCCATCTCCCCACCCGAAAGGCAAGAAGGCTCTGAGCAAGGACAGCCTGGAGTACCGGCTGCGCAGAGAGCGCAACAACATCGCTGTACGGAAGAGCCGAGACAAGGCCAAGCGGCGGAACCTGGAAACCCAGCAGAAGGCGCTCGAATACATGGCGGAGAACGAGAGACTCCGGGTGCAAGTGGAGCAGCTGACTCAAGAGCTGGAGACCCTCCGGGGCCTTTTCCGGCAAATTCCTGAGGCTGCTGGCATGGTGAAAGGGGTGGGAGGTTGCGCTTGAGAGTTAGCGTAGAAAGGAGATCCCTCCATTCCAAAACAAAGAAAAAAAAAACCCCATCTAGGAACTAGGAGGGAAACTCCCTATACAAAAAAACCAGACCTTGTGCAGCGGGAGGAAGCAGGAGCCCGTTAAAATATACAGATGCCATGGATACATAGCCGATGCATGAGAAAAGGATGAAGTGGCATTTGCCATGAATGATATTGATTTATATCTCAATAAAATATCTTGTTTTAGAACTATGATTTTTTTTTCTCTCTCTAATGCAAGGTTTCACATGCATCTATAACCACCCCATGTACGTACTCCCATCCCTTAAACCAGGGTTTCCCAAACCTGTCAGATTTGTAGGATGTCCACAATGTGCACTGCATGCAGATTACCTCATGCATATTCATTGCTGATATCCTGCAAGCTCAACTAGCCGGGGAGGGGGGGGCAAGGACAGGCTTAGGAAATGCTGCTTTAAACCTAGTCTTCAATATGCATCAAGAAACAGATAAGGTAATGCATGCAAACCTTCACTCACACACACTAGTGACTAGTCCCTGGCTAAATGCAAAGACTGAGCTGGAGTGCACCATAGAGGATTAAGTAGTCCAGGATTCCCTTGTACCTAGGGTAATAAATGCCCTTCACCATGAGAGGTCAGTTATACTCATAATGGCTAATTAATGCCACTAATTGTAGCAAATTTGCAGCTAATTATTAAATTAAGTCATGCATGCAACTGACACCAGGCCCGGATTCGGTCTCAGAGCACATGAGCGTCCTTTACAGAATCGCGCCTAAGCCCACCTAAAAAAACCCCCAATTCTCTAACCAACATCCATATTACAGACGCCGGTTGGAGAAATGGGTTGCCGCTGAGCTTATCGCAGCAAGGGATCTCCCTGCCGCTTGTCGCATGACAGGAGGGATGCCCAGTCCCTCTGCTGGACACCCCCCACGCCTCTGTCAGACTGCCCAGCCCATCCCCTCGGACCTCCACCTGGACCCCCCCAGAACCTCATCTAACCTTTATTCGATGGCCGGCCGGGTCCTCTCTCCGTCCGTCCATCAGGCTCATCTTCATCTGAATGGTGGGCCTGCCCCTTCCTGGTGCATTGTGGGATGCACCGGGGAAGGGCCTAAAGTCTGATTGGCCCAGGCGCCTAAGATCCCGCCCATAGGAGGGGCCTTAGGCACCTAGGCCAACCTAAGATAGGGAGACACACACAGCTGCCTAAGTCCACCTAAGGCTACTTCCGGGCCAAACCACGCCCACGCCTGTGCCCCTCCCTAGGCTCCCAGAGGTGCCTACCTCAGAAGGTTTTTTAAAAAATGTGCGTCCCAATTAACTGGTTAGACAGCAGTAGGACGCCTATCGCCACCTAACGTTTATAGAATTATTGGGTATGTGTTTCAGATTTCATCACACTTACTCGATAGCTTTATCACATGCCCACTTTGAGGGGGACCATTTCATCTAGCTGCCCCCTATGCCTGGAATAAATGCCCTGAGTTGTTCGTCAAGCCCATTCCCTTCTCTTGTTTAAAAGCAGACTGAAAACCCACTTTTTTCATATACCTTTCAATCCTTAACCTACTCTTCTGCCCTCCAACCTAGCCCGCTGATTAACCATTCCCCTTAACTGTATCCATGACATCCTGTTTGCCTTTGGGAAGCAGAGCTGAGCTTCTGATGTCATAATGGCTCTTCTACCAATAAGAGCCAATCTCATCAGTGATGTCACAATGGCTTGATTGTCCTGTACCTCCTCTGCCCTCCAACCCAGCCAGTCGATTAACCCTTCCCCTTAACTGTATCCATGACATCCTGTTTGTCTGTCTTGCCTGTATAGGTTGTAAGCTCTTTCCAGCAGGGACTGTTTGCAGCGCTGCGTGCGTCTGGTAGCGCTATAGAGATAATTAGTAGTAGTTATTGTTTTATTTAAAGGTTCCTGCTTTTATCTACGTCTAATAAGATGCGTACAGTTAGATCACAGGGGAGGATCACACAGGCTCATGTAGGACTCTGTCCCCTGTTATTATTTAGATCAGGGGTGTCCAACCTGCGGCCCTGGTCGAGGGCGATGCAGTGTTTTCCTCTGCTGCCCCCGGGTGTTTACCGTTTTGCCAGCTCCCTCCTCTGTCTTGCTGCAGCATTTGCACATTTTTTTCGGCCAATGTGGCCCAGGGAAGCCAAAAGGTTGGACACCCCTGATTTAGATGTTTATACAGTATCTTTCTGTATATAAAAATGCAGGGGCTCTTTTACTAAAGGGTATTAAGCCCTAAGGCCTGCTTTGCACAGGGAACACAGGCTCCTGCAAAACATGATTTTCCTATGAGGAAAGGCTAAAGCAGCTGGGGCTCTTCAGCCTGGAGATGATATGATAGAGGTCTATGGCGTGGATGTGAATCGCTTGTTCACTCTTTCAAAAAATACCAGGACTAGGGGGCACGCGATGAAGTTACCAAGTACTAGATTTAAAACAAACTGGAGAAAATATTTCTTCACACAACATGTAATTAAACTCTGGAATTCATTGCCAGAGAATGTGGTGAAATCAGTTAGCTTAACGGGGTTTAAAAAAAGATTTAGATAATTTCCTAAAAGAGAAGTCCACAGGCTATTGTTGAGATGGATTTGGGGAAATCCACTGCTTATTCCTAGGATAAGCAACATAGAATCTGTTTTACTACTTGGGATCTTGCCAAGTACTTGGGACCTGGGTTGGCCACTGTTGGAAACAGGATACTGGGCTTGATGGACCTTCAGTCTTTCAGTATGACAGGTCTTAAGTTCTTATGTGAGTCAAGTTTAGGACAATTGAGCCATTGTGACATCACTGCTGAGGTTGGCTCTTAGCATTGGTGGAATGAGGCATTATGACATCACCATCTCAGCTCTGGAATGTTGCTACTCTTTGGGTTTCTAGCTGGTACTTGGGACTTGGGTTGGCCACTGTTAGAAACAGGATTCTGGGTTTGATGGACCTTCGGTCTGTCCCAGTATGGAAATCCTTATGTCAAAGCATTTTGCAGTGTACACAGTAAGCGTATATTTACTATTTTTGAGAAATTTGTAGGGGACATGTCGCAGGCGGAGAAGGAGCATGGAAGCGTCAACCAGCCACGTTTGCATTACTGGTTAATGCAGGAGCCCTTAGCGCTTCTTCAATAGGAGCCAGTAAGTGCTCAAACTCTTTTTGCAGCTGCCACGCCCAAATAGGAACCAAAGAATAAAAAGAAAATGCCCGACTTTTATGCTGTGGCAAATCTGAGCTTAGTGCACGGGAAAGTCCTAAGCCCGGATTTCACTGCACCTTTGTAAAAAGGCCCCTAAATCAACATTCAAGTTAAAACCCCAAAACAGCCCTGACGGGGATTCCCTTACCCTCCTCAGCCAACTTATTCTGTGGGTTGAACCTTGCAGGGCTCAGACCAGTAGGTAAAGCCCCTTTGTACCCAAAGCACAGTGAAATCAGCTTAGGCCAAAGTTCTCATTCAAAGGAGTTTTGCAGCCCTGGGAAGCAGTTCCCTGAGACTTGGTCAGCAGCTGGAGTGAGCTTGCTCCATTCCTGCAGAGCAATTGTGAAAGGTAGGTTGGCACATAGCGCTGGCGATTGACTCAGGGGTGGGAAGCTGAACATCAGCAAAGACTTCAGCAAAATGCCGAGAGCGCTGGGGCTGAACGTGGCCTAGCGGAGAGAGGATGGAGACGGCGGAGGAGAGGGATGAAAGAGGATCCACCAGGAGAACTAGGGAAGGGAGCTGCAGGTGAAGCATTCCTCTCAATGACAGACAGAGAGACTACGAGGGGAGGGGGGGGAGGAAGGGAGGGAGCCGCAGGTGATTTCGAAGTCTTCCTGTCAGTTTTCAGCAGCTTCCTTCTCCTCTCTCATCAGCACCACAGGCCAGAGCCTTGTCAAAACTGTCGACATCACCCCCCCTGTGGTCTCACTGTCCTGTCCTGATAAGAAACAAACACTCCCACCTCCACCACACACATACTCCCCATTGCATAGAGTTACACAAGATACCCCATCCTTCCCTCCCCCTGCAACTGAGATCTTGTCCAAATCCTCAACAGTGAGCAACACTTGCATGCACACAGATATAGAAACACGCACAACACTAAAGGCAGCTATCCCTCCAGGATAATATAATTTACAGAATATCTGCTCTTCCATCCTACCCGACATGAATTAATCTGTTTTCCTAGGCAGCAGAAACTCTCTGGCATTCCATAAATACTTACAAAGAAATAAGCTATCAACAATGTATTAAAATAAGCAGTAACTTCCGTCTAATCTGAGCTGGGCACTCATCCCATTGCTGGTATAGAGCTTAGCATGCCTCTAGACATTTACGAGCCAGTGGTGTAGCCACGGCTGAGCCTGGCTGGGTCATTTTGCTTCAGGCCCACCCAGTGGGGGCACTCTTTGTTACTTAGTAACATAGTAAATGACGGCAGATAAAGACCTGAACGGTCCATCCAGTCTGCGCATAAGTTCTACCTATTTTAAAAATGCATGATTAGATTAATTTGTCTCTTCTTTGATACTTCTGGGTCGTAGACTGTAAAGTTTGGTATTGTCCTAAGTTCCAAGCTCACTCCAGCCTATCCAACCATCCCGTTGTCTGCAGGACATCTACCGTAAAGTCTGGCCAGTAACGTCCTCGTGTCCGCAGCCCATCCTACACCGAATCACCACATATGGGACACAAACCATACAAGTCTGTCCAATACCGGCCTTAGTTCTTTAATTTATACCATTTGTTTTCTAATTAGAGAGCCTCTGTAAATACCATTTGTTTTTTAATTAGTTAATGTAGTTGGCAGAGATCCCCGGGCTCCGGCAGCTGAAAAGTGCTTTCTGGAGCGCCCCCTAGCAGTCTCGGCCCCACGACAGTCAGCAACACATTTCCAGCCTCCGACATTGGCTAACTCCCCCCTCCCGTGCATGTTCATTTGGCACTCCTGGGCATGTGTGCGGGTGGGGAGGATGCTGGTTGAGCTGAGCGTGCACGGTGGGGGCAGTGCTGGTGTCAGTGGCTGGAAACGTGTAGTTGAGGGGAGGGGACTCCAGAGAGCACTCTTTAGCTGCCGGAGCCCTGGGATCCTCGCTAGCCATTCTTACTGCTTCAGGGGGGGGGAGAAAAATAGTGGGCAAAGAGGAAATTCATCTGTCATGCCCACCTAGTCGGCCTGGCCTGCGGAGAATTTGTTCTTCTGTTTTTCTGCTATTGCTGAGACAACATGAGATTCAGAATAATTTTTACAAGGTAACTTCTGTGGATCAATGTCTACTTCTGATCTGCACCTATCATTGGGGGGAGATAATAGCTGAAAAGCAAATTTAAGTTTAATTCGTAAGAACCGCTATACCATATCAGAGCAAAGGTCCACAAAAGTTATTTATGCAGGTGTGACGTATGTGAGCATTATTTATCAAGTACAGCTGAAAAACATTTAGAAGCACTGTTTATAGGCCTAAAAATGGACTCGGTACCTTCCACACAACCTATGACATGGCACCGGGCTATGTGATGGCTAAGCTTCTTTCGTACGTACCGAGCCTTTTATGTTTCCTCAAATTGTAGTTCTTCCTCTATTCCTCGCATTCCACCTCCTTTCCCAAGTCAAGTTTGTTTGGGTCATGTTCATTATTTGTTGCTCGTTCCCCATTTTTATAATGTACAATGCTTCAAATTTTATGATTAGCGTTCAATCAAATTTTAATAAACTATGAATCTATTTAAATCATTTTCCATCCCGTTTTCCCCAGGGAGCTCAGAACGGGTTACAGGTTAAACATACATAAAATACAGTCAACAGGATGACAGCTACAGAACAATTGTACGATACAATCTTGTGTCCTAATTCTTTACATACTAGGGGGCTCATAATCGAAACAGAAATACGTCTAAAAAACGGCCTTAGACGATCAGTGAGACAAGTTGTCCAAGTGCCGATAATTGAACTGGGTTTTAGATATATCTAAAAACAACTTAGACCTTCACAGTGCTGCAGTACGCACAGAGCAAAAGGGGCGTTTTAGGAGGAGTGGTGAGAGCGGGATATGGGTCATCCTAGACTTAGACCTGGTTTTAGATGGCCTAAGTCACAACGTCCAAGTTCTGTCCAGGCAGTGTTGTAAAACTTTTGGTTATACATGTAGTATGACTAAGTCACAAGAAGGTATCCAAAGTGAGCAAATGACCACTGTAGGGACAAAGTACAGACCCCTACACACTCCCCCCGCAGCCTGGCATAGGAAAGCCTAGTAGAGCTGCACAGAGGTGGCTTAAGTGGTTTGGGGGGCTGGGCTAGTGAACCATGGAGAGGAGGACCCAGGCCCATAAGCCACTCTAACCACTGCATGCATGGTGAAATATGTACACCCCCCCAAAAACCACAAACTGTTATGTACTACCATATAAGTGGCACCTGCAGCCATAACGGAGTGGTAGACAGGTGAGTCTAGTCGGTTCTGGGGGTGTTTGGGGGGGGCTCACCATGACCTATAATGTTGTTGTGGTGAGATGTGTATGTGGCACCCTTTTTGCGACATTCACAGCAGTGTCCTGTAAGGTTCCCCACTACTCTGGTGCAATGTTTGGGTGTCCAGTCCATCACTTTGCTGACCCCGCCCACGTCCAAAAGGTCTTTTTCTAGCCGTTTTTGACTTGGACGCATTTTTGGATGAAAATGAGGTATAAAGATGGACGACTTAGCGGTCTGGATGATCAGACGGCTGGACATAGATGATTTTCCGAAAATGGACCTTTTCCCATGTCCGACTTTGGGCAACTAGCGGCTTAGGCCCAAAACCGACTTAGACGTATCTTTTGATTATGCCCCTCCAGGGGTCTAATACCAATAAACCTAAAATAGAGTTCAGAGGTTAAAGTTTGCCATAGTTACAGTGGAAGATGTTTCAATACCAGTTTCTTTCCTAACGTGAGACATATTGGGATTTAGTACCAATATACGTTTCTTTGTAATCCATCGGTCATGGGCAGGGGAGTTAGATGAAGAGGTAGGTTTTTATTGTTTTCCTAAAGCTGAGGAGTCCTTCAAGGGATCTATGGCAGTACATTACGATTTTGGTGGTCTCACATTTTCCATCATGAATGTAGTGGTTAGAGTGGCCGGTCTGGGTCCGGTATGGTTCTCTAGACGCCCCCAACCCCCCCAGGCTACTTAAGAGACCTCTGGGCAGCTCTACTAGGCTTTCTGATACCAGGTGTTGATGTTCTGGAGACAGGTATTCTGATCTTTGTGGGGGTGTGAGGGGGTCAGTGATCACTGGGGGAGTGTGTGAGGCTCTTGTCTTTGCAGTGGTTATCTGGTCACTTTCGATACCTTTTTGGCACTTATACCTGTCTTATACGTTGTGAGTTAGACAATGTAAAGTTTCATCTAGCAAGTCTCGTAAAACATTTGATTATCCTAGCAGGACGACTAAGTCTAGGTCAGCCCACACGCCACAGCCTAACCACTCCTCCAGAAATGCCCCGTTTAGCTCTGGGCGCACAGCGGCATTCAGAGGCCAGAATTTCAGTTTATCAGCACTTGGACAACCTGTCTTTTAGGTCATCCAGGTGCCGACTTGGGCGGGATTTTAGACGTGTATAAGTTTCGATTATGAGCCCCCTATTGTTCAACAAAGGAGACCAGGCACATTGCAAATATTCAGCATGCTGTGTTTCTTCTCTCCTGCCCGCGATCAGCTGAGCCAGCAGGGAGAAGAGGGAGTTGTGATCAGCTGAGTGGGCACTGGAGCCGCAATCAGCTTAGCCAATATTGGAGCCATGATTAGCCAAGGTGGTACCAGACCCGCCATCAACTGAGCCAGAGGCTGAACTGATCATGGCTTTCTCTCCCCCTGCCAGCTCAGCTGATTGTGGTCAGGGGAGAAGAGGTCTTTGGTAGTGGGCAACAGACAGGGGAGCCTGGAAACTGCTGAGCCTGCTCAGAAGAACTGTGCTTATAGCAGGCGCCAGGCACAGTTCCTCCCCACTTTTATCGGGATACTCCGCACAAACATCATGCATATGATTTGCATGCTATTTGTGCAGGGCATCGACCGATAAAAAAAAAAAAAATCACTCCCAACTTGGTATTTATTACTATGTTGCCGGAGCTTTGAGAATTGGGGCCTGTTCCACCAGTGGCCAGAAGAGGTCAGTAGAGATCCACAGAAATAGGGGGGATGATCCCAGTGAGCAGAGATGGGGGGGTCAGTCCTGGGTCTGGTGGGGGGGTGGGGGGGTGAGTAAGAGAGCAGGCCTCTTTTTTACTTAAACAAATACAGTAACCCTACTCTCACCCCAGAATCATGATCTCCCCTTTGTTGCTGCCGCATTGACACTGCCTCCTTATTCCACTCAGCTGTGTGGGATCTCAACAAACAGGGGCTTACAGCCCTGGATCACCCTGGCAACTGCTTCGCTGTTCCGCTGTGCCACCCCCTGAATTCTGCTGGCCTGGGCGGATGCCTAGTCTGCCTGGAAAATGTGGATGCTCTTAAGTGTTTTCAAACTCTTGGTTTACTCAGGGAGTTGGGGGGATTATTCAGATTGGGATAAAGTGGGGGATGTCACAAAATTAGAAAATATTGTTCAACAGAGGAGACCAGGCGCCTTGCAAATATTGCCAGCGTGCCGTGTATCTGATACATTTCACTTTTGTATCATGCTTCATTGCTGGCACCTTTCATAAGGTGACCCGATTATACCTGGATTTTGTGTTTATAAAAAAAAAATTCAACATAGATGGACAGGGCAATATCTACTGAACCTAACTCGCCTTGAGCTACAACTGAAAAGGCTTGAGCTAAATCTAAATAAATAAATGGTTATTATTCTGGTTTTACATGTGTATGAATTATTGTACATATCTAGAGGTGTTTTGTTGGTTGTTTTTGTTTTTAAAGATATGGCAAATCTGCATCTCAAGCAAAGAGATCAAATAAAATGCATAACTTGATTTCTATCCACATCCTCCAGGACTTTTTTTTTTTTTTTTCTTTATCTGATTTTCTTAGGATTGTTTGTATATGTTGGCCTGTTTCTATCTTGTTTTATAAACTTATGTAGGTAACATTACGTAAACCGTTTTAAGTTTTAAACGGTATAGAAATTTTTTAAATAAATAAATATTTGTTGATGCCTTTTTATGAAATTTCACTGAAGAGATTTTTAAGGATTTTGAATTCTTGTAATTTACCTAGAGAGTTATGTTTAATTGTTGGGTGTAGAGATATTTTTAGGGTTGATTTTAAGTGGAATATACAGGGTGCCCACAAAAACACACCTTGATTTTAAATTTATTGGAATATTCTTTCACCTTTGATGCTTTCATCAACTCATAAAGTTTCATATGGTATCTGATGATTACATACACTCGATGTGCGCCCCACCTGTTACTCGGAAAACATCGATGCGATAATCGAGCTCGGACCAGATTCTCCAAAGCAAATCCAGCGTGATCGCGTTTATAGCTTCAGTGATGCGTTCCTGCAGATCATCCATAGTTGCGGGTAGTGGAACTATGGCAAATTGTAACCTGTACACCAGTGTGTCGCAAAATTTTTAAGCTGCGGCACACTAATCTCGCGGCTGCGCCTGGAGGACACCCGGAAACACGCAGACATTGACGCGATGATGTCATGCACATGCACGGATGACCTCCAGCTGCAGCCCTGAGCCTCCTATCACCGCCGGGGAGAGGGGGAGGGGGGGATGGGGGAATTTGCTGCCAAAGGAGAAGTGAGAAGGAGCAGAGGTGCCAGCGAGGAGAGGCGCAGCGTAGCTGACTGACTACAGGATGTGCCTCTCGCTGTGAGAGGCACGTCCTGTAGTCAGTCAGCTGGCGCCTCTTCTCCTCGCCAGCATCTCGCAGCACACCTGGAATCTGCCAGCGCAGTTTGCGATGCACTGCTGTAAACTGTATACTACAGCCGACTCCGCTTAAGTGCACGCCCCTCGGACCGGGTCACCACGTGCGCTTAAACGGAGTGTGCGCTTAATAGGAGTGAGAGGGGAGGGGAGGGGGAGGCTGTAGCTAAGACGGCTCCGTTTAAATATGGCGTGTGGGCTGCTGGAGCCTCAAGTACAGGAAAGCTCTGCCCTACAGCTTGAGTGGAAGCGGAGCGCTCACTTTCCCAGCTGTCTCAGCGCTCACTTTCCCAGCTGTCTCAGCGCTCACTTTCCCAGCTGTCCCAGCGCTCACTTTCCCAGCTGTCTCAGCGCTCACTTTCCCAGCTGTCCCAGCGCTCACTTTCCCAGCTGTCTCAGCGCTCACTTTCCCAGCTGTCCCAGCGCTCACTTTCCCAGCTGTCTCAGCGCTCACTTTCCCAGCTGTCCCAGCGCTCACGTTCCCAGCTGTCTCAGCGCTCACTTTCCCAGCTGTCCCAGCGCTCACTTTCCCAGCTGTCTCAGCGCTCACATTTCCAACTGTCCCAGCGCTCACTTTCCCAGCTATCCCAGCACTCACGTTCCCAGCTGTCCCAGCGCTCACTTTCCCAGCTGTCCCAGCGCTCACTTTCCCAACTGTCTCAGCGCTCACTTTCCCAGCTGTCTCAGCGCTCACGTTCCCAACTGTCCCAGCGCTCACTTTCCCAGCTGTCCCAGTGCTTAAGCTGCTGGGTGAAGCCTAGCCATTCCCAGTCAGAACGTAATTGCATTAAACAGGAGTGAACGTAACGTGAATGAATAGAGGTTGGACCTATGGAATCAATGCGCATAAGCAGACTGTGTGCTTATTGGAATTGCAGATATCCAGAGTTTACATCCATTTTATTTAAGGTAAAAAAAAAAAACAGGACCCTGGTAGTAGGCTGCGGATAACTGAAGCGTGCACTTAATTAACATGCACTTAGGTGGAGTCGACTGTATAAAAAGAGCCCAAGAGCTTGTCTCGATGGGCGACTATAACAATGGGCTGGATGGCCCAAGTAGCCGCCCATGTTGAGACGGTTTGTTAGAGTATAGGGGAGGTAGTTGTGTTGGAGGTGGAAAGGATGGGGCGTGTTTTCCCGCCGGGAGGCTGGGAAAGGATTGGCTGGCAAAAGGAAGCCGGAAATGATGGGAAGGGGTTTATGGGTGGCATCCTGGTCCCTCCCACCCTCCCCTTTGGAGCTAGGGTTCACTCAGGTGATTTGGGGGTTTAGTGTTGTTGCAGTGGCGGTAACCCGAGCTACAAGGTTTTGGCTCATCAGAAAATGAGCGGGTATTTGGTGGTCAGCTCAGTTGAGTGGTGATGCCGCGGGTCAGGTGACCCTGTAAAAGGGGGGCATGGCGGTCCATGCCTAACCCCCTAGGCTCATCAGGGGATGAGCTCAAGTGAGCAAATAGGGGCATGGAGATCCATGCCACCCCCTAGGCTCTTGCTGAGATGGCAGGGTCAGGGGACTACACTTGTGAGTTTTGGAATTGCAACGTCTCGTAGCTCGGGGTGAAGCGATTGTTCATTGCTTTTTGGTTGTCCCAAGAAACAACGCTGCGGCCTGATTATTACCATCAATAAAGTGTCTGTGTTTTATTTATCATTGATATTGCTGAGGATATAAGGGAGGAAGTGGGGCACAATGAGGGGTGTTGGGGATGGTCTGTCGGAGTATGAGGGGACGACAACTTGGCCATATGTTAGTACAGTATATTGCTATTAGATCCCTAGTATGTGTCGAATTAAAACTTGTATCAAAAAAACTTGTACTTTAATATGGCAAATTGTAACCTGTTAACTGTATATTATGTATGTTTAACCTGTAACTCGCACTGAACTCTTTGGGGAGAACGTGATATTAAATAAATTGTTGTTTCACAGGTACATAGGACATAAGAATATTCTATTGAATATTACGAGGTCCTTTTACTAAGGCGTGTTAACCGATTTCGCCTGTGCCAACGATTAGCACGCGCTAAATTCTAATGCGCCTATTATATTCTATGGACGCATTAGCATTAAAGTGCGTGCTAATCTTTTGTCCACGTGAAATCGGTGAACGCGCCTTAGTAAAAGGACCCTCAGGTAGGTTGTCTCTCTGTTTATCTGCTGGTTCAACACTGTTAATCATTTCCTAGTGCTTTGTCAGTTTATTACAAAACCCTCATTAGCAGGACTGGAATAAGCTGAAATCAGCAGTCAAGAGAAGGGAGAGGCACATCAGTGACTCTCTACACCCCTTCACACCCCCCCCCCCCCACTTTGAAAGACGTGGCTTCTTACCTCTCCCCCTACCCCCAAGAAAGAGATCAGAAGAGACAGCCTTCTCTTCAGCTGTTTACCTGAGAAACCAGGGAGAGATATCCCCTCAGCTGCTGCCTTAAAAAAAAAAAAAGAGACAGATGATCAGGAGGGAGAGATCCCTCAGAAAGAGACACCCAGGGCAGGATTAACCAATAGGCCATGTAGGCAAATGCCTAGGGCCCGAAATGGTCAGGGGGGCCCGATGAAGGAAGGCAACAACATTGCTTTTTCCAAACGGCGATGGGCCCCTCCAGCATCGATCGGCAACGCGGCCCCCCCCCCCCGATTGGCAACGGTGCCCCACCCGATTGGCAACCCTCTCCCCCCCCCCATCGACAGAAAGTAAGCAAGCAAGCAACGCGGGTAAGAAAGGCAACGGGAACTGTAATTGTGCAAGCGGTGCTGCTTGCTCAAAGCTTCCCTCTCACGCAGCTTCCTGTTTCCGCCTGGGCGCATGGTGGGGTGGGGGCGGGGCAGGGGGCCCAGTGTACTTGTGTGCCTAGGGGCCCTCGACGAATTAATCCTGCCCTGGAGACACCCCCTTAACTGCTCCATGAAACAGGCAGAGACGTAAGGACAGACCCCTCCCACACTCCTCTGACAAAATGTGAGACACCACCTGGAGAAAGAGGCAAGGGGCAATTCAGGGGAACCCCCCCCCCCCCCACAGCTGCTTCCCTGAGATGCACACATGTCCCTCAGATGTCCTCTAAGGATAACTTAATTGTTTGTGTTCCCTCCAGTACGAGGATGTTTCATCGAAAAATTGCATATCAGGCTGCCAATTGGGATTCGGAACTGCGTGTTTTGTTTGCCTCTTCGATTTCATATATACATTTCCGAAAACCATTAAAGATAAGGAAGATGATATTTCTCTTGTATTTCTCTTGATGATGTAAACCGCATCGATCTGGAAGGTATTGCGATCTAGAAATGTATTTTAATGGAATGGAATGGAATTCTTTGCGGATTACAATAAAACATCCAAAATCATAAAATACAGGTAACAAAATGAACATTACACTAAAGACACATGAAAA
Source organism: Geotrypetes seraphini (assembly GCF_902459505.1). Taxonomy (NCBI): domain Eukaryota; kingdom Metazoa; phylum Chordata; class Amphibia; order Gymnophiona; family Dermophiidae; genus Geotrypetes; species Geotrypetes seraphini. The sequence goes on along the minus strand of NC_047099.1, from coordinate 5,004,571 downwards.
ATATGAAACAGTATAACAACATAAAATGTAATAAAATATCCCAGTTCCCAGCCTCCCCTATTTTGACAGAGAAATCACTCACTGCTATAAGTACTCACACATAGACAAGTTTTAAGTTCCTTCCTAAAGCATAACACCGAAGAGGCCTGTCTAAGTTCCAAAGGAAGCTTTTTCCAAAAAATAGGGCCTTGCCCAGAAAACATCGTCTTGCGACAACTCGAAAGCCTCACTGCAGACAAGGAAGGCACATCATAGTAACATAGTAGATGACGGCAGATAAAGACCCAAATGGTCCATCCAGTCTGCCCAACCTGATTCAATTTAAATTTTTTTTTTTTTTTTTTTTCTTAGCTATTTCTGGGCGAGTATCCAAAGCTTTACCCGGTACTGTGCTTGGGTTCCAACTGCCGAAATCTCTGTTAAGACTTACTCCAGCCCATCTACACCCTCCCAGCCATTGAAGCCCTCCCCTGCCCATCCTCCTCCAAACGGCCATACATAGACACAGACCGTACAAGTCTGCCCAGTAACTGGCCTAGTTCAATCTTTAATATTATTTTCTGATTCTAAATCTTCTGTGTTCATCCCACGCTTCTTTGAACTCAGTCACAGTTTTACTCTCCACCACCTCTCTCGGGAGCGCATTCCAGGCATCCACCACCCTCTCCGTAAAGTAGAATTTCCTAACATTGCCCCTGAATCTACCACCCCTCAACCTCAAATTATGTCCTCTGGTTTTACCATTTTCCTTTCTCTGGAAAAGATTTTGTTCTACGTTAATACCCTTTAAGTATTTGAACGTCTGAATCATATCTCCCCTGTCTCTCCTTTCCTCACTTATCCTTTGAGTGTAAACGCCATGCCGGCTGATAAATATGTAACAACGAACGCCCCACGGTAGGACCAGCATTGTTCAGCAACTTAAATCTTAAACAAAGAATCTTAAATTCAATGCCTGCATTGACGGGCAACCAGTGGAACTCTTGCAAAACCGGGGCGATGTGTTCAAACCTTGTATCATAAACAGTACCCTGGCCTCAAAAGGTAGCCAGGGTAACTCTCTATAGCAGAAAGTTATGTGATCTGCCTTTTTCAATCTGTTATAGCGTTTTTAGCGTGCGCAGAATTTATGCGGCTAGAACTAACGCCAGCTCAGTGTTGGCATTAGTGTTTAATGTGTGTGGCAATTCTGCCCGCACTAAGCGCGTGCTAAAATCGTTATCGCCAGCTTAGTTAAAGGAGCCCTAAATCTATGGTGTTTTGCGTCAATCTGAGTTGATAAAAAAAATTGTTTGAAGTCCAGTATTCCCAGAATGGCGGACTCAACTAATAATCGAAATGAAGTATCGTTAAAGTAAGGACTGATAGTAAGGAGCTTCCATAATGCAAAATAACATTGTCGGACTGTGAGATCATCAATAAATTCCTATCCAGATGGACACCCAGGGCTCCTTTTACAAAGCCGCGACACACGCTAAACGGCCGGCCACGCTAGCCGCTACCGCCTCCTCTTGAGCAGGCGGTAGTTTTTTGGCCAGCGCGGGGGTTAGCACGAGATGAAAAGTCGTGTGCGTTACACCCTCTAGCGCGGCTTTGTAAAAGGAGCCCCCCCCCCCCCCAGTATCCTAATGGTTGATGCGATGGGGAAGGTCATTCCTTTCAAAATCAGACTGTCCTCATTGAATTTAGATGGAGACGCCAGAAAAAAATCTGGTTTTGTCTGAATCCACTCCTCGGCCATCGCAATTGTTGACAATATTTGATGTCAAACATTCGAAACCTGAGAATACAAAGGAATTACAACAGCTATATAATTTTATTCCTTAATTATTTAGGGTTGTTTTTTTTCCCAGCGATGCTAAGTAAATATTAAAAAGTGACGGAGAAAGAGGAGAGTCTTGGGGAACTCCAGGACATCTCTGAGATCCGAGAAATCCCTTAAACCAGGGGTGTCCAACCTGCGGCCCCGTGAAGTATTTTGTGCAGCCCCAATCGAGAGTGATGCAGTGTTTTCCTTTGCTGCCCCCGGGTGTTCACCGTCTTGTCAGCTCCCTCATCTGTCTTGCTGCAGCGTTTGCGCGGCCCCAGAAACATTTTTTTCGGCCATTGCGGCCCAGGGAAGACAAAAGGTTGGACACCCCTGCCTTAAACCATTCCTGAGATACCTATATCATCTAGGCAATCAAGCAATATTTTATGATCTACTAGATCAAAGGCGCTACTCAAATCATGTTGTATAATAATGGCTCTTGAATCTAGCAAAGATGCCAACACTGTCTCCATGCTATGTTGGATACGAAAACCAGATTGAGAATCGTGCAAAAGGGAAAATTTATCTAAATAGTCTTGTAATTGTAGACAGACTAATCCCTCTGTTTAATGATACGAGGAATGGAAGCGATTGGTCTGTATTTCAATACTGATATAATCGATTCTTAACAATTGGAATGATTATTCTGTGCCCCCTTTCTTGGAAACTCACCGTTAGCTAACATGTGGCTTGACCATTCAAAACCTTTTGTTTTGAACAGATAATGGAGATACGTTGAGAATAGTAGGGGGACCCGGATCCAGAAAGCAATAGGAGTCAACATATTTGTTATAAAGACTCTAGAATTGATCCCACTCTGCTCCATTTTAAATCAGCCAAAGTTGTAAATGTTAGGTGATCCTTGGCAAGAGTTCTTTGGGTTGATTACATTTGATCGAAAGTATTGGGCTAACTCTTCGGCAATGGGAGGATTATTCTGTGGCGCTCATCCTAATGTTGAAGCTGAATAAAAATGTCTTTGCTTCTCCTTTATCTTTTGCTTATAATCATACACTTCTTTTCTCCATAAAGTACAATCTTCTTCTCGTTTGGTCTTATACCATATTCTTTCTAAATTTCTAAGTGATCTTTTAAATTCTGACAACTCTTCGTCATACCATCTATTGCTATTTAGTTCTTTCTTTGCATGTTGACAGTTATGATTTCTTTTTAAAATCTGCTGGTTTTCATTTGTTTTGAACGTAAAAGGAAGCCCAAAGGCCCATATGCTCAAAACTCACCATGTGTTTAATGATCGACAGCAAACCAGTTTTAACCGGTTTAGCGTTGAAGTATTTCAGCTATCGATGCCGAAAGTGGCTAATCGCGGTCTTTTCCGTGGTTTGTAGCAGACTCCGATAATCATATGTAAATGGATTGCAACAAGCTCATCAGGCCCATTAGTTATAAACGGCATGCAAAATAGCAAAAGCTGCGATTCACTAACAAAAAGCAGGCCGATCCAAAAACAAGCAATTGCTCAGGACCAGTCGCTTATGTAAAAACCCTGCTCTCTGCCCCGATCTCCTGCTCCTCTTAGCCCCGATCTGCTGCTCTGGCCGCTCTGCTCTTGCCCCGAATCTCTCCTGCCTGCCGCCCCGACTCGCCGCCCTGCTTTCGCCCCAAATCTCTCCTACCACCCCGACTCTCCTGCCCTTCCCTGCATTGCGAGCCCGTGGTTTTAACCCGCGGGTTTAAAGTGTGTTAAAACCACGGGCTTGCGAAAAAAATTTTTTAAAAAAAAGATTTTGTGCTGCTCTGCTGGGCACAGAGGGTCAGCGCATGGGCAGACCATCTTGAGAGCGATCCTGGCAGTCGGTTGGGGGCATGATTCTGATTGCCCTCATTTGTATGAGGGTAATTCATGAATCCCTCACAGATGTTTCCCTGATGAGAGCAGGATGGGGAAGGGGGAGGCTGTATAGGATGTTTACTTTACATTATTTGATTTTTCACCTCACCTAGAGCTGGAAGCAAATTACAATGGAAAACAAAACGTACAGTACAGTTATTATTAAAACAGTTCATAAAAAGCCAAGCCTTGAAAAACCTCTTAAATCTTTCATAAGGATGAATTTAACCATGTTCTAAAGGCAGCCCATCCCACAATGTAGTCCTTGTGTTACAAAAGAACCACTGCAGTGGACTGGAATTTAATCTTGTTTGATGTCCCTAAGAAAGGAGAGGCACTGTGCGTGATGGTTCCCTGATGAGAGCTTGCAGTGTTGCCCTGGAAGCTATGGCTGTGGGCTGTCCCTCCCTCAGTCGGTGTAAGGTCCTCTGGCTCTTACATCAGCCAGGCAGGAAGACAGAGGCGGAAGGGAGCCTGGAGGCACAGGGGGAGAGCCGGGGGTATGTCTCCTGCCAGCCAATGAGAGCCGGGGGCCGGCACGGCTCCTCCCTGGCCCTGTGCCAGGAGGACACAGTCACCCCAGAATGAGGAAGAAGGCTTTGGGGCAGGGGCTCTTGCAGAGAGAGGAGGAGCAAGGCAGAGCCTGGAGAGGAGGCAGCTGAATAAGAAGGGTCAGAGACTGCAGCTGGCAGTGCCTTTTGCCCGCCCTTTTCCCCTCCCCTGCCTGCCCTCTTTATAAAGCTCCCTGCTGCCCTCTCAGCCTGCCACTGCTCCTCCTAAATAGAGGGAATCCCCTGCCTGCATCCTTGGACAGAGAGACCCGTCCAGCACGCTCTCTGTGCTCTCTCCAGCCTGCTCTGCATTCCCACCCCCAGCCCCTCTGAAGCAGGGGTCTCGGCCACACAATGGCGACCTTCTACAGCAGGATGTTGGGGTAAGTTCAACTCTCTCTTAATATGAGAAACCATTCTTGCTATTATTAGCATTATAACTGCATCCTGCCAGCTACCCTGAGCTGGCAACAACTTGTTTTCACGTCTACGTATTCTGAAGAGAGGAGTTAAGTGCTTTCTGGGCATGGGGAATTTATTATTAATGGAGTGAGATACATGTGTGAGTGTGTGGGAAGGGGGGGTTCACAGTTTGTGAATTCAATTAGTCACAGTTTTGTACTGAATCATGTGACCAATGGCATCTTAGTGCTATTGTGATCTGAGACCATAATGGTGCTTGGTGACATCACAGCACATTGAGTTATTGAGCGGCACTCTAGAATGGGTCCTGTTTTTGACCTTGTGTGCTGTGAGCATGCTCCCCAACTTTCCTATCTGGGGGTTTCCCCAGTCAGTGAACTCTGACTTTTTGAAACAGGACCTGATTGATTTCTTCAGTGCATAGCGTGCCATTTGTGTCATCATGGTGGTGGTGGCCTAGTGAGGTCATCAGCGACCCTCCTGCTCACAGGCCCAGTTTCAGGGGAATCAGTGGGTCTGGGTCTCTCCCCCTCTGACGACTTGATGCCATGTGCTTCCTGCTCTGTTCTGTACAAGGTCTTGACAGAGGGCAAATGTCAGTGAATCACTTCAGTGAGAGTCACGGTATGAGGCAGGAGTGTGGGGTGGGGAGAAAGTTGGAGGGGACAGACAGATTCTCATAGCCTTGAATTGTTTATACGCTGTGCCGTCTGGTCCCAACCAGACATGTAGGCGAAAGTTCATGGGACGCTGAGAGCTGGGCTGATGCTGGGGAGGAAAGAGGCAGAGGCTAAGGGAGTTCCCGAAAGGGAGGAGATTCATGAATGTTCATACTGCCATGCAAGAATGAACAAGGACAGTCCCCGAGACACATTTAACCAATGAGGTTTTCAGGATATCCACAATGAATTTGAATGAGATAAATTTGCATGTAGTACCTTCATTTTATGTAAGTCTCCTGTGTATCTATTATGGATAGCCAAAAATCCTTCCTGACTGGGAGTGTCCAGAAGACTGGCTTGAGAACCATTGCATGAAGACATGGCTGAGCCGTGCATTCACATGCACACAGACATACAAACACACACACACATGTTCACAGAAACATGCCATCATACACACTCAACACGTATGCACAGGACTGTTTCTGAGTCATACATGTAAAGATACTGAGGTACACATGCATGTTCACAGGAGCATGTGTCATACACTCAACATGGAGTGTTACTGAGTTATATATCTACAGACACACATGTCCTTCAATCATACACTCATCCATTTCTGGAATGAATGTGGACCCTAGGACATAAAGAGTCAGCAGGGCAAAGCCTGGGACTCAGGAGGTCTAATCTCCAGCTCTGCCTGTGCCCAGGTTCTAATCCTGGTTCTGTTTCTCCTTCTTCCTCCTGCAGGATCTGCTCCCATTCTGTCAAACGCTGGGCTGCCTCTCAGGAGTCCCGAGTCTGTTCCATCCATGCTCTACGGGTGCTGAACGGAGACCTGGATCGACTGTCGCGGAAAGTCCAAGACTTTGTGGTCAGCGGCGCGAAGCTCTGCCAGCCGGACAGTATCCACATCTGCGATGGATCTGCAGAGGAGAATGGCCGCGTGCTGGCGCTGCTGGAGGAGGGGGGTGTTATCAAGAGGCTGAACAAATACGAGAACTGGTGAGGGGCTGCTGGTGCCCAGAGGGAGGACATGCAGGACAGACTGCAGAAGAGAGGAACAAATACCCAGAACCAGACCCTGCAGCAGTTAGGATATCCCAATGAATATACACGAACTAGATCTGATGCTCATGTATATTCATGATGGACATCCTGAAAACTCAACCGGCTAAGGAGAGGGTGGGGCAAACAGTAGGAGGACCAGGCCAAAAACCAATGCACAGTTTTTTCCAAGAATGCTCAAGCTATTGGCAAATGCATGAGCTGAGCATCTGATGGGTATCTATCCGTGTGGCTGGGGCTGTGGGGGGTCACGACCTAACACTGAATGTCCGCGAGTGACCCAAGTTCAATTTAATATACCGCAAATTTAAAACCAAGGTAAATCTCAGCTGTTGACAATAAAATGTAAAAAGAATAAAAAGAAAACAAAAAGTGAAAATAAAATAGGGTAGGGGACAAACAAAAAACAGTCAAACAACCTTAGAAACATGAGGAGAGGAAGGAATCGGCAGGTTACGATAAAAGCATAAGGTTGGGGAGAGGGAAGGAATGAACGATGGGTTTGGGATGGAAAAATTAACCCCCTTTTTACTAAGGCGCACTAAATGCCCATTATATTCTATGGATGCATTAGCATTAGGGCACGCTAATCTTTAGTGCGCCTTAGTAAAAGGACCCCTAAATTCAATCTGCCCACGCTACGCGAGATGGAATAAGGTCAGAAATGCCAGTATAAACAAGGTTGGCTACAGCATTAAGAACAGAAAGCCAAGGAGAAATAGTATGCCTTTAATTGCATCTTAAAAGTCACAAATGACCTTTCTAAATGGAGATAAAGAGGCAGAGAGTGGGAGCCATGACAGAGATGCTAGGCATCTGACCGTAGCACATGTTATAGAATACCAAAAACACTGGTTTTAGATTAAATTATTCATAAAATTCAATTCACAAAATTATATTACAGTCGACTCCACCTAAGTGCATACGCTTCGGTTATCCGCAGCCTACCTCCATGGGCCCGTAAACTCCGGATAATTGCAATTCTGATAAGCACACAATCTGCTTATGTGCACTGATGTTATAGGTCCCACCTCTATGCGTTCACGTTACGTTCACTCTGGTTAAAAGCAATCACGTTCTCACGGTGAACCACGTGTTTCAGATCAGCATTCTAGGCCTGGCCAGGTGTTCGAACTATCAAAACTGCACCATGGCGTCTCGTGGAGAAAAACCTTTGTCTGTAGCTGATCAAAAGTCATTGTCATTGGCTGAACGTGTTGATGTGTTAAAGAGTTGAGTCTCATCATCAACGATTTCAAATTGCTATCGTCGGGCGAGCTTCATTCACGCATCTGAGGATACAACGGGAGAGTCAGATCTCTTGCAAAACATCACAGAGTTCATCCTAGCCAGATTTCTAGGATTTACAAAAAAAAAAAAAGCAAGCCATATTGAAAGACTGGCAAAACAACAGCAATCCTACCAGGAAACGGAAAAGAATTGGGAAGACTAGAGACGCTGAACAGGCATTGCTGAAGCTAGAAGTCATCAACTTCCAATCAGTGGGCCTCTGCTGATGGAGAAAGCAGCACAGCTATCCAAAGAACTGGACGTAGAAGACTTCAAAGCTACAAACGGATGGCTGGAGACGTGAAAGGTTCATAATGGCATAAAATTTAAGAAGCAGCATGGCGAAAAACAAGACGCTGATGAGTTTGGTGCAGAAAGATGGGTCATGGAAGTGTTGCCATCAGTCATTGGTAGATATGAACCATGCGATGTTTTCAATGCCGATGAGATGGGCCTGTACTGGCGTGCCATCCCTGATGGAACATTGGCTTTCAATCGCAGTGAAACTGTTGGCTTCAAGGTTCCAAAGAAATGATTGACATTGCTTCTCAGTTGCAATATGGACGGTAGTGAAAAGCTTGAGCCACTGGTGATTGGGAAGAATCAAAATCTTCGGTGCTTCAAAAACATTAAACGCCTGCCTGTTGAATATGAAAGCAACATAAACGCATGGATGATGGTGACACTGTGGATTGAATGGTTGCAGAAGCTTGACAATCTGATGAGAAGGCATAGGAGACATACTGTAATGCTGTGTGATAACTCTGCAGCACACAGCAATGACGTAAGACTAACCAACATCAAACTCGTGTTTCTGCCACCAAACACGACATCTTTGATCCAACCAATGGACCTTGGGATAATCGCCAACTTCAAACATCATTACAGGTCGCTCGTCCTAAGATATGTGTTGGCGGTGATTGATGCAAGCATGGAATCCAGCCCCCAAGCTGCTGAGATCATGAGAAAAATGACGGTGCTCGACTCTCTTCACATGGTATGGGAGACGTGGAGTCGAGTCTCATCATCAACGATTTCAAATTGCTATCGACGGACGAGCTTCATTCACGCATCTGAGGATACAACTCTGACACTTCGTCCACTGAACTCCCAGTTGGACTCTTGCCACAAGAGTTTGAGCTGTTGACAACGATGTGCCCACATCATCTGACAGCACTAATTCCGATATCTGTACAGTCATAAAGGACACTGCAATATTGGTTCCCTTAGCAACTATAAAGGAAAACTAAGATCTAGAAAAGAAAAGGGACTCATAAGAGCAGCGATGGTCCCTAATTAATCTTGCTGTGACTCCAATGCAGGAGATTGGGCACTGAGCACTTACATACATTTAACACAAAAACATATAATATAAATGTGAATTGGATTTTATGGATAATTTAATCTAAAACCAGTGTTTTTGGTATTCTATGATAATTTGACACTGGGATTTAAATTAACTGGACTCCTGTAAGTAATTTGTCCGTAGCATATGTTACATTCACATGTCTGACTCAATGCTCCTCTGAGGCATCCAGGACCTGCCCCCATTTTACCAGCGCCTAACACTGCGCTAAGATGCCTCAGCTGCATAATTCCAAGTGTAGGTCCGTAGGAGATATTTCCACGTGTGATCCTCTCGGAGTGGGCTTGTGCACAGTCCCGGACGCCGTGCATCGTGGAATATGAAACTGGGGGAACACTTCCTCCATCCGCATTTCACATTCCGCCTTTTACCCCAAACCCGCTTCCTTTTTCTAGCTGGCTTGCAAGGACGGACCCTAAAGATGTAGCGAGGGTGGAGAGCAAAACCGTCATTGTGACAGAGAGCCGGAGAGAGACCATCCCTATCCCCGCAGGAGGGGCCAAGTGCCAGCTGGGGAACTGGCTGTCCCCACAGGACTTCCAGACGGCGGTGGAGGAGAGGTTTCCTGGATGCATGAAAGGTGAGGGATTTATGAACCCATTTATGTTCATTAAAAATCTTATATACCTCTCTTTACATTACCAGCAGAGCAGTGTACAATACAAAGAAAGAGCTACAATGTTAATAGGATAGGGGTGGGGGAGCCACTTAATCTTGTGCTGCTGAGATCCTAGGGGGCTTCTCGTATAGCTGCATCCTATGTCCTAAAAGAAGGGGAAGAAAAAAAAATCCCTACAGAACTAAGTAGCTAAGAAGAAAAAATTTAAAAATTTAAATTGAATCAGGTTGGGCAGACTGGATGGACCATTCGGGTCTTTATCTGCCGTCATCTACTATGTTACTATGTAACTCTCGCAGAACGTATGCAGGCAGAAATAGTCTCAGTTAGGGTGCTGGTCTTTAACCAAGGGCCGCTGCGTGAGTGGACTGCTGGACACGATGGACCACTGGTCTCACTCAACAGCGGCAATTCTTATGTCCAAGAGTAATGATGAAGTCATAGGCTCCAACCATGGGGCAATAATGGTCGGTAGTCAAAAAATAGTAAAAGGACCCCTGTTTCTTTTATCCATTTTTTGACTACCGACCATTTCTCCTTCTTCCTCCTGCAGGATTTGCTCGCATTCTGTGAAACGCCAGGCTGCCTCTCAGGAATCCCGAGTCTGTTCCATCCATGTTCTAAGGGTGCTGAACGGAGACCTGGACGCTGCCTTACACTAAGCTCTTGTTCTTGGACCCTATGTCCTGACACATTCCAGTGTGTATCTGACCTCTCCCTCTCTCCTCAGGTCGAACGATGTATGTCATTCCATACAGCATGGGTCCCATCGGCTCCCCACTTTCCAAGATCGGGGTGCAACTGACAGACTCCCCCTACGTGGTCGCCAGCATGAGAATCATGACCCGAATGGGTTCCCGTGTCCTGGAGACCCTCGGAGATGATGCATTCGTGAAGTGTTTGCACTCTGTGGGACGCCCGCTGCCACTGCAAGGTACCGACCCCAAATCTCATGCCTCTTACTGATCTCTCCCAGCCCCCACATAACCATCCAATGAACCCAAGGACAGCGGGGATTAGAACTGAAACGCAGGGGCTGGTGCAGAAAGCCATAGGTAGATCAGAAACGGACGCCAGCTTCTACCGTGAGCAGGCTGCCAGAATATATCAAGCAACAAAAAGATTTGTGTAAATTTAAAAAATTGTTAAAGCGTCATATGTTGTGTAAGATGACATATGATGGTTGATGCCTTTTATATCAATTGGCAGTTCTGATGTCTTTTTGACATGTTTGTTTTGTTATTTTTTTTTATGTTAAATCAGACTCCCGCTCCAGGTGATAAAGGCCAGCAGCGTGACGGATTTTAAGAGAAAATGGGATACTCAAGTGGGAGGGATACTTGGAATGAGCAGACTTGGTGGGCTATAGCCCTTTTCTGCTGCTTTTTTCTATGTTTCTATAAACAGCAATCGTGATACAAGAATAGAGAAAACCAAAAATCACAAATTCAACAAATGGCATAGCATAGTCATCAAGAATTGTTATGATACCATCAATCTACCCCCCTCCCCCTATCCCCACTCCAAATACCTCCTCAGCGCTGGTCAGGACAAAATACAAAACATGCATCAATTACAACACATTCACTTCAATTTCGGGGACCTGGGTTCTTATGAGCTCCTAAATCGGCTTTGTTTTGTTATGTCTTTATTTGCCTATGTTTGGTTGTAATCTGCCTTGTTTCAAGACGGAATATAAATAATAGAGAATTCATAGGGACACATTTTCCCCCGTCCCTGCGGGAACTAATTTTCCCGTCCTGTCCCCGCGAGTTCTTTTCCCGTCCCTGCCCCATTCCTGCAAACTCTGTTCTCATCTGCACAAGCCTCAAACACTTTAAAATAATAAGTGTTCAAGGCTTGTGCGGTTAAGGCAGAACTTACAGGAGTGGGACAGCGACAAATCTCTCGGGGACGGGACGGGCAAATTGAGGTCCTGCGGGGACAGGGACAAATAAGTGTCCGAGGCTTGTGCGGTTAAGGCAGAGTTTACAGGAATTTCCCTATTAGTATTTAAAACATTAACTACGCATGAACCACAATTCATAGATAGGTTACTTATTCCCTACAATGCAACACGATCCCTCCGCTCTTCATCGCAAGGACAATTAATGATTCCATCCTTGAAGATAATTGGCACCAGACGATATGACATATTTTCTGTAATGGCCCCCCAAACCTGGAATAATTTACCACTATATATAAGAGAAGTTAAAGATCTTAATAAATTCAAAACCATTTTAAAAACTTTTTTATTTAAAGACGCTTTTAACGTTTAAAAATGCATTATATTTAACTTTCTATTTTTAAAATTACTTTTTATCCAATTTTCACACTCCCTTTCCGCATGTTTTTTCCTGCCCCCTCTTTTTCCTTTTTTTAGATTATGAAAAAGATTAAATATTGTAACTATTCCCTCCCATTTTTTTTCTCTCCTTATGTATCATGTCAGTCTGTTTTGTCTGTTTGTATCTGAACCCAACTTATTGTTGTACTTTGAAAATTCTATTTATTTTAAATAAATTGTTCATCGCTTAGCTTGTAATAAGCGATCAATCAAATGCTAATAAACTTGGAAACTTGGAACTTGGGCAGGGACAGGGACTGCGACAAAATTTGCAGGGACGGGGAAAAATCTGTCCCCATGTCATTCTCTAATAAATGATAGCAGAAAGCTATGGAGACTTTTTTGCATGCACACAAAGGTTTTGCAATAAGCACAGCTTGGTATGTGCATGTTGAAACAAAAATGGAAGTGTATAAATATGAGCTTCACAAAAGTTTCTAGCACAAGGACATTTTACAGAGCTGATATTTACACCCAGAAGGATAAGCACCAATGTGCGTTAAATACTTTTTTGGTCTCTCTGTTTGCCCCCATCGGTATTTTACACTTGCAGGCACTTCTAGCTGCAAAAGAAGACAACACTGACAGTTAAATCTCAAAACCTGGCATTAAATCCTCTCCGCTAACCCTTCCACACTGCCGTGGGCCTGGCCCAAAAAGTCTGATATTGTCCGGGTGGCAAGGCCACAGTTCCCTTCTCTGTCTACCATGGGATATTTAATGACCATACGATGTGCAGCCCTGTCCTCTGTGGAAGTTAACAGCGGCACTCAACCCCGCTGTGCAAAGCTCAGTTGTTAACGCACGCGCGCAAGCCCGCAGCTAGGCGTGCCATGGCTTTTTGCATCGGCCCCACAGGTAGCAGAGCGACTTGCCAAAGGTAAGAAAGAGTGTCAGTATCGGACTTGGTCAGGTTTCAGGTTCAGGTTTTATTAAAATTTGATTTAAACGCTTATAAAAAATTTCTAAGCGATTAACAGTGGAAGAAAAATGTTTTGGAGACATCTAAACAAAAGACATTACACATGACGTACTTTGGGGAGGATAGAGGGGAGAACTACGATTTAAATTGGAAAGGACAAAAAAAGGAAAGAACAACTGGAAGGGATCAGGAATTACCTAGAAGTAATTGCTGGTTTAAATATGCTTGAACTATGATTTAAAAAAGGGTGTTTGGACTACCTCACCCCCTCTTTTACAAAGGTGCGTTATACTTTTTAGCGTGCACTAAATATTGCGAGCTGAACGCTACCACGTGCATGTTATCCTTTGGACACGTTAGCGGTGAGTACACACTAGGTGTTATTATTCAGCGCACGCTAAATCCATGCTAAAACACTTAGTGCGAGTTCCTAAGTATTTGTTATCTTTTGAAAGCGTCTGTGTAAAGAAAGCATTTGAGAGAGTCCTTAAATTGGTGCTGTAGGGGTTGCTCCCCCACTCCCAGGCCAGCATCCGCCTTTCTTCCCACTGGCTTTTGCTGGGAGGAGTACATGGAGACACAGTGACTCACCGACCATGGTTTGTCTCTGCAGGGGAGCTAAGGAACAACTGGCCGTGTAACCCGGAAAAGACGCTGATTGCTCATGTTCCTGACCGCCGTGAGATCGTCTCCTTTGGCAGTGGCTATGGTGGGAACTCGTTGCTGGGGAAGAAGTGCTTTGCCCTCCGCATCGCCTCGAGGATCGCTAAGGACGAAGGATGGCTGGCCGAGCACATGCTGGTGAGGGGAATTTGGAAAGACTGAGGGACTGCTGAACTCTGGGGAACCATAGAGTGGTGGCACACCTTAGACCACTGAATTGCAAACTGTGTAGTGTGGCGCGGCGAGATTCCTGTGGTGCTGCCAGGGATTGAGCCACTTCCAACGTCAGCGCCTCTCCACCCCCCCCCCCCCCCCATCAACCTCATCTTGTTTCCCCTGAGCTCGGGACCGTGTCTGGAGGGACTCCAAGCATGCGCGGATGTTGTGATGACATCGTGCGCATGCAAGCAAAATCATCGCGTCAAAGTCTGTGACTGCTCGGAGAGACATGGGAAAACGAGATGAGGTTTGTGTGGGGCAGGGCGGGGTCGTAGTGCCACAGAAAAACATTTGCACCGTAAGTGCGCCAGAGCACAAAAAAAAAAAAAGTTTGCTGGACACTGCCTTAGACTACAAGACTATTTAGAAAAAGTGGGTAACAAGATGTTTTATGACAAAATTTCAGAAAATTCTTCTAAATGCTGAAACTAGCTAATAGATTGTGAAAAAATTCTTCAAACCATGAAATAAACCCCTTATATTTCAATTACACGGTGTTCCTATCAGAGACATCATTCAAAATGGAAGGTGAGCATATCATACCATACTAGGCTATCAGATCATAAGACCGCTCATGACCTGTATATCATCCCAAGTCTATATCCTGAGTTGATTGCCATAATCATGTTTGCTCAACCTTCTAGTCTCTCTCTCTTCTCCACAAGTGCAATCTAAATGCTGATCTTACATATACATAAATCACCAAATCTTCCCAGCATATCAAAACATATTCATAGTACTATCTTATAAACCACTGAATATTTTTCTAAAGTGTATAGAATCCTCAGAGGGCTCACTTTCCTTTATTTAGAGTTCATAGAAGGGGGACATGATCGAAACATTCAAGGTACTGAAGGGGATAGACTTAGTAGATAAGGACAGGTTGTTCACCCTCTCCAAGGAAGGGAGAACGAGAGGGCACTCTCTGAAGTTGAAAGGGGATAGATTCCGTACAAACGTAAGGAAATTCTTCTTCACCCAGAGAGTGGTAGAAAACTGGAACGCTCTTCTGGAGGCTGTTATAGGGGAAAACACCCTCCAGGGATTCAAGACAGAGTTAGACAAGTTCCTGCTGAACACGGACGTACGCAGGTAGGGCTAGACTCAGTTAGGGTGCTGGTCTTTGACCTAAGGGCTGCCGCGGGAGCGGACTGCTGGACACGATGGACCACTGGTCTGACCCAGCAGCGGCAATTCTTATGTTCTTAATGGATCCTTTTTTTGTATATTTTTTAAACTTTTTCGTCTTATATATAAAGTGCAAAAGCAGCACTTTTTTGTGCAAACTTAGCGGTAATAAATAGAAGATGCATAAGAACTTATCTTATTCTTAAAGTGCATTACGGGAGCACCTCCATCAACATGCCATGTTTCAAAATTTTCATCAGGGTCAAGGCTCCCTGCCCATTAGCAGGCAGTTCTCATGTTTCGCTCCTGTGAATTTCATTCAGAGTGTCCATATCTTACATATACAGCAACAATGTTGACAAAGCGTAATACAAAAAGAAGCAATTGTTGCAAGGTTTGCCTTGGAAGGCTCAATATCTTCAAAGTAAGCCAAAACCCCAGTGAAAGGTTAATGAAAGGCAACACATCTTAGGTGGGTCAAACCCCCACCAGCGCTGATATTTGCAAACTCCCTTGAGAGGTCTTATGATCTGATAGCCTAGTATGGTATGATATGCTCACCTTCCATTTTGAATGATGTCTCTGATGGGAACACCGTGTAATTGAAATACAAGGGGTTTATCTCATGGTTTTAAGGATTTTTTTCAGAATCTATTAGCTGGTTTCAGCATTTAGAAGAATTTTTTGAAATTTTGTCATACAATTAGTTCTGAACATCTTGTTACCCACTTTGTCTACATAATCTGTCACTTGGGTAAGATGTCTTTTAAGGCCTGAATTCTTTAATATCTTAGACTATAAGAATGGGTCAGAGAAGGAGAGACAGGGTGTGTTGGAAGAGAGTGTGTTAGAAAGGTAAGCGAGAAAAGGACAGGGAGGAGGAGGAGGAGGAGTATATTGGAAAAAGGAGAGACAGTATGTCAAAAAGTGGATTCTGCAATTGTGCTCTTTGCAGGCCAATATGCGACTTCCCAGAATAATAACAATGACCAGATAGAAGTCCCTCCTTTGAAAGTCTCAGAAAAGGACATACCGGGCAGGTGTCACAGAACAAAAAAGAAGCTGGGGGAGAAGGGGGGAAACCAGAAGTGAAAGCGGCAAGTGGATGAGGGTGGTACTTTGCTGGTCTCACCCTCCCACCTAACTTCTCTCTACTGTACAGATACTGGGCATCACTAACCCCCAGGGAAAGAAGAAATACATCGCTGCAGCCTTCCCCAGTGCCTGTGGCAAGACGAACCTGGCCATGATGAACCCTTCGTTGCCTGGCTGGAAGGTGGAATGCGTTGGAGATGATATTGCATGGATGAAGTTCGACAGTGAAGGTTGGTGACCTTGGGGAAGCCTGGAGCTACAGGACTGTGCAGAGAGACGGGAGAGCCAGGGATTAGAGAGATGAAAACCAAGGCTGAGAGACTGTGGAGATCCAGAAGTTGGTGGGGAAATGGGCATGAAGATGAGGACAATCAGGGATAAGGAAGGAGGGAAGCTGGGATGGAGAGGAAAGAGGAAAGGAGAGTCAGGGGCCTGGGATACTATGGAAAGATGGACAAGCAAGAGTTGTGGGAGAAAGAAAGGGAAGAGCTAGGTTTGGGATGCTACAAGAATTAGAAAGAAAGAGCTAAGGATTGGGTAAGAGAAAGTTAAGAACATGGGACTAAAAGGAAAAGTAGGGTCCAGGGAGAAAAGAAGAGCAAACTGACCGGACATTTTCATTTAGGCCACCTGCGGGCCATTAATCCTGAGAATGGCTTCTTTGGTGTGGCTCCTGGCACGTCCATGAAGACCAACCCCAATGCAATGAAGACCTGCCTAAAGAACACAATGTTTACCAATGTGGCGGAGACCAGCGATGGCGGGGTGTACTGGGAAGGCATCGACCAGCCTCTGTCCCCAGGAGTCAGTGTTACCTCCTGGCTTGGGAAACCCTGGCAGTCAGGTATGGTGCAGTTCCTTTGTCTCTCTCTTTCTGTCAAACCTCTGCCCCTCCCCTTCTTTGCCTTAGTTCAGTGACCATGCTCTCCTTTATGCCTCCCAGTGTAACATCTATTCTTTGCCCCTTAATTTTTCTACAGGTAACCAGGAGCCCTGTGCACACCCCAACTCCCGGTTTTGTGCCCCAGCCCGACAGTGCCCAATCATGGATTCTGCATGGGAATCACCAGAGGGCGTGCCTATTGAAGCCATTATCTTTGGAGGACGGCGTCCAAAAGGTACTGGTACCACCTATTTAATTCACTGTGCACAATGTGTGGACTCTAGAATCTTGAAAGAGGAGAAGGTTGTACCCTACAAGTCTCCTAGTCATTTCTTCTTTATGTGCTAGTAGGAATCTTTGACTCTGGGTGGTCCTTTCACAGTTTGCTTGTATTTGGTTGTTGGGGGCCTTTGTCTTTAGGGATTCAGGGGCTGGTGATGGTCACTATATAAGTTCTGATGGTACGGAGGGTCTTTGTCGTTAGGCACCATTGATGGTCCTAGTTAAAGGGTGTGGTCAATCTTTGTTTATCGATGCAGCTGGGTTATAGTGATAGTCTTTGTGATAACCTCAACCAGGAAGTGAGTGGCTAAAGAACAGAGACCAGGTTTTGGGGTTCAGAGCTGTGATGCAAGCATCTAGCAGGAATTGGGGAAAAAAAAAAAAAAAAAAGCAAGACCATTTGCAAAGCTGTTTATTACTAAACAAGCTATCGCATCATCTCTAGCAAACGAAGCAAGTCCATAAGATATATGCAAAGTCCAAAGGCAGGAAAAAGGTCTAAAGTCAAGGAGTCCAAGCAAGGCAGGATGCAGGAATGAGGAAGGAATCTAGGTCAGCAATAATTATCAAAACAAGGCAACATCAGACTCCAGGACTGGTTACACAGGAACAAATACTGGACCAAGGCAAGGTGAAAAACTAAGGCTGGACCAGAATCACATAGCTATGTGCAAACCAGGAAGGTTCTGAAATAGAATGATTGGGGCTATGTTCCCGGTGAACCAAGTGAGAAACATGAGGAAAGGCAGTGAACAAATATAAACAAGAGAGTTATTTGAGAGCCAGATCATTCCTTTGGAAAAGGGACAGACCTAGAAATTTCTGTGCACCGGTTTGAGCCCCACCAGGTCTCTCTCCTAACAAGCAGTGATGGTGGGCCTTGTGATTGGGTGTTGGCCCTGTCATTCAGTGCAGCTGATGGTTGTGTCTTTGTCAATGGATATAGTTATTGAGTGTCACAATTTCCTTCCCTATTTGTGGTCCTCAGTTGGGTCTCTCTCACTATTTCACAGGGGTGCCCTTGGTCTATGAGTCCTTTAACTGGCGTCATGGCGTGTTTGTGGGCAGTGCAATGAGGTCAGAAGCTACAGCTGCAGCAGAGCACAAAGGTAAGTGTTCCCCTCTCCTCCTGAGACACACACATATGACAAGATGTTCATTACAGCCACATTCCTCTCTATTTTTTCATCCTTTCGATGGCCACTTCAGAGGTGTCCATCAGATCCCAGAAAGGAAAGACCATTCCATGTTGTTCTCTTTCAGAAGCAAGAAGTGGAGACCCTAAGGCTTCCTGGCTAAATAATGGTTAATGGACCTGTCAATATTTCTAATTTGTTGTCCATGCTTTCTCTAGCTGCCTTTTTATGTCAACTGCCACTGCTCAAATGGGTTGGGTGTAAACACTGGATCTTTGTGATGTTTTAAATACTTGGTAAGAATATTGTCCTCATATAATCATCTCTTCCCCAGGGAAGGTCATTATGCATGACCCCTTCGCCATGCGTCCCTTCTTTGGCTACAATTTTGGGAACTACCTTGAGCACTGGCTAAGCATGCAGGACCGCCGTGGTGTCCGGCTCCCCAAGATCTTCCATGTCAACTGGTTCCGGAAGGATTCTTCTGGCAACTTCCTCTGGCCGGGCTTCGGTGAAAACTCCCGTGTTCTGGACTGGATCTTCCGCCGTGTAGATAACGAGCAGAGTGCCCGGGAGACACCCATAGGCTATGTCCCCGCTGAAGGGGCCCTTAACCTGGAAGGGCTGGGCAAAGTGGACACACAGGAGCTCTTCTCCTTGCCCAAGGAGTTCTGGGAGCAGGAGGTGAAGGAGGTGAGGGCCTATCTTACAGAGCAGGTCAATGATGACCTCCCAAAGGACATGACCCATGAACTGGAAGCCCTGGAGAGAAGGGTGAAGAAAATGTAAAGAAAAGAATGAAAAACAAAGTGTCAGGGGACCTTAGAGGGAGTCCTGCCATGCCCTTGCAGAAGGGAGAGGCAGGAAAGGGGTGAGAACCAAAACCTGTTTACATAAAGATCATTTAAGAAATGTATTGGGTGGGGGCAGGGATTAATTCATAGAAACCAAAGATGAACTCCAATGAAATACCTGTGTTGGTTTTGCTTTGTAATTCTCAAAACAGATATGCATGTCTGTGGGGACAGGATGGTGCAATTTTAGCAACATCTGGATATCAGTTCCCTAGTATAAGTTGCTTGGGGTGGGTGGGCTGTATGGAGTGGTTCCCATTCTACCTGACAGGCCTCTGACCTCACTTGCCCTGTACTGATAGATACAAGATAATTTCAATGGTTCATGCACCAGATCAACTTTTGTGACTAGCATTACAAAGTGATGAAGGGGGGAGGGGGATATGGGTAATACTGCTGCCACTGGAACTTCTATACTGCATTCAACTGTGATTTCTATACTAGAAGGTTTTAATTAATTTTTTTCATCCAGAGCAAAGAACTGCAATAAAGAAAGCTGGAAAAATAATGCACTTTAATTTGTAGACCCCCAGACTTGCCATAGGGACCAAAGGCTATAAAGCACGGATGGACAGGCGGGCCAAAGGCTATAAGAGCCAGAGGCCTCATACTATAGTTTGATAAGAGGGGCAAGCACATACAAATGGAGGGTCTGGT
The DNA here is from genome assembly GCF_902459505.1 of Geotrypetes seraphini. NCBI lineage: Eukaryota > Metazoa > Chordata > Amphibia > Gymnophiona > Dermophiidae > Geotrypetes > Geotrypetes seraphini. The sequence goes on along the minus strand of NC_047099.1, from coordinate 4,984,744 downwards.
GGACATAGACCAAGGGGGGAAGAATTCTTGGTGCAAACTGAAAGCTCTCTGGTACAAAAAGCCCATTGACCAGGGCTCAGACTGCGTCCAGAAGGGAGAGGTTTCTGTGGCGGTACTCACCAAGGAGAGTCACAGCTTGCAGCAGTGGCATGAGGGCTTTTTTAAAGCACGCTACTGGTAGGGTTACCATATGGCTTCCGAAAAAGGAGGACGGATTGAGACATCCGGGTTTTACTTCCATTAAATTAATGGAAGTAAGGAAGACAGATTTTACTTCAACTGAAAGGAAGTAAAACCCAGATGTCTCAATCCATCCTCCTTTTTCTGGAGCCATATAGTAACCCTAGTTACTGGGTTCCTACCAGAAAAATGCAAAGATTTTGAAAAATGACTTTTTCTGCTGACTTTTTTATTTTGCAAAACAAAACTGCAGACTGTGTACAAGATACAGGCAAATTTTATTGTGAAAGAATAAAAATATATAAAACCCTTTTACCAATCAAGGGACCCGACACGGTCCGTGTTTCGGACAAACCTTCGTCAGGGGTCCATGGTAAGAAAGGGGGGCTAAAATATGCCACAAAAAAATGGAGAATAACAACAAAATGCCTGTGTATCAAGTTCGCTTTACTGCTTTTGGCGATCCTCGGCGAACTTGATACACAGGCATTTTGTTGTTATTCTCCATTTTTTGTGGCATATTTTAGCCCCCCTTTCTTACCATGGACCCCTGACGAAGGTTTGTCCGAAACACGGACCGTGTCGGGTCCCTTGATTGGTAAAAGGGTTTTATACATTTTTATTCTTGTCACAATAAAATTTGCCTGTATCTTGTACACAGTCTGCAGTTTTGTTTTGTTTGTTCCTGGTTGGTTTTTCTGCAGATTAGGTTGGACCTTTTTTTGCTTTTGTGACTTTCTTATTTTGCAATTTTTCATGTCATGTAGAATATGGTTTTTGTGTTTTTATTCTGAATAAAATTACCTTTGGCGAACGCCTGCTGGATGGAGTGGAAGTTTGCTTTTTTGGAGGGGGTTATTACGCCATTTCTTCTCACTCAGCGGAGCTCCAGGCTCCACAGACTGTGACTACTGAGACCCAGCAGGCAGGGAGCCAGTCTATGGCCTTGCCACACCTCTGAGTTACTGGTTAACTGTCCAGGAAGAGAGGCACCAGGAATGAAGGGGGTGTGAGATTGTAGGGTAACTGCAAATAAGGAAAGAGGACTGAAACACACAAACAGCCAGGAGGAACCTCCCACACAGAAGTGCAGCTGAGCGGCAGCAGTAAGGCAGAGCACCATGCAGGCCAGGCGGCCCATTTGTTCAGTGACGTGGAGGCACACCTCCCCCACCCACCCTGTCCCTGGCAGACGCATTCCTCAGGCTACCAGGCTAAAGGTCAGAAGGCTGCATGTGTACTCTGACACGTCCTCTATTTGCAACTGCTCTAAACAGGACTAACAAACTCAAAGCAGGATATGTGGAGGAAGTGAGGGAGAGCGAACTGGAATTCACTTGCCAAACCAGCCTGTCCAGCAAGACTAATAACTGCAAAACCTACCCAGCGCCCTGAAACTGCCCCAGAACCATCACCTTTGATTGCCTCCCTCAACAGTTTCTGTATCTCTATTTATTGCCCCTCTCTCCCATCAACATTTCCTGTTTCTCTGTGCTTTTCCCCTCCTGCCCCTCTCCTCTGCATTTCCTGTATCTCTGGGGTTTTTTGCCCTGCTTTTCCTCTCCTGCCCCCTCCCCAGCAGTTCCTATATCTTTGGCTATTGCCCCTGCTCTCCACCCAAATGACCTTCACTCTCCCCTCAACAGTTCCTATATCGCTGTGTAATACCCTCTAGTGGTGATATGATGCAATTACATTACAATTTAATTATTACAATTAAATGTATGAGATAGAAACATGACGGCAGATAAAGGCCAAATGGCCCATCTAGTCTGCCCATCCACAGTAACCATTATCTCTTTCTCTCTCTGAGAGATCCCACGTGCCTATCCTAGACCCTCTTGATAGAAACATGATGGCAGATAAAGGCCAAATGTTTCTTCCCCATGTCTCCACGCTAAAAGCAGAAACATGATTTTATGTAATTTTATGAGCCTAAGGCATTGCAAATAAACATTACAAGCCTATATATATCTATATGCATAGGTGTTGAAAAGGTGGGGGCACAGGGGTCATGGCCTCCCCCAAAATTTGCAATCGGAAGTACGGTGGCAGAGAAGAGATAAGAAGAAATGCTTCTTATGGATAGATGGGAAGGGAAGACATGGAAAAGTAGATAGATTTTGAGAAGAAAGCGGAAAAATGGAAGAAAGTTGAATGTTAAAAGTTAATGCTAAAGATGGATGTATATAATTAATATAGAGCACAACTGACCTCTTAAATGTAACCAGCCTATAGAGGGTGATCAAAAAAGTATGTATAAAATGCTCAGAGATGTGAAACTCTGAAGGGAAGGTTGAAAAACCTCCCTTTGGTAAGAGTTTACCTTCCAGTTTTTGATCACACACTCAAAGGCTGTGATATTTGCTTTAATCTGGTATTAAAGTCTTTCAAATATTCAAAAAAACCCAATGATATCTTCTCTCTCTTCTTATATCAATCATGCAAACGTCACTGCACTTTTAAGATGATAAAGCTTTCACTTAGCTCATAAACAGGGTTTGTGGGGTCCCAACGTGGCCCCGTTTCGATCCCTGCTTCAGGAGACCCGAGTGGTACATGTTCAAAAGAGTTTCTGAGTGCTATTCATGGTAATATTATATGACTTTGTGACTTGCAATCACAACGCTGCTGTAAAGTTGATAAAGTCAATTCTAAATGTTCCAACCGCCAGAATTGACTTTATCAACTTTCCAGCAGCGTTGTGATTGCAAGTCACAAAGTCATGTGGGGGATTGTGGGGGGCCTTTACTTTGTCCCTGCAGTGGTTATCTGATCACTTTGGATACCTTTTGGGCACTTACACCTATCTTTACTTCATCTAAGTCACAATGAATAAGTTCTGTCTAGGCAGTCTCGTCAAACCTTCTATTATCCCTGCAGGACGACTAAATCTAGGTTCGCCCACATTCCGCCCTAACCAGTCCTCCAAAAATGCCTTTTACGTCTCTGGGTGCACAGTGGGATTCAGAGGCCTAAAAAATCCCTGGATTTGTCTTTTAGATCATCCAAGTGCCGACTTGGGTGGGTTTTTAGATGTATTTCAGTTTCTTTTATGAGCCCCTTAGTGTTTCTGGTAGGTTGCCAAATGGCCACCAGGCTTCAGCTCTGCTCGCTGCTCCTTAAAATCTTGGACCAGTCACTCAACCATCCATTGAATCAGGTACAAAACTTAAATTGTAAGCCCTACTGTACCTGAATGAGACTTGCCTTAAGCTATTACTGAGCGAGGCGTAATCTAAAACCAGATCCAAAATCCAGTAACAGGCATACTGTGAAGTAATACAGAACACTAGAAATGTCACCCAGGGCAATTCTTGGGCTGCCCTATGAAGTCTATTTTGAGGATCTTCAGAGTCGGAAAGGCAGCAGCAGGCTATTCTATCAGGGGCAGGAAAGAGTTGGCCTCTTTCCTGCTCCTGAAGCCACTTGAGTGAATTGAAAGATTGATGACTTAAGAGTGAGTTACCCATATTCATAAGATAGCTGGTATTAACAAGTGGACTAGACCACTGGGGACATAAAAGGTAGGCTTGCAGAGGGTGCCCTCGGTCTCTTTTGCCACAATAATACCAGGCTAAAATGTCAATGTTTTCCCGTTACTGTATCACTCTCTACTAGGTTTGCCAGATTTTCCAGTTGGAAAATCCAGACCCGCTCCCAAGCCCGCCCAGTTCTCCTCCTAATCTCTCTCTCTCTCTTCCCTCGGTACGTCTTTTTATATCTACAATTTTTGCACCTACTTTTTCCCTGCCTGGTCCTCTCTCCCCAGCAGTGACTTTATCTCTAGTTATTGCCTTTGGTTGAACTTTAGTATTTCATGGAATCAAGATAATCTGAACTTTACTCTTTACCTTCTCTTCTCAGTAAACTCCCTTTAGACTTGTTTTTCTATTCTTCTGATTGCCCTTCGTACTCCCCCAAGTTTTCCTTACCTCCCCTCAGCTTCTCTCATCCTCACCTGCCTTGTCATCTCAGCTTCACTTACCCCTCATCTCCTCCTTCTCTCTCCCCCCCTGTTTTCATCATACCTCTCACCTGCATCTTTCCTCACTTCCAACTTTTCTCTCCTCTGCTTCAACAATTTATTATTTCTATGGCGTTACCAGGCGCATGCAGCGCTGCACTTTGTATATGCCAAGAGATGGTCCCTTCTCAGAAGAGCTTACAATCTAATTATGATGCACACACAGGACAAAGGGGGAGTCAGAACATAGTGTTCATGAAGGGAATTAGAGGGGGCTGGAGAGGTGGTAGGGGACTACTGAGTGGATAATAGACAGATATGTTGGTAGGGTCAGGATTTGAACACAGCCAGAGACAGAACCTGATGTAATAAGCCAGGCAGGTTGTTCTAGGCAAGGTAGAAAGGATGGAGACAGGAGTTGGCAGTAAAGGAGAAGGGTATCGACAGGAGGGACTTGTCTGCTGAACAGTTTTGGTGGTGGTGGTGGGAGTATAAGGAGTAATAAGAGAGGAAAGATACTGAGGAGCTGCAGAGCGAGTACACTTGAATGTCAATAAGAGGAGTATGAATTGTATGCGGAGAACGGACAGGGAGCCAGAGGAGAAGAGTAATGTGGTATAATGACCACGGCGGAATATGAGGCGCGCAGCAGCGTTTTGAACAGATTGAAGACCTGCGAGAAGCACATTCCAGTAATCCAGACGAGATGTGTCCCCATCCTCATCTCTCTCTTGCCCAGCTTTCTTCACCATTTACTTTCTCTCCTTTTGAGAACATGCCCAGGGGTGCGAACGGCTTTTCAAACCCCGGCACTTTGTCCGGGTTTTGTAAAGCTTCCAACATCGGGACGGCATCCGTGAACGCGGTGATGTCATGCGCACACATGCAACGTCATGTCACATGCGTGCAACGTCATCGCATCACATCTGCTCATGCGCGGATGCTGTACCGACGCACAAACAGGTTAAGGGGGTGGGGCTGAGGGCAGGATGGGGCGTGACACAGGCCGAACTGGGGCGGGCCTTGAGGCGTGGCCACAGGTCCAGATTTTCCTTCAGGAAAAACCTGGTAACCCTACTTTCTCTATCCCTCACCTTCTTTCTTCTCCATACATGACTAACACATAGACATCAAAGCTGCTTCTGTATTACATCAGTCCTTCCCTTATTATGTGGTACATAACAGTTCTACTCTCATAAAAACGCTGCCACAAAAAGTTGAGTCTGCACACATCCGCAGTTGACCCAACAGATTATTCAACATTCTCAACCTTGCAAAACAGAAAGTGGATGTTCTTGTACAACTACATCCACCAACATAATGTTTTCTGATCTTAATGATCTACTCGAACAATAAACACTCACGATCTGTTTATAAAACAGGATGGTATGGGATGATAGGCTTGAACAATGGCCATTGAAGCTCACTCCTGCCTATTAAAACCATCTCATCATTTGCGGGATATGAACCGTAAAAGTCTGCCCAGCACTATCCTCATGTTCCAAATTACTGGAGTTCCTGTCAAAGCCCTACCCAGCCCATCTAAAATTGAACTGCCTTATGCAGGACACAGACCATGTAAGTCTGCCCGGTACCAGCTTTTTGTTCTTCAGTTTATACCATTCATTTTCTAATTAGAGATCATCCCATGCTTTTTTGAAAAATGACATTATGACTCAGCGTGCTGAGTGATGAAGTGGCAGGATGCAGTAAGGCTGTGAATTAGAGTTGCGCGGGGACAGAAATCCCATCCGTCTCTGCCAGAAACCTGCTCGTCCCCATCCGGCCCCGCCAGAATCTCCTCCATCCCCCACCCGGCCCCAAGAGGAATCCCCTCCATCTCCGCGAGTAATCCCTCATAAAAAGCAGCAGTTACTTCTGACAGAACAGGCATAAAACCAATACTCCTTCTCTCCAGTCGGGTGGGGTTGGCATATCAACAAAATGCTATTCAAAATAAGTAGATTTAAGGCAGAATTTGATGAACAGAAAGAAGATGCCCGGTGCAGCAATTCTCTCCCCTTCCGCTTATTTTTTTTTAGTTGCATATTTAATGTTGGTGCCTGCTGGGCTGAAGCAGTTTAATACAGGGTAGTCTGGCTCCGGAGCGGCACAGTTATGCTGCCCAGTCTCTCCTGTGCTCCTTTGCACAGCCGCAGTGAGTGGCGGCAGGCTTGAGCCAATGAGATTCTTGAAGGGAGGTCTCACGCCAAGGCTCTTTACTGGGTGAGCTCCGCACATCCACCAATCTGCGAGAAAGAGCTGAAGCTTGATGGCCAATCAGGACAGCGTCCATCCCCATGGGAGTCCCATGGACCGTGGGGGATCCCCGTGGACCTGGGGGATCACCATGGGAGTCCCGCTGACCTGGGGGGACCCCTGTGGGAGTTCTGTGGCCCTTTGGGGATCCCTGAAGGTGTCCCATGGAGCTGGGGGAGTTCCCACAGGACCTGTAGGATTCCTTTGATCCCCGTTCCTGTGCAAATCTCTACTGTGAATGCCATGGGATAGGTGGGATGAGAGAGTGGAAATGAGATCTGAGGTTGCAGTGCTTTGTGAGTGTCATGAGATGGGGTGGGAGGGTGGTCCATGGGAAGGTTTTGCGTGAGGGCATGGTGATTTTATGAGCTCCATGGGATGAGGTGGAAGGCCGTTTTAAGAGAACAAAATGTGAAATGAGATCCGAGGGCACAGGATTCAGTGAGCACCATGAGATGGGATGTGAAGGCGCTCCTATTTGGCAATGTACAACAGAAGTTAATATGAATAAATTTACAGTAAATAATGTTCTAATTCTGGCGGTTCAATTGTAGGATAAATTCATCATTAACCCAATTTCATGGCTCCATGCATCTGCTCTACCCATTATTTCTACCAGTTTGCTATGAATGATTTATGTCAGTGGCGGTCAATAAGCAAAGAGCATCAATAGCCCTGCTTTAGATTTGGTAATAAGTTAATATTATGTCTTGTTTGCCTGGCATCCTACTGCAGTTCAACCACCTGCGTGCTAAAGGCAGAGACACAAACAAGGATTGTTTTTTTGCACAATGACGTCAAAGGACAGGGTTATATAAGGTGGCCAATTGTGTTGCTGGCCCTTTAAAACTAATGACGTCAGAGTTCCTGGCAAGGCTTAACGGCTTAGTTCACCGTTTCCATGCTAATGAGTTCATGGCCAATCAGAGGATGCTCGGAATGGCAAGTTCCTCCGCCCCCTGCCTGGGCTTTTTCCACCAGGCAACAGGGGCGGGACTCCAGTCAATTCTTTATTTATCCGTGTGGACAGACAGCCTTCCTATCCAATAACCGCCTCTTTACGCGGTCATTATCTTCACCCTCCAATCAGCGAGGCAAAATGGCTCGGAAAGTCCCGTCCACCCGGGGTCTCGTGACCGGCGCGCAAAAGGCCGGAAGAGGAAGCCGCCGCTTGCTTGTAAACAAGTGGTAGTGGTTGCGGGGAGGGGGGTGGCGCTTCGAAGCAGTCAGTGTCAGGCTCCAGTTTGTGCAATGCGCCCGCGCGCGCAGTTGTTCGCGGCCCGGGATTGGTCGATTTTCCAGGTTAAGGTGTAGCCAGGTGTTCGCTCTATAGGCAACTCCGCTTTCCTGCAGTGTCTCATTTCCCAGCGGCTCTGGTTGGTACTTGGTAGCGTTCTCTGATGCTGATTGGTCAGTGCATAATCATAAACTTCTCGGGCTCCCTGAATTCTGATTAGTTGCTGTGGTTGACAACTTTCTCCGGTATTTGCACTCTGATTGGTTCTTGTGCTTCGTCAACCTCCTAGGTCGATGAAAACCGGTCAATAGCTGTTTGGATTTCTTCTGAGTGTTGATTGGTCAGTTAAGATTTCTCTATATAAGAGCATTGGATTCTGATTGGTCATTGAGGTTGATTTTTTTTTTTTTTTTTGCTTTGGCTTTTGATCAAGGTCTGATTTGTCCCTGTGGTATATGACCATATTAGATATATGAAAGCTGATTGGCCTTTAGAAGTTTGTTTTTGCTCAGGTCTGTAAACTCTGATTGGTTGATGTGATTGCAACCTTCTTGGCATTAAAGATCTGAGTGGTTGGGCTGATCCATGGTCCCTAAGTACTGATTGGTGGCTGAGGATTGCCCGGAGGTAATTGTGGTGGATGGATCTCTAGAGTTGTGATTGGAGGCTACTGCATTGGATGGATCGCTGAGGCTCTGATTGGGATACTGTTGATTGCACATTAGCAGTTAATACAATAGGGGCAGTGATTGGAGCTTATTGCAGTGGGTTTGATTGTGAAGTGCATGACCCTCTAGGGCTGTGACTGTTGTAGTGAATGGATCTCTAGTTCTGTGAATGAGTAATTTCTTGTCAGGTTGCCAGTGACTGGTGGATCAGACTGGTGATTGTCAGTGCCAATAGCTTTGCATTCAGAGATGGAATATGGGATCCCGCAGCAGTAGCAGTGCGGGGGGCAGTGGAGGTGAGTCTCAGGAGGATCGGGGTGCAGGTCTCCGCCAGGGGGAGGAGGAGGATGAGGAGGAGAACGTGGATCTGGCCCAGGTACTGGCATACCTCCTGCGCAGGTAATTCATGAGTGTACCCAATGCTTCTCCTACTATGCAGGGACATGTGGCAGACAAGGGGAGTGTTCAACCCATGGCACTGCTTGTTGTTGATGAGGTGCCTTCTTAATCTGCTGTTAGCAGAAGAATATTCTATAATATGACTGGGCAGAAAAACAGGGGAGCCAGGGGTGTATCAGATTTATACACTGTGCTTAAGGCATATAAATGGCCTGATTTGGGACAGCAGCAGAGTGATTTGGCACTTCTGCTTGATCCTCTTGATTACACAGGTAGGTTAGGGGCACCAAGATCCTCTAAATGGGAGTGCCTTGTTCTTAGACTCTATAACTACTGAATCAGATTGTAGCAAGCACTATGTCCCCGTCACTGTCCCATACAGAGTCTCACACTTGCACAAACTGTGTCTCGGCGCTGCATGTGGAGGTTATGACTCTATGCTCTCTCCACAGGGGCCAGGTGAGGTTGGTTCAGGGAGGAGGGGCTGCCAGCCTGCAACTGGCTCAGGCTTTCTCGGACTCAGATGATGACAATGAAAGTGCCTGGGAGGGCTGCCTGGGGGATCGCTACACCCCACCAGGTACGTCCCGAGGGGAAGGGAGCAGGGAGGTTACCTCGGGGAGGGTGTTGGTGTGCTCCCCCTCCTACTTTTGGTTATGTCTCAGAAGAGAGGAACACAGGAAGCTGCACAAGGGGACACCAAGACTCCCACCCAAATATGTCCCAGAGGACATCCCTCAGGGGAGTCTGATCTACAGGGTTGGTGCTTCCACTTGGTTCCCTGTGGTGCTGGGTGGCAGATCTCCTCTCTCTCTGGTAGACCGTGTGCTGGATGTTGCAGAACAGGATGTTCTGACTCCTCAGCAGGGTCAGATTGAGTGGGTGAGTAGAATGAGTCTCTGGACTTGCTGAATAACCATCTCAATCCTTTCTCCACAGTGGACACCGCTCCAGATACTGCTGGACTGGATCATAATGAAATTAAGACGCAAATCTTGCTTGCTGCAGGAAAACTGGGGTCCAGCAAAGACTGCAGTATCCCCCGCCTCCTGTTACAGGTCCTTCCATGCTCACCAACTCTCGCATGCTGCATTTCACTCACTTCACATGTTCCTACCGCTCTCCTTTCTTCTGGGTCTACCTGTCTGTCCCCATCAGAGAGAGAGAGAGAGAAAAAAAAAAGTCACCCTTTTGTCTTCTGTCCTCTAATTCAGGAAACATTTTGGCTTGGTGGTTTATTCCTTTTTGTGTACTATGTTCCACTTAGGTACAAAGTCTGCAGTTTTGAAATCAAGCTATGTGCCTAATTTCCTTTCTGAAAATTGTTCAGACATGCAAAGGACTCATGGACTTAGCCTGCTTGTGTGTAGAAATGAAGACCCAACAGTCTGAGCGCTCTTTCCCAATCTTGTCCTAAATTTTCTCCTGGAAGTATCTCCCACTCCCTAGAAGAACATATACAGTACTGTGGAAACTTTTATTTGGATTGGGTGAGGACAGGTTTTAACCAGTTTTCCTGGGCAAATGACTTTGTGATTTACCCTTAAACAGATTAAAGAAAAGAAGAGAAATGCTAACGAAAATTCTTGGGTTCTAGTGCTGGACCAGGTTCTAACTGTTCTTGTTAGATTTTGGTACAGGATCCAAATATACAAAAAGTAGGGATCGAAAGATGAACTCCACACAGGGACTGAATGATGAACAGTCTTTTGGCCAGGTACTAGTGACTTGGATTGGCCACCGTGAGAACGGGTTACTGGGCTTGATTCACCATTGGTCTGACCCAGTAAGGCTATTCTTATGTTCTTTTGCCGACACAACTGTCTCTTTTGTTGGGATTTACGGCGTGTGATTCTAGCGTCAGAAGAATTTCTGACTTCAGCCATTGGCGATTTATTTTGTATTGGAGGTGATTTGTTGACTGAGGAAGACACTTTTCGAATTTAAACATTGGCAGTGTCGAGTCAACGGATATCTACAAATTTTTGCCAATAAATTGACTTATAGTCATCATTCAGTTCCCGTGTGGCGTTCCATCTTTCGATCCCTACATTTTGTATATTTGCTTTTTGAACAGGGGAATTTTTTTGCTACAGTTTCTCCTCTTTCCCCAAGATCAGGCACAGTTTTTCCTGATCATTTTTTTCTGGGAACTCTTTGATTTTCTCTCTCCTCCTTGGGGAATGTACATCTTTTCTCTCTGTGGATTTTGTACATTATGTGACGAATTGCATTTCTGTTTCTAACCTGGAGACAGGATCTCCCAGATGTTGCAGCTTCAGGAACTTTTTGAGTTTCTCTTTCTGCTGTTTGGAGAATGTACATCTCTTCTCTCTGTGAATTAGTAACGGAACAAGAGGAAATGCATTTCTGATTCTGATTCTAATGTTTGTCTGGGTGTGTGTGTCCCTCTCTCTATCTCTCTCTCTCCCCCTGTTTTATGAATTAAGACTGGTACTTTTGCATGGATTTGGTGTTTGGGGGGGGGGGGGGTGTTGCAGGACACTGAACTGCATGTTTATGCTCCCCTTTTGACTTTTCAGAGAGAGAAAGGCCGCTGCCGGAATGACAGCTTCTCTCCAGGGGAATGTTCCCGCATGGTATCTCAGTAGGTATCCCGTTCTCAGCTTAGGATGAGCAGGAGGAGAGTGGCCCTGAATCAGCAGAATCCTTGATTGGTTGTGAGAGAATCTTGGTTTTCATTAGGAAAAGGATGCTGGCCATATCTAGATTCAGGAGAGGTCTTGAGGTATGAGGTAGAAAATGACACGGGGACAAATTTGTCCCCATCCCCGCAGGAACTCAATTTCCCTGTCCCTTCCCCGCGAGTTTTGTTGCTGTCCTGCCTCATTCCTGTAAGTTCTGCCTTAACCGCACAAGCCTCGAACACTTATGATTTTAAAGTGTTTGAGGCTTGTGCAGATGAGGACGGAGTTTGCAGGAATGGGGCAGGGACAGGAAAAGAACTCGCTGGGATGGGACAAGAAAATGAGTTCCTGTGGGGACGGGAAAAATTTTGTCTTGTGTCATTCTCTACTTGGGAGAACAGTATAGAAAATTGAATAAATAAATAGTGTGAAAAGGTTCAGCCTCTGATAACCAGAGCTGAGATTGTGATGTCATAATGCCTCATTCCACCAATAAGAGCCAACCTAATCCGTGATGTCACAATGGCTTCAATGTCCTAGACTTGGCTCACTTTTACTACATTTTGATTTCTAGAGTGGTGCAGAGTAGAGAATGACACGGGGACAAATTTGTCCCCTCAGGAACTCAATTTCCCGCGAGTATTGTCCTTGTCCCTGCCCCATTTCTGTAAGCTCTGCCTTAACTGCACAAGTCTCAAACACTTATGATATTAAAGTGAAGATCAGAGCTTGCAGGAACGGGACAGGAAAAGAACTTGATGGGACGGGAAAATGAGTTCCTGCGGGGACAGGGAAAAATTTGTCCCTGTGTCATTCTCTAGTATGAGGCCTGCAGATAGTGGTCATGGTGAGTGAGTGACTGAGAGGTTTGCCTGCAAGGGGTAGGGTCGTCATCTTAGTGTAGGAGATTGTGTTATGAATAATTCCTGGCCTTGGTCTTTCACAGTTTCCTGCCCAATCACCTGGGTTACACAGACTCCTATGCACAGAAAGCTTTCTGTGGCATCTATTCCCCAGATGGACGTATCTTCATGTCTGCATGTCAAGGTAACTTGGCACCCTCTTCCCTAAAGCCCTGCTAGGTATTACATTCCCTGTATTCTCTTCTTTCCCAACCCTGGGTTCTGGGCTTTTTAAAATTTTCCCATTTTTGGCCTTCTGCAGACCAGAACATTCGCCTCTATGACTGCCAGTCTGGGAGATTTAAGAAGTTTAGGACGGTGAAGGCACATGATGTGGGCTGGAGTGTCCTGGATGTTGCTTTCACACCTGATGGAGGTCAATTCCTGTACTCCAGCTGGTCTGACTACAGTGAGTAAGCAGGTCGTCCTGGGAACGTGTGTGGTGGAGTATGCACGGAATGTGCCAGGTGTGTTGAGACAGCATACAGGAGCTGTCTCAGACCTTCTGTCTCTTGTACCGAGTCAAAAGAAGATGGAGCAAAAAGTTTTGTCTGTAACGGTCATCGTGGTGATGCTGTAATGGATATTCCTGCAATTAGCACAGTTTCATCCACATGTAGTAGGTAGTAGACCAGACCTGCTCTTGACACTCAAGTGTTGCCCTTGCTCTGTAGCAGTGTGTCGCAAACCTTTTAAGCTGTGTCACACTGATCTTGGGGCTGCGGCTAAAGGGTATCCGGAAATGCGGGGATGTCCTCCAGCCACGGCCCTGAACCTCCTATTACCGCTAGTGGGGGGATGCCGCAGAAGGAGAATTTGAGGAGAAGGAAGAGAGGTGCAGGCACCGACTGACTGACTACAGGACATGCCTCTCGCCATGAGAGGCACATCCTGTAAGCAGGCAGCCAGCGCCATCATCTCGGGGCACACTGGAATCCTCCGGGGCACACTAGTGTTCCACGGTATACAGTTTGCGACGCACTTCTCTATAACCTTCCAAGTTTTAAGTTTATTAGCATTTTATGAATCGCCTATCGAAATATCTAGGCGATGTACACTCTAAAAGCCACAGATAGTGGTTTCACATATATTTTTGACAGGTTAGACATAATACAGACGATTTAAAACAGTTTTAGAGAACGACTAGTACAATACATTTGAGGTTAAGGAATAACATAAGTAGGCAGGAAAGAAGGGGAAAGTTACATCATTTTTATATATTGAAATTTACATAAAAGGGAAAACACAGTGGGAATAAGGGGGATTGGAAAGTGCAATATTTATATTAAGAAGTTCAAAAATTATGCGTGTTATAACGTGTTCAAATGCATCTTGAAATAAAAAAGTTTTTAAAAATCTTTTAAATGTATGTAAATCTTTTTCTATTCTTATGTAGTTTGGTAATGAGTTCCATAACGTGGGTGCCATAACGGAAAATATTTCGTTTCTTCGTATGCCAATAATTTTTAAGGAAGGGATAGATAATAAATTCCTGTGATGTTCTTCCTCTGCACCCGTCTGTGCATGTCTTTTTTCTTTGGTTCTGCAAAACTTGTAATCTCCCCATCTGTGTTTCTTTATTATCCTTCCAGACCAGCACAGAATGGATGGGTTTACGCTCTCTGCCAGCAGATGGAGACTGAGCACACATTGACTTTTGGCAGTAGTACACTTCTTCCTCCATGTTCGCAGGGGTTAGGAGCAGAGCTGGCTCGCGAATAACCTTTAGGGCCAACTCTGACCTACCCGCACCACCCTCCTGCTTCCCTGACCTTTCCACACCTTACCTGGTGGTCTAGCTGGGCAGGAGTGATTTTCCTACTGTGAGATTGAATTAAAAAAAAAAAGAAAGAAAGAAAGCATAACAGACAAGAAAAAAATAAAAGGACCTGAGGCAGCCGTTTTTAACCAGCGATTTTGTGTGTAGTTCTCCCGTGTATACGTGATGAGCACTTTTTAAAAAGTAGAAGTGCGTTTTGTGTGTGCGCCAAGCAGTTGATGCGGCCAACGTGTGCGCAAAGTGTTCTGGCTGCTTCGAGGAGGAACTGGCATCAGTTACAGGGTTCCCCTTCGCACGTGCACTGGTCGTCATGGGGGGGAGTGTGCTGGAGAAGCCCATGTTTCCCCTGCCACCCATGCAGGGGTTTCCTCAACCTCCGACAGTCAGGAAGATAAGGCTCTTTTCCCATGCATCAGGATATTCTGGTTGTGTTTTTCGCTTGGCGCAGTCCATGGCTAGACTTTTATTCTATTCCTGATGGGAATAAGGATACCTTTAAGTCTCCTGTGAATGATGTGGTGGTCTCGGCTATCGTACGTCAACACACCGTACCAGTTGAGGGCGGTTCAGCTGTGAGAGACCCTCAGGACCGTAAGATGGAGGCTCTCCTTAAATGGAGTTTTGATGTGGTTGCCTTTGCTGTCCAGGCGGCGATTTGTGGCGGTCTGGTGGCCCAGGCTTGTTTCCGGTGGTCTGAGCGGGTCCTTAACCAGGAGTTGGCTAAGATTAAGCTCGGTGCTTCTTATTTCTCTGATGCCATGTATGATCTGTTGAGGGCATCGGTTAGGTCCATGGCCCTAAGAGTAGCAACTCGCCATACCCTGTGGCTTCAGTGTTGGTTGGCGGATGTGGCCTGTAAGTCTAAGCTCAGTAAATTCCCTTTTTGAGGTTCTTTCCTCTTTGGGGAGGAGTTGGATAAGCTGGTTCAGGCCTTGAGAGACTCTAAAGTGCCTCAGCTTCCGGAGGACTGACTTAGCCATGCACCGTGGGGTGGCGCTGCCCATGGGCATTTATGTGAATTTTGTAGGTACCGCCCTGACCGGCTTTTCCTTCCAGAGGTCGCTTTTTTCAGTGCATGCAGTCCACTGGTGGCTCCTTCTCTGCTTGTCCAGCCCAATGACTCACTGCGGTTCTGGTGGGAACCTGCTTGCGGGAGTTTTACCGGGGGTGGGCTGAGATCACAACGGATCAGTGGGTCCTAGAAGTGATTCGGAATGACTATACTCTAAAGTTTTCCCATCCTTTGCCAGATCATTTCTTCTCTTCTTGTCAGGCTGCTTGGAAGAAGCTGGCATTTAGGCAGACGCTTCTTAGGTTCCTAGACCTCAGAACGGTGGTCTCAGTACCTCAGGAGATTTTACTGGCAGGTACTCCATTTACTTCATGGTGCCCAAGAAAGAGAGGTCATTTTGGCCCATTTTGGATCTGAAAGGTATCAGCAGGGCTGGGTTCTGTCTTTTCGTATGGAAACTCTGAAATCTGTAATTCTTGCAGTCCGGTCTGGGGAATTTCTGACCTCTCTCGACCTGACGGAGGCCTACCTGCATGTTTCAATTCGGGCCTCCTATCAGCGATTTCTTTGCTTTGCAATTTTGGGAAAACATTATCAGTTTTATGCGCTTCCTTTTGGTTTGGCTACGGCTACGTGGAATTTCACCAAGATTATGGTAGTGGTGGCATCAGCCTTGCACAAGGAAGGCATTTTGATTCATCCCTATCTGGATTACTGATTGACTCAGGTTTTGGAGTTCCTGCACTTATTGGGCTGGGTGGTCAACCTGTTCAAAAGTCGGTTGACTCCGTCTCAGCACTTGGAGTATCTCAAAGTTCTCTTCGACACTGGCTTGGGGAGAATCTTCCTTCCTGAGACCCAGGTGCTGAAATTGCAGTCGCAGATTTGCTCCCTCATGGATTGTCACTGCCCTCGGGTGCAGTATGTTCTGCAGTTCCTGGGGTCAATGGCATCCTCCCTGGAAGTAGTCAGGGGGGCCCAGGCTCACATATGCCCTCTTCAGTATGCGCTTTCTCAGTGGTGGTCGCTACAGATTTACGATCTGGACTCTCCCGTCCCTCTTCGGGGGTTGGTTCGTCACAGCCTGCACTGGTGGCTACAATCTTCCAATCTGATTCAGGGAGTGAGTCTGAATCAACCCCCGTGTACATTGCTTCTTACGGACACTAGTTTCCTCGGTTGGGGAGCTCAGTATCTCAGTCGCTCGACTTAGGGCAGCTGGTCACCGGTGGAGGCTTCCTTGTTGATCAATATTCTGGAGACCAGAACCATTCGGTTGGTGTTGCTGGCTTTCCACCCATGGCTGTCATCAAGGGGGAATTCAGTGTTTTTCGCAAACAGTACGTTTTGGTTTTGTATTGGTTGTTGGGGAGTATAATAAGAGCCGTGGTATTTGGTTCGGCTGGTTTAGCTGGCGAACTGTGGGGATGTTTTTGAAGGTTCTTGTTCTAATCGGTATCCAACAGTGTTTCCAGGTCCAGTCCAGACACTTACTTTGTCTTCTCCATGTGAGTGTGGAGTTGGTATGTTGACGTCTTTTTTTTTTTTTTTTTAGTCGAGTTTCTGCTTGGCTGTTCATCAGACTGATTGTAGATGGGACTGCACAATCCACTTGTACTACTGGCAAAAGTCATTATGTGTCAGTCTCCACCTGCTGGCAGAGGAGTGTAAACCCATCCATTCTGTGTTGGTCTGGAGGGACTAAAAGAAAGAAAATTAGCAGGTATGGACCTAATTTCTCCATGTCTCTTTCTCCACATCCTGGAAAGTCTCTTAACTTCATCTCATTCCATTCCTTTTCTTGTAGTTCACATTTGCAATATCTATGGGGACACTGATACGCACACAGCACTGGATTTAAGGTTGGTGGTCTTTACGGCGACCCTCTGTACCTGCGTGCACTATGTATTAGGTGAGATGTGCCTTCTCCATGCATCGCCTCTCCTCATTTTGCTGGATGGGTGGATGGCTTTGTGCAGCTTTGGGTGTGTATATTTGTGTCTGAATGTTCCACTTGTGTGATGTGATTCCTGCCTCTTCCTGACAGACCACTGCTGACCCTGCATTCCGCCATTGTGCAGTCCCTGTGTATCGGTCTGTATTGCATGTGACCTGAGAGATTCCCATTCTGTGCTTGTGTCTAGCACTGATCCTTGGTTTTCTCTTTCTCCACAGTCCCTCTACTCGCAGGTTTGCCGTTTTTTCCATCACAATCTCCTCAGATGGCCGGGAAGTCCTTGGAGGGTAAGAATTAATGGTGTGATCTTTGCTCTGAAGGGGTGGGGGTAAGAGCAGAGGAAGATAAATCTCAATAAAGCTGCACTATAGAAATGATAAGTAGTAAAGTGGAGAATCTCTTTAATTGGTACTCCGGCTCTTAATCCTTAATCTCCTCTCTATGGTCTCCAAACATTTATTTTCTAAATTTGTTTTGCTGCCCTCTTCTGTTGGAGGTTGGTAGGGGAGGGAGGACGGATGTGTGCAGGTGTGTGATGAGAGGGAATCCTGTATGGTTTTGGATACTTGCTCATCACAGAGACCCTCTCCACACTTCTCTCTCTTTCTAGTGCCAATGATGGCTGTCTGTATGTCTACGACCGGGAGCAGAACATACGGACACTGAGGGTAAGCCGTCTGCTTTTCACAAAGTAGATAGCGGGGTGTGCTTTGTGAAACCATTAGGTGCAGGGGGTGCTGCAGGTGGTTGGAGCTTG
Organism: Geotrypetes seraphini; assembly: GCF_902459505.1. Taxonomy (NCBI): domain Eukaryota; kingdom Metazoa; phylum Chordata; class Amphibia; order Gymnophiona; family Dermophiidae; genus Geotrypetes; species Geotrypetes seraphini. The sequence continues at coordinate 4,966,978 of NC_047099.1, read as the reverse complement.
AGTTGATATGCTAGCAAACACATGGTGGAAATTTTCATAAAGGTTTTTATGTGGGACACACGAGACAGGACTTCTAGAAAAGTGCATGAGCACATATGAATTTAAAAATAGAATCATGGAAAAAATGCTTTCGCATGGTGTGCATGGAGATGGGTGGGGTGGAGGCACAGTTGTGATGTAAATGAGTGTTTTACTAAAATACACATGAATTTGCATAAAATTGGTTTCCATTGTTCTCGCTGCTTACTTAACAAAAGCTTTTTGATCTCACCATTATCACCACATTAATCATTTTAAGTGTGTGTGTGTGGGGGAGGGTTATTCATGCTGATCTTTCACCTATATTCGGAATGTTATTGTATATATTTAATGCCTTGATAAAAAATAGTCTCCTTTTGGACATCTCACTTGATCATCCTGTTAAAACCTTACCCCCCTCTACGTGCACCCCTGGTTCCCAGAAGGCTTACAGCATTGATCACCCTCGGACTGGGAAACGGTATCCGAAGAGCCAACATCAGTGCTTGTGAGATTTTGCTGCCTCTGGTTCTCCTTCTCCTTGCCATAATGGCACGGTGTGTCCAATCCTTCCTCTGTCCCAGAACATCCTCACCTTCTTTCTGTGGCATGGAGATACCCTTCTGCCCCCCCCCCCTTTCCTTTTGCTTTCTGTAGTATTCAGATATACTTTTCCTCCAATGGCACTAAATCTATCTGTCTCACTAGATTGATGCCCATGAGGATGATGTGAATGCTGTTGCCTTTGCTGATGCCAGCTCCCATATCCTCTACTCTGGAGGGGATGATGCGCTCTGTAAGGTGTGGGATCGTCGCACGTTGCGGGAAGACAACCCCCAGACTGTGGGGGTCTTGGCTGGCCATCAGGACGGAGTTACCTTCATCAATAGCAAGGTGAGGACAGAGCCGACCGATTCTTCCATCTCATCCAGGACAAAAGACCAGAAACTCTCTTTCTGTTTCAGATCATGTATCTCTATAGTTCCCTGACCCTCGTTCCTTAATTGTCCCTCTTTGTATCTCATCTTTTGAACAGGATGACGCTCGATATCTGATCTCCAACTCCAAAGACCAGACAATTAAGCTCTGGGACATTCGTCGTTTCTCCAGCCAGGAAGCACTGGAAGCATCTCGCCAGGCAGTGGTACAGCAAAACTGGGACTACCGCTGGCAGCAGGTGCCTAAAAGAGGTGAGAGAAGCTCGTGCCCAGCCAGGCCTGGCCACTTGCCACACTAGGAAGATCTCTTCTGCCCTCTCATTGTCTTAACCCTCTAATTCTCCTTCTGTTTCTCTCCCCAAGCTCTGAGGAAGCAGTCACTCCCTGGAGACAGCTCTCTCATGACTTACAGAGGTCATGGTGTCCTTCACACCCTCATCCGCTGCCGCTTCTCTCCAGCTTTCAGCACTGGTCAGCAGTACATATACACTGGCTGCTGTTCCGGCAAGGTCATAGGTGAGTTACTGCAGGGCTGGCAAAACATCTGTAAGGACTAGTGTTCGTTTCACTAAACTTTTAGGAAGTCAATCAAAACTTATCTCTTTGATAAATTTCTCTGACTCCACTTCTGCCTTGATGTACTTCTAAAACACTTCCAGGAAAAATTTGATTATCTTACCATGTTAATGTAATTTTTAAAGTTTTTTGTAATATCGCTGTCTGTATATAGTCTCTTCCTCTGTAAACCGCTCTGAACTGTTTGTGGTATTGCGGTAAATAAAATTAAGTTATTGTTATTACTAAATCGCTTATCCATTTCCTAAGCGATCTACAAAAAAAATAAAAATAGGGAAATGCAATATAGACTAAATTCACAGACAACAATGTCACAAGTTAAAAAGAAAACAATCCACAAGAATCAAGAGGAAAGAGGGGAGAAATACGTGTTCCAGCAAGGTCGTGGAAACCATCTTGGATGATGACAGTTAAAAAGGAAGTGTGTAGTGTGGTTTTTAGTATGAGCGTTGGAGCTGTTACCGCTGCAGCTGGCGCTAAAAAAAAAGGGAAGGTGTAAATGAGTAAGTTACCATCATGCTGGTAGAATCTTTGCACCAGGTTACAGTGGCAAAACAACTGTACCTGCTGTTCCGCATAATCTTGCCAGAGCAGGTCACTTCTGTGCTAGTGAAACATCTGCACCGGACATTGCTGGTCAGGAAAGGATATAGTTAGGATTTTTATTTATTTATTCAGTTTTCTATACTGTTTTCCCAAGGGCACTCAGAATGATATATGTGTCCTGGCAGGCTCACAATCTATCTAATGTACCTGGGGCAATGGAGGGATTAAGTGACTTGCTTGCCCAGGGTCACAAGGAGCAGTGTAGGTTTGAACCCACAACCTCAGGGTGGTGAGGCTGTAGCTCTAACGACTGCGCCATTCTAGAAATCAAAATGTAGTAAAAGTGAGCCAAGTCTAGGACAATCAACCCATTGCGACATCACTGATGAGGTTGCCTCTTATTGGTGGAATGAGGCATTATGACATCACAATATAATAATAATAATCAGTTTATATACCGCAAGGCCGTAAAGTTCTATGCGGTTTACAATAGTTAAAAAAAACAATAAAAGAAGTTGACTAGAACTAAAAAAGTTAAAGCCAATAATCAGAGACACTAAAATGATCAAAATAGTGCATAATATAATTTTTATGAATTAGCTGCCTAAATACTTTGAAAACAGATGTTTTTAGATGTCTCCTTAATTCCCCATAAGTGTCAGGAAGCAAAAGCAATTGTTCTAAATCATTACCCCATAACACAGCTTGATATGAAAAATGATTTTGATGATGTTTTTTAAGTTTACATCCTCTAACAGGCAGAAAGCCAAAATTCAGATGTGAGTTTCTCTTATGTCTGTTGGTTGCAAAAGAGAAAAGCTCAATTAATATCAGCTCCGGTTATCAGAGGCTGAAACTTTTCACACTATTCATTCGGTTTCCTATACTATTCTCCCAGGGGGAGCTCAGAATGGTATACATGAATTTCTTTAGCACTCTCCAGACCAGTAGAGGTTAACTTTACGAATGGGTATATATCTAATCATGACCAGCAGGTGGAGACTGAAAACAAAACTTTGGGACAGTATATACTATCCTCCCTTCTCTATTTCCCTCAGTCTTCTTTCAGTCTCCAGCAGGTGTTGAGTGATCTGTACCCATCTCTCTTGGTAGGGCTGTTGGAATTTGTTTAGGGGTTTATTGTCCCTGTTTTTGGCCGGACGGAGCTTGGTCGGGCCCTGTTTGGGGGTCCGTCCGACCTCGGGGGTGTCAAACCCGGCGGGTCACGAGCGGGGTCCCTCCCCCCACTTCCTCCACCTCCCCACATTTTTTTAGAGGAGCCTCAGCAGTAAGCCTTGCCCCCTAAGTCAAGCAAGGCATATTGCTTCGAGAGCCTGTGGAGTCTGTTCTGTAAAAAAAAAAAAAAAAAAAAAAAATCCTGAGGTAGTGCTGGTCTGAAGGGTTGTTTCCCTTTAAGAAAACTGTATTTTACTGTATTTTTTCATGTAACCAGCACTTTTTTATAGCTAGGTCGCGTCTGGAGCAATTGTGCCCTTCTCCGGGGGAGTAGGCCACAATTTTAGTCCAGCCGCGAGGCACTCGCGGCCGGCCTGAACTCGGCGGTTTGGGTCGGTGAGGTGGTGGAGCTCCGTCGGCAGCGGCTGCAGGCGCCCAGAGCTCCCCGCCGATGGTGCCTCGCGAGTCGGCTTGGAGCAGTGGGGAAGCCCGGTCTTCCACAACCGCCCACGGAGGGATTCCCCGAAGGATTCCCTCTCAGCTGATTTTTTGACAGCTGATGCCGACTTGCCTGTCTTAGCGGCTGGGACTGTTCAGTCTTCTCAGCCGCTACAGGCCATGGAGGGAGCATTTTTGGCGGGAACTTCGCCATTTTCTTTGTCTGGCCCCTCCATTTTGTCTGCAACCTCAGGTGACCTTCCCCCTGTATGGCGAACACAGGGGCAGGTTTCAGCATGGACCCCTGCTGGGGCAGGGAGTCCCTGGGGACCCCCAGGGGTTTTTTGCCCCCAATTTATTTTCTTTCTTTGTGCGGACTTTTGGGGGTCCCACGTGCGCCTGGGGGGTTTCGGGGGGGGTTTCCCTCCGCGCCCCCTATGGCTTTGCCTCCCTCTTTTCGTTTGGCGTCCCCTCTTCCTCCTCCCTCATCCAAGCGCCCGCGGGGGGGCTTGGATTGCGAATTGGTGGGCGGAGGAGCGTGTTGGCCTGGTTGAGGACCTGGCTGCTTTGGCGGGCTTCCAGGATCCTCTAGAGGGGACGCCTGTTGGCAGCGGGGCGGCGGGTTTCCCGTCTTCCAGAGCAGATGCGTCCGTGGTGCGCTTTTTTATTCAGAGGGATGAGCTTTTAGACCTGTGTAGCAGGTCTCCTTGGTGCTGCATTTTTGCAGTGGCGCCGCCGGAGACCCCGCGTATGGGGGCCCCTCTGCTTCAGGGGGTCTGTCCTGGTTCCCGCTCTTTTCCTGTGCGTCAGGATTTGCGGGATTTTGTGTTGGCGCAGTGGCCTATGGGCGCAGTTTCGTTTGGTGTGCGCCTTGGCTCTTGGGTATCCCGTCCCGGAGGGAGGTAGGGCTACCTTAATTTCGCCAATGGGGAACGCGGTGGTCTCGGCACTTCCTAAGCGGCATACCGTGCCTGTTATGGACGGTTCTGCTCTTAGGGTCTCGGAGGCGCGTGCGTTAGAGACTCTTCTTAAGTATGATTTTGATGTCTCTGCCTTTGGGGTCCAGGCGGCTGTTTGTGGGGAGCTAGTCGCTCGCGCCGTGTTTCGGTGGGCTGAGCGTGTCCTGGATCGGGAGTCTGATGACTGGTCTCTAGTGGATCAGGAGGTAGCGAAGATTGCGATGGCTGCCTCGTTCCTCTCAGATGCTCTTTATGACTTGGTGCGGATTTCGGCTAAGTCTATGGCATGGCCGCGCGGCGTATTTTGTGGCTGCGCGCTTGGGCGGCGGATTCTGCGTCCAAAGCTAAGTTTACTAAAGTTCCCTTTAGGGGGTCTTTTTGTTTGGAGAGGAATTAGATGAGTTGATTCAGACTCTGACGGACTCGAAGGTGCCCCGTCTGCCTGAGGACCGTGCCCGCCCTGCGTCTAGGTGTGGGGCTGCCCGGGGGCGTTTGCTGGAATTTCGCAAGTATCGCCCGGGGCGTGGGGCTGCTTCTTTCCCGGCTCAGGGTTTTTCCCGGGGTCGGTTCTTCCAGCGCATGCAGCCCTTTCGGGGGGCCCGTCGGGGGGCAGGGAATCCCTCCGCCGGTTCCCCCGCTTCCCGTCCTGCGCAATGACTCCTTGCCGGCGCCCCCTTTGGTTCCGGTGGGGGCCCGGCTGCGCAAATTTTTCCCCAAATGGGCCGAGATCGCGTCCGATCAGTGGGTCCTTGAGGTGGTGCGGGACGGTTACGCTCTGGAGTTTACCCGCTCTCTGCCGGACCTTTTCCTCGCTTCTCCATGTCAGACTCCATGGAAGACGCAGGCTTTTCGTCAGACCCTTCAGCGTTTGCTAGATCTCGAGGCAGTGGTGCCGGTGTCCCCTACGGAGTGGGGCACCGGCAGGTACTCCATTTACTTTGTGGTGGCCATAAAGGAGGGGACCTTTCGGCCCATCCTGGATGTCTCTCGATCTGACGGAGGCCTACTTGCAGGTTCCAATTCGGGCCTCTCATCAGCACTTCCTTCGCTTTGCGATCTTGGGGCGGCACTTTCAGTTCTGTGCGCTTCCCTTTAGTCTGGCCACGGCTCCTCGGACGTTCACCACGGTAATGGTGGTCGTCGCGGCAGCCTTGCGGTCGGTGGGCATCCTGGTTCTCCCCTACCTGGACGACTGGTTGATTCGGGCAAAGTCGTTGCAGGAGAGCTCCCGGGTTACGGCTCGGGTGGTGGAGTTTCTCCGGTCGCTGGGCTGGGTGGTCAACCTTTCCAAGAGTCGGTTGGTCCCGGCTCAGCGTCTGGAGTGCCTTGGGGTTATGTTCGACATCTCCTTGGGGAAGGTCTTCCTTCCAGAGGCCCGGGTGAGCAAATTGCAATCTCAGATTCGCCTGCTTTTGGCGTCCCGGGGTCCTCGGGCGCGAGATTTCCTCCAAGTCCTGGGGTCAATGGCGGCGTCCCTGGACGTGGTGAGGTGGGCGCGGGCCCACATGCGTCCTCTTCAGTATGCTCTGCTCCGGAGGTGGTCTCCCCGGAGGCAAGATTTGGATGTTCCGGTTCCCCTGCGAGGCTTGGCGCGCTGCAGTCTGCGCTGGTGGCTCCGGACCCCTCACCTGGTTCAGGGGGTGGGTCTGGATCTCCCGCAGTGGACGGTGCTCCTTACGGATGCGAGTCTCCTCGGTTGGGGGGCTCAGTTTATGGGCCACTCAGCTCGGGGCACCTGGTCCGCGGAGGAGGCCTCCTGGTCGATCAACGAGTTGGAGACCAGAGCGGTCAGGCTGGCGCTGTTAGCTTTCCACTCCCTTTTGCTGGGCAAGTCGGTCAGAGTCCTGTCGGACAATGCCACGGCGGTGGCTTATGTCAATCGTCAGGGGGGCACCAAGAGCACTCCTGTGGCGCAGGAGGCGGCTCGGCTCATGGTTTGGGCGGAGTCCCATCTTCTGGACCTCTCGGCTTCTCATATAGCCGGGGTAGAAAATGTTCAGGCAGACTTCCTCAGTCGTCACTTCCTGGATCCAGGAGAGTGGTTTCTCGGCGCCGGAGCGTTTCGGTTGATAGTGCAAGATTGGGGGCAGCCCCTGATGGACCTGATGGCCACGAGTGGCAACGCCAAAGTGCCCCGCTTCTTCAGTCGTCGCAGGGAAGGGCTGGCCGAGGGTCTGGATGCTCTGGTCCAGCCGTGGCCAACGGAGGGGCTGTTGTATGTGTTCCCTCCTTAGCCGCTGGTGGGCAGAGTGCTTCTTCGCATTGTTCACCATCCGGGTTTGGTGGTGCTGGTGGCTCCGGATTGGCCTCGACGTCCGTGGTATGCGGATCTGGTGAGACACCTGGTGGCGGTTCCTCTTCCTCTGCCTCTCTCGGACGACCTTCTGATGCAGGGTCCCATTCCCTTGTTCGACCCGTCTCTCTTCTGTCTTACGGCGTGGCTCTTGAAAGGGGTCGCCTTAGCAAGAAGGGATATTCAGACAAGGTGATCGCTACACTGTTGGGGTCCCGGAGGCTTTCTACCTCTCGGGCTTATGTGCGGGTTGGGCGTCTCTTTGAGGAATGGTGTCGGGCGCGGGGAGTGACCTCTTTTCGCGCTTCTCTGCCTAACATTCTAGAGTTCTTGCAGGATGGCCTGGATAGAGGCCTGGCTTGGTCTTCTCTCCGGGTTCATCTTGCGGCCCTGTCGACCTTTCGAGGGTTGGTGTCAGGTCAGCGTTTATCGGCTCTTCCTGATGTGATTCGGTTTCTGCGGGCGGCCAAGTTGCTTAGGCCTCCCCTACGGCCCTCGGTTCCCTCTTGGGATCTTAATCTGGTTCTCTCTGTTTTGGTGCGCCCGCCTTTCGAGCCCTTGGACGACTGTTCTTTGAAGGACCTTACTTTGAAGGCGGTCTTTTTGGTGGCCATTACTTCTGCTAGGAGTATTTCTGAGCTGCAGGCTTTCTCTTGTAGGGCTCCCTTCTTGGAGTTGTCTAGGGAGCGGGTCGTCTTGCGGCCTGTTCCTTCCTTTCTGCCGAAGGTTGTTTCTCCTTTTCATGTCAATCAATCGGTGGTTCTCCCGGTCTTGGGTGGTCGGGAGGGCTCTTCTGAGCAACGGCAGCTGCGCAAGTTGGATGTCGGTCGGGTCCTTCGCTCTGATGTGCAGCGGACCCAGGAATTCCGGAAGTCCGATCATCTCTTTGTCCTCCTGGCTGGTCCTCGTCGGGGAGCTGGCGCTTCTAAGGCTACTATTGCGCGCTGGATCAAGGAGACGATTGCTTCCGCTTATCTTCTGAAACAGCAGCCTGTTCCGGAGTTTCTCAAGGCTCATTCCACTCGGGGTCAGGCGGCTTCTTGGGCTGAGTCGTCGCTCGTGCCTCCGGTGGATATTTGTAAGGCTGCGGTTTGGTCCTCCTTGTATTCTTTTGTTAGACATTATCGGGTAGATGTTCAGGCGCGTCGGGACGCGGTGTTCGGTGAGCGTGTTCTGGTATCGGCCCTTCGGGGGTCCCGCCCGTGAGAGGGACTGCTTTGGTACGTCCCATTCGTAAAGTTAACCTCTACTGGTCTGGAGAGTGCTAAAGAAGGAGAAATTAGGTTCTTACCTGCTAATTTACTTTCTTTTAGCTTCTCCAGACCAGTAGAGGTCCCCACCCTGTCTGTTGTTGTTGTTGTTGTTGGGGCTGTTTTCGCGGGCAGTTTTTGTTTTTTGCTGCGGGTTCTAGTATTTTTCTAGGGCCGGGGAGAATTAAAGAACAGCGGCTGTGGCTCGGCTGGCTTAGCTGGCGAGCTGTGGGGACATTTTCCTTCGGGTATTTCTCCTCTGCATTTTCCAACAGCATTTGGGTATGTTATTTGTTACTCCTGTTCGGAGTATTGTTTTCTTCCTGTTTTCCAGTTCTTGGTTCTGCTTGGCTATTCGGCAGACTGAGGGAAATAGAGAAGGGAGGATAGTATATACTGTCCCAAAGTTTTGTTTTCAGTCTCCACCTGCTGGTCATGATTAGATATATACCCATTCGTAAAGTTAACCTCTACTGGTCTGGAGAAGCTAAAAGAAAGTAAATTAGCAGGTAAGAACCTAATTTCTCCTTATTCATGTACTCAAGCCTAATTTCCTATCTGTCCCGGTGGGCTCACAATCTGTCTAATGTACCTGTTTGTAGAAAACTTTCAGAGTAGCCGATGCTACTTTATGGACTTGGGGGCTGATTCTATAAACGGCCTATACATGGGCCTAGTTATATGGGGCGGCCTATATAAAAAATTTAAGTCATTCCCCCACCCCCGCTACCTTTTCAGGAGCCCCCTGGATGACGGACAGCAAATCTCCGGCGGTGCAGGGCAGCCGCGATCTCTTTGGCATCGGGCCTGCCCCCACACCGCTTGCTGAGTGACTGACGTCAGTTCTCGTGAGTCCCGCGAAAGCTGACAGCCGTTCAGCAGGCGGTGCGGGGGCAGGCCGAATGCCGAAGAGATCGCAGCTGTCCTGCACCGCCGGAGATTTGCCGTCTGCCGTCCAGGGGGCTCCTGAAAAGGTACCGGGGTGGGGTGGGGGATGATTGACAAAGGCAAGGGAGGTACCGGAAGATAAGCCATGGCTAATACCATGGGGCGGCTTATCTTCTGGTTTTGAAACATAGGCCGCCCTTTTCTGCGGCCTATACATGGGTGCAGCCTATGCAGAGGGGCGGACTATATGTGGGGAAATATGGTACATTTGCATATTTTGCCAGTAATTCTTGCTTCTAAGTAGTTGCACCATCCCTTTGGACATTAGACTTGAGTTCTGTCACAGGATCTGCAAACAACAATTGCAAACCTGTACAATTCCCTCCATGCTAAAGGGTTTTGTTATTCAGATTTTCTGTATCTTCCTGATGGTATTTTAATTATGTTGGGCCTGCCTCTGTACCTCCCCCCTTGTGTCCCATCTATCTACCATATCTCATTAAATCATTGTAACCTAGGCCTCCCAATCCGTCATCTCCTGTTGTTTTTCAACCCTTTTCAAATAATTCTTTTATCCTTCCTTTATATTTTTAAAACTGTAAACCGCCTAGATATGTAGTAATGATTTTGTCATGTATCAAATAAAGTGACCCATAAAAAATAGTTGTGTGCCAGGGACTTGGGAGTAGTCTTTCCCATTTCCTTAGCATCAGACCAGCCCAAAAACCTGTGGGTTGTGTCTCGATGGGCATAATGCATATATTTTGGACTGGTGGAAAAAATATCAAATAAGACATGATTTCTTCCTTAATTCTGTGCCAGGAAGTGGTGTAGTGAGAGGCGCTCGGGGCGGTGCCATCCCTCCCTTGCTCTCTCCTCCACCCCTCCCCCTACTGTCCTACTGTGCACACGTGCCACTTCCCTTTCCTCCATAACGTTCCTGGCGCAAGCAGTGACCCCCCCCCCAGCTACTGCTGCACCAGCATTGGCTCTTCTTATGACATCAGTATCTAGGTCCAGGAAATGACATCGGAGGAAGAGCCAACGCTGGCGCAGTAGCAGTTTGGGGGTTGCTGCTTGCGCCAGGAACGTAACAGAGGTACGGGAGAAGGAAGGTGGCGCACGCATGGGTGGCAATAGAGGGGCGGAGAGTTGAACGGGTGCCTGTGCCTTCACCAAGATGGCATCCAGGGGGGACCACCCCCCCACTTACTATGCCACTGAATCTAGAGCTTGTGGGTTCTGTCCATCAAATCACAACTTGCAGGTGTTAGGACTGGTCTGCTGGACTAAAGGAAAGAAAATGAGCAGGTAAGATCTAATTTCTCCTTTTTTTGGTACCTACCAGTATATGACCTGGTCACTGGAAAGATTGTGAAAAAACTGACGAATCACAAAGCCTGTGTCCGTGACGTAAGCTGGCACCCTTATGAAGAGAAGATTGTCAGCAGCTCCGTAAGTGGCTTGGGCTGAACTGGGATGGGGAGGAGGAGAGGCTTAGCGGTATTCCCTAAAGTCACTTTTTCCTCCTTTTTTCACCGGCAGTGGGACGGATTCCTGCGGCTTTGGGAGTACCGGCAGACAGAGTACTATGAGGATGACCTCCGTGACCCTGCTCCTAGAGAGGCATTGGAGCCCAGTGCTAAGCAAGCCACAAGGACTGGCGCTTCTTCCTCTTCATGAACTGCCTCGTGCTACTTTTTTAGGACTGCTGTGGCAAGGACTTAATTCTGGACATTGTGTTTTATTATTATGGGATTTTTTTTTGACAGGGGGTTGTTATGTTTGGCTTTTCTGCACAAAGATTCTTCTGTGTCTAGGACTCTGCCTATCCAGGGCGCAGCAGCAGACGGAAGGGCACAGTGCTGTGGTGATAAGAATGCGAGGATATCTGTACAGAATAAATTTATGGGTGTGAATTATGTTAACTTCATTTTGGAAGCACCTTTTTTTTGGGGAGTGGATCTCCTCATGGCACTATGACCCGAATTCTCTATAGGGTGTTGATATTGGTGGCTGCTGATCGCATCTCAGTCACGCAACGGTGCCCTATACAAAATCACGCCGTGGCAAAAGATAGGCGCCAGAAAAGTAGGTCAGGGTTTTCCAGGCCTACATTTCTGGCATCTATTTTTGTCGTGAATTGCGCTTATGTAGGCGTTTTAGGCTGCCTAACGCCACTTTTGGTATTAGCCATGCAAATGCTTACGTAAGTGCAATTCCGGCGCATATTATATAGGCACCAGTAGGTGCTTTAACGGTGCCAATTTTTGCTGTTTTAAATGGCGTTTGTTACTTAAGCGCCATTTCTAGGATTTCACCCTTAGTGTGTATGTGAGGGCAGTGGTATAGCGAGGGTGAGAGGCGCCCCTCTCTCGCTCTCATCTATGCACCCTTCCCTTCCCGCTGTACCTCTAGTTCACCGTCACGAGCAACAAGAACTTCAACGTGCTCCTCGCGACCCCCATCAGCTCTCCCTCTGACGTCACTTCCTACGTGTGGCACCCGGAAGTGACATCAGCGGGCGAGATGACGTGGCCGTGAGGAGCACGTTGAAATTGTTGCTTGTGGCGGTGAACAACCAGAGGTACTGGGGAAGGGAATGGGAGAAGTGGGAAGAGGTAGGGATCAGAGAGGAGGAGGGGTGTTGGCGCCCGGGGCATTCGCACCCCCTTACTATTCCACTGTGTGAGGGGCCTCTTTATAGAGAGAAAGGACTTTACACCAGATAAAGATCACAGCCCATCTGGCCTCATCCACACCAATGCTCAGTGTCACCATCCTCTCCTCTCCCTCAGAAATCCTCTGTGCTTCTCCCTTAGCTCGCCGTTCCATGCATCCACCATCCTTCCCGTAAAGAAGTCTTCTGTGTCGCCTGATAGACCGGTATAGTTTTTTACAGAAGGGTCTGACTGCAGGACACCAAGAGGGAAAGAAGCATGTTTGTTTTTGTTTTGTTTTTTCAGCATGTGGGGAGATTGCAGGGAGGAGGGCAACCCCCTGCCCTTTACAACTCTGGGGCAGCATGTCTCCTGCTGGTGGGAGAGGTCTGCAGGCCCCCTCCAAGGGAAAGAAGCATGGGAGATTCTTTCTCCTTAAATTCAGATTGGGAGGAGGGTGGGGCAGAGCCCTCGGGGCTGCAAGAGATTATCAGAGGTTTTCCCAAAAACAAGCAGATAGGACTTACCTTCGAACCCCGATCGGCTCCCTGCAGAGGCTGGCTGTACGCAGCAGCATGCAGTCTGGAGGGTGAAAGCCCCGATCTGCCTTTACGCAGCCTGCTTGCAGAGGCTGTGGCTTTACGCAGCAGCATGCGAGACTCCTATCGGCTGCCCTGCAGAGGCTGGCTGTACGCGGCAACATGCAGGAACTCCTGGAGAGATCTCTCGGTCTGATGAGGCTCCTATCGGCTGCCCTGCAGAGGCTGGCTATAAGCGGCAACATGCAGGGACTCCTGGAGAGATCTCTCGGTCTGGTGAGACTCCTATCAGCTGCCCTGCAGAGGCTGGCTGTAAGCAGCAACATGCAGGGACTCCGGGAGATATTTCTCTACCGGGCCGAGTGCAGGCGGGGGGTTTAGCTGAGCCAGGGCATCCTGGAGACTCCTTGCCGCTGTAGCTTGTGGATCCCCCGCTGCTGCATTCCGATGAGGATGGCTGCTGGAGGAAGATTCTCGGGCCTCACTTCTCTTCATGAAGTCTCCCAGTGCCCTCTTCCGTAGCTTGCATGCACGTGGTGACATGTGCGCACAATGCAAGCAACACGGAAACCTCGAGCGCCGGATCCAATCAGTGGGCGCACAATTCATGAGGATCCAGTGTATTCATCCTTCTCCTGCATCCCAGTCGTTTCTTTAGATGATTCAGGTATCTTCAAGGTGATGAGTAGAAAAGTTGTAATGGAGAGCTATAGAAAATCCGACCGATGGGAACGGGCGGAAACTAAAGACTGGGGATTAGGGGGAAGCAGGGGGAAATGGGTAGGGCTCGGGCATGCCCAGTGGGGCCCGGGCACTGCACGTGCTCAGAGAAAAAAAAAAAAAAAATCTCTGAACTATTGGAGAGCTTATCCGCAAATTGGGAGCTGTTGGGGCAACACCCATATGTGGCTGACTATCCTGCTGTCCACGGAGAACCTACGTTACAGGTAAGTAATTACACTTTATATCTCACTGTGACCAGCAGGTGGAGACTAAGACCAAAACTTGTAGATTAGATGAGGCTCCCCCTTCCCATCCAGTCTGCCGAATAGCCAAGCAGAACCTAGTACACTACCCCTCTGTATTCGCGAATTCCTTATCTACGGATTCGCTTCTTCGCGGTTTTAAATTAAAAAATTTTTCAGGCTATTTTAAGCCCTGTAAGCCCCCCCTTAAGCCTTACCTGGTGGTCTAGCGGGTTTTCGGGGCAGGAGTGATCTTCCCACACTCCTGCCCCGTGCAAATCACTCACAGGAAATGGCTCGAGAGACTACAGGAGCTCAAGGCAGCTATTTCCTGTGAGCGATCTACACGGGGCAGGAGTGTGGGGAAGATTGCTCTTGCCTGAAGACCCGCTAGACCACCAGGTAAGGCTTAAGGGTGGGGGGGGGGGGGGCTTTCATGGCTTAAAAAAAGCTGGGGGAAGCGGGGTTTAGGGGCAGAACCGGCCCAAATATTATTTGCGTTTTTTTAATATTCGCGGGCCGGCTCTGCCCCTAACCTCCACGAATATGGAGGGGGAAGTGTAAAACTAACTGAGAACAGTAAAAACACTCTGAACATGAGGTTAAAAAATCAACAAACACATAGGAACAACTGTTGGAACATGTATAGAATGAAAAACCTGCAGTGAAAATGTCCCCACAACTCACCAGCTAAGCCATAGCCGCTGTTCTTTGATCTCCCCAGCCCTAGAAAAATACTAGAACCCGCAGAAAAATTCAAAATCTGCACGTGCGCAAAACCCGCAATCACCGCATAAAGACAGATAGGGAGGGAAACTATACTGGTCTACAGGCTAACAGAAAGAAAATTAGCAGGTAAGAACCTAATTTCTCCTTTCCTTAGATTACTCCCGAGTCTGTCCCCTTTCACCTTCATTCTATGCCGCTGCGGTCCAGAGCTTCCTTTCCATTGAAAGAGACTCGCCTCCTGTGCATTTTATACCCCAGACAGAGGTATATCAATGTCTGTAGCATTTCTCCCCCCTTCGTTCTTGGTGCACATAATTCAAGTTTTATTAAAAATGTGATTAAATTGCTTAATCTCGCTTCTAAGCGATGTACAAAGTAAAAAATTTAAAACAGGGTAATACAACATAAAAATACACAAACTTAACATAATAAATACAGAACCAATACGGAAAAAGAGATAGGAAATACAATTTTTTTTAAATAGGGAAGAAACAAATAAAGGAAAAAAAAAACAAAAGGGGTGGGATTAGGAAAGAGATTAGAAATAAAATTAAAAATGAAACTAGTACAGAGATCAAATCAATATGTAGCTCATCCTAGTTCAAAGAGAAAGATTGAAAGCATCCTTAAATAGGAAACAGTTTAGGTTACCCTTGAGATCTTTAAACCTGTCATACATTCGAACCAATCAATTATAGCACGAAGGGAAAAAGACCTCCGAGACCTTTTTAAGCCACAATGTTGGTTGTATAAGGCGAAAAAAGCAGGTCAAGCCTCAATCATAGGTCAAAACCCCAAATGCTTTTAAACTGTAGTTGTGTAACATCGAAATTTGCACTGAAATTATTGCATTTGAAATTGAATTTATACATAAAAGCATTTGGGATTTTGACCTACGATTGAGGCTTGACCTGCTTTTCTCGCCTTATACAACCAACATTGTGGCTTAAAAAGATCTCAGGTTATTTTCCCCATGTGCTATAATTCATTGGGTTGAGTATACTATTGGTGTCTTGAGTTTTCATTTGTTGTGATTACACTGGTTGTTGCATTTTGACAATCTTTAAGCCTCTTTGACAGCCAGTGTTAACTTTTTTTATTTTTATTGTGTATGCATTTTTGACGCTGGCGGTACAGACAGAGCCCTGTCCTTGCGTGGTGTGTCTCTGGAGTTTTAAAGGGTGGTAATGTTTGTTGAAGGGCACTGCGTGTGGGTCTCTCCCTCGCTGGTCAGGGTTGGATCCCTTTGCTGTAGAGTGGTATGTGTGTGTTGTCTCGGCTGTGGTTTCAGGAGAAGGCTGGAGCCCGTTTTAGGATCCCTCAGCTGTTGCTGCCTGTCAACTGACGTCACAACTAGGCCCTGGCTTTGTCCTCTGTGCCCACAGCTGGGACACTGCAAGAGGGAGACAGGTCTCCAACAGCTCCAAAGACAGCTGCGACAGCGAGCGCAAGAGACTGCACACCCCTGGCATCGTCCCCCAGCTGCAATGAGTCCGCTCTGCGTCTTGCGGGCGCTGGTGATCTTCTGGAGTGATCAGTGCTCGCGGGTGCTAGCCAGCAGCTGTTTGCGCCGGATCTATCACCTCTGGGTGGCTGCTCTGGTGATCTTTGGACCACTGCTGCAGTACTATGTGAACCCTCGGACTATCTTTGCCAATCACCGCAATTTCTTTAACATGTGAGAGCTGGGCAGAGTCTCTGCCTGTTACTTATGTCTTGCACCTGTGTGTGCGTCTGTCTTTCTTGCATGCATGTGGGTCTGTGCTTCTGCCTTTTAATTATCTCTCTGTCTGTTGTCTCGCTGTCCTACTTGTCTTGCTTCTCTGCAAAGTAGGGTCAATGTAGGCAGTGGCGTAGAAAGGGAGGCGGACGACCTGGGTGCCAGCACCTTTCCGTCCCCATGCCATGCTCATTCTCCCCCCCACCCCCGGTACCTCTTTAAATCTTTGCCAGCGTGAGCAACTTCGGCCTGCTGCTTGCACCGGCCTGGCTTCCCTCTGAAGTGACATCGAAGGAAGTGACCTCGGAGGGAAAGCAAATGCTGGCGTGAGCAGCAGGTCGGAGAAGCTGCTCGTCCTGGCGAAGATTTAAAAGGTCACGGGTGTGGGGGGAAGGGAGGGCACGAGTGTGGTGTTGGCCTCATCACTACACCACTGATTGTGGGCACATTAATTGGTAATGTCAGCGGCGGAACTCAAGTGGCAGATTAGAAACCAACTAGTGTGGCTGCATTCCTCTGCATCTGTTCCAGGTAAGGAACTTTGCTATCTCACGCTGCGTAAATGCCCTTAGGAGGGGCTGCTGAAAAGTTCTCAGCCCAACCAACAAAGTTGGGGCAGTCTCCCTCAAGGTCTATACGCTTAGTCCAGCAATTTTCCCGCTTTTTTCGTTCCATATTTTCCCCAATGGAAAATCGCTGAACAAAGTGTCCAGCCCTCGATGGAGACTGCCCCAGTTTTGTTGGTTGGGTTGAGAACCTTTCAGAGGCCCCTCGTATTTCCATCTGTGTGTCTAACTGCCTTGCTGGATGGATGGATGTCTCTCTGCTTCCTGTGTTTCTAGATTTGCTGGCACGTCCATGCTGGATGCAAACTCCTAGTACAGGGCTGTGTACATTAATGCTCCTCTTCACTTTAACCTTCCATGTAATGTGTATTTTTTTTGTTTTTCTCTCTGCAGTAAGTTTGTGCAGTCTGCCTGGGGCTGGACCTGTCTTCTCTTAGGCGGTTATATCCTCCTAATCGCCTATATCTCCACCCACAGTGTCCTGTCCACCCTACGCCACCTCAGTCGCTTGGTGGTGGGTGGGGCTGTCTGGGTAGGCTCGAGCCGCCTCTTTCTGCTCATCGAGGATGTCACAGGCTCCTGCTTCCAGCCTGTGCCAGAGGGCCGCCTGCTGCTGCTGCCTGACCTGGAGAACAAATGCTCGTGTGAGGGGGAAGGTTACCGCTGGCGCGGCTACGACGTCTCCGGCCACACCTTCATGCTGACCTACTGCTGCCTGACCATTGCAGAGGAGGCAGCGGTCTTCCGGCGCTTCCTGGAGCGGGGCAAGCCAGCTGGGGTGCCGCTGCGTATGGTCTTTCTACTAAATGCCACCCTGTTGGCGCTCTGGAACTTCATGCTGCTGTGTACTGTTGTATACTTTCACGAATACTCCCACAAAGTGGTAGGTGCAGCCCTGGGCACCCTCTGCTGGCATCTGACCTACCGCTGGTGGTACCGAAGCCGCTGGTCTCCCGGCCGCCCAGGTCATGGCCTCTTCCACAAGACCTGGGATGCCCAAAAAACAGACTGAAGGGAGCCCACTGACTTTACTTACCATCCCAAGATAGCCCTCCCCCCCCCCCCACCTCACTATCCCTGGTCTGGGCTAAGAAGGGCGCCTTGTTCTCCATTCTCATGCCTTCTTGAGAGCTGTGGCGGTGTTATTTCTCTAAAAGATACATTCTTGCTCCTCTCTCTGATTTGTTCTTGTCCACTCTTTCTTTCTGTTTGCATTTTTCCTATCTCTTTCTCTTTTTTTTTCTCCATCTATCTCATTTTCTGTTTAACTTATAGAATTGCGCTTGCAAGGCTGTTTTTGCATTAGGCCTCAGACCATCTCTATTTCTATCTGCTGTGTTAAACACAATATATGGGAACAGAAAACAGGAGTAAAGCGAACCGACAACCATGCAGCATCCAGAGACTCTTGTGGAGGGCAGTGTTTTGCCCGTTGTGAATGTGCCAAAAATGTTTTTCCCTAATGCTGCGTTTCTGAGGAAAAGGTTTAGAAAATTAGGGTAGTTTTGTAAGAGGATGCCAACATTTAGGCCCTAAGAACACAAATGACCAAAAGACCAGCATACATTCAAATACGTATTCACGTTTGTGTGGAAATGCCAATATTTTAACTATGATGCAAACGTGACGGTTTGTTGTTGAAAGGTGCATGTATGCATGGGTGGAGTCTGGGCAGAGCACTCCATTATGCATGTAAATCACAGAATATTATAATTTAGCAACTAGGTCCTTTATGACTGATGTAAGTATGCATGCCTAAACTATATCGCTTGATAGATCGATATAGTTCATTATGGATGGGTTACATACCTCACTGCTACCAGCAGGTGGAGACTGAGATCAAACTTGTATATCGGTACAGCATCCCCTATACCAGTGGTAGGCAAACTCATCAGCAGTACAACGATTAAGATTTTTTTTGAGAGCCATACCCCGTGCCCACTTGCGTACGACAGCTACGTCAACCCGACTGACACCCCGCTCACCCGCACACAGTCAAAATCAATTTGTGGCAGAGCCTAGAGAATGACAGGGAAAAAATTTGTTTCTGTCCCCGCCCCGTCCCCGTGAACTCGGCCACCATGCCCGCAAACCACCTGATCCCATCCACACAAGCCTCAAATAGTTTTATACTGAACTTATTATATTAAAGTATAAATAGAAACAATATTCTGTACAATTGTCAATTTATAAATCAGCGTCTTCTCCCCACTCTCTCTTCCCCATTTCCCTTCAGCGTCCTCAGCCCACTCTCTCTCCACTTCCCTTCAGCGCACGCACATAAAAACAAGCAAGCAATTTTATATCATTTTCATTCTATTCATTCATAGAAATTAAAGTCTAAATAATGCCAGTCACATAACAGAACATGATTTTGCAAAAATAATTCCCTGCACAGTCAAGCCTGCAAGGATTACTAGATGTCTTTCAGCAGCTCCCCTCCCTCCCTCTTACCTTCATAGCCAAATCAAAATGATCTACCAACAATAAATTTTTAAAAAACACAAAGCACACGCAGAGAAAATGTTAATTACCATTTATATTCCGCGGGTTTTCAAAGAGGTCAAGGCAGATGACTTTATGCAATGTCACCTCAGTAACAACTATACAAAAATAGACAAATATACCCCCTCCCTTTTTGCTAAACCGCGATAACGGTTTTTAGCGCAGGGAGCTGTGCTGAATGCCCTGCGCTGCTCTCGATACTCATAGGCTCCCTGAGCTAAAAACCGCTATTGCGGTTTAGTAAAAGGGAGGCCATAGTGCAAAATATAGACAGCATATATAAATTCTCAAAACGGACACATTTTGATCATTAAATTGAAAATAAAATCATTTTTCCTACCTTTGTTGTCTGGTAATTTCATCAGTCTCTGCTTGCACTTTATTCTTCTGACTGTACATCCAATATTTTGTCCCTTCTTTCAGCCTCCTGTATGCTTCCTCTCCTCCAGACCTCATTCCCTCCCCCAACTTTTTCTTTCTTTCACCCTGCCCCCTTTCTGTATGTCTCTCTTTCTCTCCGTGCCCCATTTCTTTCTTTCTTTCTCCATACCCCCTTTCTGTCTGTCTCCCTGTCCCCCCCTTTTTTCTTTCTCCCTGCCCTCCCCCAAGCCACCGCCAATGGGGAACAGGCTGCCACCGCCGCCGGGGAATAGGCTGCCACCGAGTTCTGAGCTCTCCCTACTTCCCTTCGAAGCCAACCAACTCTCGCCACCCGACATCAATTCTAATGTCGGAGAGGAAGTTCCGGGCCAGCCAGGAAGCGATGGGCTGGCCCAGAACTTCCTCTCCGACGTCTAAATTGATGTCGGGTGGTGAGAGTTGGTCAGCCCCGCGGGGAAGGGAAGCAGGGAGAGATCAGAACTCGGCGGCGGCCCCGGTTCAGCCCCACACAGCGGTGGTTTTTTCCCCCCTCTACTCCTCTCTCATCCCAACACCCTAG
This sequence comes from Geotrypetes seraphini, assembly GCF_902459505.1. Lineage (NCBI taxonomy): Eukaryota > Metazoa > Chordata > Amphibia > Gymnophiona > Dermophiidae > Geotrypetes > Geotrypetes seraphini. The sequence continues at coordinate 4,947,272 of NC_047099.1, read as the reverse complement.
GGTCTCTTGGGATGAGGATTTTTTCCCAGAGGAGCAGGATGCAATTGATGAGGACCTGGACCCTTGGGGAGAATTCCAGGATCCTCTTGGGGGATTGGATTCCACCAGGAAGGGGTTCGAGCACCCTCATCTGGTGAAGATGCATCTGTGGTGTGCATTTTTCAGCGGGAAGAGCTTCAGGAGTTAATTATGCAGGTCTCCTCGGTTTGGCACTTTGAGAACCCCGTGTCAGAGCCCCTGCGTACGGTGGACCCCTTGCTTAAGGGGATTCGCTCTGCTTCCTGCTCTTTTCCTATGCATCAGGATATTCGGGATGTTATGTCGCTCAGTGGCAGGTGCCGGAAGCCCCTTTTTGCTTTGCGTGCTCCATGGCCCGCCTGTATCCCATTCCTGAGGGAGATAGGGACACTTTGAAGTCACCGTGGTGGACGCAGTGGTCTCAGCCATTTCTGTCTCAACAGCAGTTTATGGACTTTTTCTCCAGGATCTTGTCCAAACCTTTTTTTTTAACCAGCTACATTAACTGCTCTTACCACATCCTCTGATTCCAGAACTTAACTATTCTCTGAGTGAAAAAATACTTCCTCCTGTTGGTTTTAAAAGTATTACTCTAATTTCATCGAGTGTCCCCTAGTCTTTATAAATCTTGATGCAGTAAAAAATTGATCCACTTGTACCCATTCTATACCGCTCTGGATTTTGTAAACTTCAGTCATATCTCCTCTCAGCCATCTCTTTTCCAAGCTGAAAAGCCCTAACCTATTTAGTCTTTTCTCATACGAGAAGAGTTCTACCCCCTTTATCATCTTGGGACATTTCCTCTCGTTGAGTCTAGAGATTTGCGAGGAGAGACATTTCTTGTGAGGTTCTGGGATTCCTTGCAATCCTTTTGGGGTATAAGATCATGTTTTTGTTTTGGGGTTGATAACAGAAATACTGGTGAGCTGTAACTACAAGGTGTCTATTTTAGATCAGGGCTCACCATTCCAGTTTCTATCCATCTACTGGTTGGTGAGTATAACTGTGCACATTGGACAGAAAGAAAGAAAATTATCAGGTAAGACCAATTTTTTTTTCCATATTCTTTTTATGCATGTGTGCTCTGCCCAAATTCTGCTTATGTGAATGCTCCCCTGCAAAGTGCGTAACTGGAATCAAGTTTTAAGTTTATTAAAATACTGGCCATTATGTGTGTTCTTGTTGTCTAAACCTTGTAAGTTCCTTCTATAATTACCCCCTTTGTGGTTAGTCTTGATCTACATGTTAGGAAGGACCAGGGATGGGCCCATGCCTCAGATGTTGCAGTTAGAGAATGACTTGGTGACAAAATTCATCACCGTTCGCCTGGGATAACAATCCCATGTCATTCTTTAGTGTCTGTCTGAACCTCAGTCCTTCTCCACCAGCATTCTTCAATGCAAGGTTTGAGGGTCAGTGGTTATGCTTTCATACTCTGATTCTTCCATCTCTCTTTAAAGAATGACATGAGGATGGTTTCCTGTGGTTATCCACGGGGATGGGGACAGTGATGAATTTTGTCACTAAGTCATTCTCTCGTCGCAGTGAAACGGGCTTGCCTTTCTAAGTGCTGCTTAGCCTTAGAAAGCAGCATGGTATTGGACTCATTGCTTTTGAAGTTGAAAACCAATCTATTCTTATGTCTGAAGAAGATTGTTATGAGACAACTGTCTCTAGTCCTGAAGCAGAATAAAATTTCTGATTAATGCGATACTAATACCACCATTGCGTCAGTCTTCTCTACTAGATCCCATTACAAACCTCCCCAAAAAACATCCACAAAAGCAAAAGGGTCACAAGACAATGGAGATGATGCCAATGCTAAAGGAATAAAAAAAATTGAGCGTGTGATAGGTTACAGAAAAGCATAGTGTTAAGAAATATAGAGATGGGGAAATTTCTGCCCTTGATACAAAATCCCAAGCTGCAAACTGGAAAGCTGGGGGTCCATTTTAACCTATAAAAAGCCCAACTTGGCTGTGTGTTGGCATATGCCCTCATTAAGGAAATGCAACGAAGAGGGGTAATAACTTAGTTGCAGTGAAATGATATTTCACCACAAATAATTTTAGCAGGGGTATCACTAATGTGGTGCTGGCTAGTAACTTCCGTGATAACTTTTTTTTGCGCTACTGCAAATATTGCATGTTCTTGGCTGCAGTAGCGTAAAACTAGCAAGCTCTTAAGTTTGGCCTGCTGTCTTTTAAAGGGGCCAGTATTGGGGGTCTAGAGAGGGGTTTTGTGTTTTCTTTTTGTGATGTTTTCACTATAGCATGTGTTGAACAGCAGAGAGGAAAATCTTCAGCCAGCTGCTTTGGGGGGGGGGGGGGGGTGCAAGTTCTACTCGGCAGGTGGGATAGGAGCTTGGCACAAAAAAATACCCTTGGAAGGCTGCAAATTCTTTTTGTACCTCCTGCAACTACAAGGGGACTCAGTTCTGGAGAAGACATTCACCATCTCCTTCAAAGGCCGCTAGCTTTGATTGAGATTTTTTTTTTTTTTTCTGAATGTGCTTCGGGGGTCTGGGGGGGTCTCTCCCATTGAGGCAGTACAGAGCAAGCTCAGGATAACAACCAGACATGTAGCCTTGGCTTGTTCTGTATGTTCATCACATATGTATGTCTTCAGCTGGTCCAATAACCTAGTGTAAACCTACTTTCTTTTAATTGTAATTGCGGGCCCTGGCTTTTTTTCATAGAAAATGATTGAGCCAAAGGCTATGTATATATGGTCTGTCTTGCTCTTTTTGGATTTTCAGCTGAATTAGAACTGGCCTCTTTGGGGAGGAGGGGAAGATCAACCCACCCACCCCCTTTAATCTGCTCAGGGTGGATTGTGCAATTTCCATTGTACGTCCTTAACCAGTGTGCTCCCAAAGGGTACAGAAAGGGATTGGGACTTCTAGACCGCTTTTGTGCAGTTAACACAACCACACTCAAGCGGTTTACAAATATACAGGTACTTATTTTGTACTTGGGGCAAGGGAGGATTAAGTGACTTGCCCTGGGATTTGATCCTATGACATCTGGGTGCAGAAGCAGCAGCTCTACCACTGGGTCAAATGGGGGGCAGAGAAGGGTCTTGAAATCTGAAACTTTCTGGATGGAGCGAAAGCACTAATTATGGCAGTTAAAAAAAAATAAATTTGTCCAGGTACCTTAATAGCAGCTAAATTCCTCGGGCTGAAAACTTCACTTTCCTTTTTTCTTTTCTTCCCATTTATTTATTAATATTCATTTCTTAATCATAAAGAAAACATATCTTTCCATTCTATCAATCTATTACATTAACAACATAAGAACATAAGAAATGCCTCTGCTGGGTCAGACCCGAGGTCCATCGTGCCCAGCAGTCCGCTCACGCGGTGGCCCAACAGGTCCAGGACCTGTGCAGTAATCCTCTCTCTATACCCCTCTATCCCCTTTTCCAGCAGGAAATTGTCCAATCCTTTCTTGAACCCCAGTACCGTACTCTGCCTAATTACGTCCTCTGGAAGCGCATTCCAGGTGTCCACCACACGTTGGGTAAAGAAGAACTTCCTAGCATTCGTTTTGAATCTGTCCCCTTTCAACTTTTCTGAATGCCCTCTTGTTCTTTTATTATTCAAAAGTTTGAAGAATCTGTCCCTCTCCACTCTCTCTATGCCCTTCATGATCTTGTAAGTCTCTATCATATCCCCTCTAAGTCTCCTCTTCTCCAGAGAAAAGAGACCCAGCTTCTCCAATCTCTCAGCATATGACAGGTTTTCCATACCTTTTATCAGACACGTCGCTCTCCTCTGAACCCTCTCGACTAACGCCATATCCTTCTTAAGGTACGGCGACCAATATTGGATGCAGTACTCCAAATGCGGGCGCACCATCACCCGATACAGCGGCAGGATAACTTCTTTCGTTCTGGTTGTAATACCCTTCTTGATTATACCTAGCATTCTATTCGCTCTCTTAGCGGCCGCTGCACACTGTGCCGACGGCTTCATTGTCATGTCCACCATTACCCCCAAGTCCCTTTCCTGGGTACTCTTATTCAATAATATCCCTCCCATTGTATAGTTGTATCTCGAGTTTCTGCTCCCCACATGCAATACCTTACATTTCTCAACGTTGAACTTCATCTGCCATCTCGTCGCCCATTCTTCTAGTTTGTTCAAGTCCCTTTGCAATTCTTCGCATTCCTCTGTAGTCCGAGCTCCATTAGTTTAGTGTCGTCCGCAAATTTTATTATCTCGCACTTCGTCCCTGTTTCTAGATCATTGCCCTCATTTTAACAACATATACTTCTTTAAATACAACATTTCTTAGATTTATATAAGATTTATTTATTATATACATTTCCTTAATTAATGTGTACCTCTTCAGATCTAGTTCGTGAAGTTCCTTCTTCACGGTTCCGCTATCCCCCTTTTTATATGTTGAATGCCACATATTCGCTAACAGGGTTATTATTTCTTCCTAGATTTCCATTTGCCTATTATGATTGAGTCTTGATACATAATAAAAAGCATTGAGCAGCAGAGTCTCCTTTGCTGTTTGTTTTCGTCTTTCTTCTCCCCCTGCCTTCCAGGTCTTAAAACACCTCTTGGCAGACAATTGACAGGTGCGTTGCCAAAGCAATATAGAAAAGGAAAGAATTAGGATAAAAACTTGTAACCATGGCAAATTGTAACCTGTTAACTGCATATTATGTATGTTAACCTGTAATCCGTTCTGAGCTCTTTGGTGAGGACCTGATAAAAAACAAGTTTAATAAGTAAATAATAAACTGAGAGGTGTGCAATACATTTCGCTCTCAAACTGGGAAGTCCCTGCCAGGCTCTCCTCCCCTCTGCCCTGACTTTCACTTTCTCTTTTGAGATTTCTGACTTAGTCACCCACTGAAAAAGGAATACAGCATAAGAGGGAGACGAGGCCTCCAGAACAGTTTCTCTGCACGTCCTTGTCCTGCTCTGGCTGTGGGAAAAAAGGAAATCGCTTGAATTTATCCACCACGTTGCTCTGGGTGCAGGATGGCAGAACTGGCTGTGAAGGCTGAGGCCAAAGAGAAGGTGAGAGTGCACTGCACAGAGGCAGAGAGACTGACTTAGGAGAGAGATCTATTTTGAGGATGGATCCGCAATATGACCCCCAGCAAGGGAGGTTCCAGGGTGCCTCAGACTAAATGTTCTAGAAGCCCCTAGTGTTATAGACTGAAAATAAGGGTAAGATCCAGGTCTGTTTTCACAGTCTTCAATTTTGCAGAGTAAAGGAAAGAGGATGCAAGATACCTTTTTCCACAGCTCAAGAGAGAGGAAGAAACCAGGGGATCATAGAGCAAGGAAAGGGAAGATCCAGGAGCCCAAGGAAGGTAGGAAAAATAGGGGACTGTAGACTGTGGGAAAGAGGAAGAAGCCTGGAGCCCTTGGTCCAAGAGGGAAAAAGGATACAAGACAGAGGGAGAGAAATAAAAGATACAGAGGTCACAGACTAAGGGAGAGGAGATAGGAGTCCATGGAGCAGGAAAGAGTGAGGAAAGAGAGGCCACAGATAAGGAGGAGTCAGGAATCCATAAAGCAGGATACAGGGGACACAGACTAAGGGAGGAGGAGTCAGGAGCCCTTAGGCAAAGAGCAAGATAGAGGGAGGGAGCAGTGAAGTCAAGAACCCATAGACCAGAGAGGGCAACTAAAGCCCGAGGGAAGAGGAGCCTGAGTCCCTAGACCAGCACAGAAAAATACAGACAAGCTCCAGGTGTCCCAAATCATACAGCAAATATTTGAGAGACCATTGAAGGGAGAAAGGATCCAGGAGACAACAGATCCAAGGAGGCTCCTGAGAGTCTCCAGTTACACAGACCAAAGAAGGAAGGAAAAATCCAAGAGACTGCAGATCCATTAAAGTGCACAGACTAAGGAAGGATCTATATAGAGCAAAGAATGAAAGGTTTGAGAGCCCCACAGACCAAATGAGAGCTTTTTTTTTTTTTTTTTCGGGTGGAGGGGGTGTTGGAAGAGGAGAGAATATTTGAAAATTTTACCCTTTTTTTCCTTTGCACAAAGAAGCTGTGTTCACAGGATTCCAGTGCTTCTTCCCTTTCTCAGGGATATTGTCCCAGATCTTACCATCTGAGAGCCCCCCTGTGTTTCAGGAAACCTCTTCAAGCTTCTCTGCTAGCAGTTCTCATAGCTGAAAGCTAAGCAAAGGATGCAAGAAAACTGAGTTGCAGCCAAGTGTGAAAGAAATACCAAAGATTTCCAATGATCCTTGACAGAGGGAGGAAGGGAGCCAGGCCAAAGAGATACATCCAGCATAAAATAACAGCAGGAGGGAAGCAGGACAGACGGGTACATTACATTACATTAGTGACTTCTATTCCGCCTGTACCTTGCAGTTCTAAGCGGATTACATTTGAAGATGGCTGGACATTTCCAGGAAATTACAAAATGGGTTGGATGCATACTAGGGGCTTTGAGGAGTAATTGAGGAAAGATAGCAAGAGGGGAGGGAGATTGCGGGGAAGAGGAAGAGAGCTCTAAAGATAAAGAGAGTTAAGAGGATTCTGGGATAGAATAATTCCTGGAGGGAAGGAGGCTGAACATACAGACACAGCTGCAACAGAATAACGAGGCAGGACAGATGAATGAATCTTCAATAGAATAACACCTAGAGGAGGGAGACAGGACAGACAGACACATCTGGGATAGAATAACATCTAGAGAGGGAGGGGGCAGGAAAACACATACCTGAACCTGAATAGAGTTAAACCTGGATGGAGGGAGACAGATAGGACAGATTAGGATTACCAAATGACTCCAGGACGGATTGAGGACATCTGGGTTTTACTTCCATTGGACTTCACCTCTCCTTTTTCTGGAGCTATTTGGTAACCCTAGAACAGCTTAATTAATCAGGCATGATAGATGCCTCTGTAACAAGTACAACTGATAGTCACAGAACGAAAAAGGAATGAAACTAAGCAACTGCCATTTACGGCATCTGCAGAGGATGAATAAAAAAGAGGCTTACGATAATTAATGCTCTTTCTCATGATTTCTACAGGTGGATAAGTTTCGCAAGGACCTATGTACTGAGGTAAGACAGACAGGCACGGTTATAGCTATGAATTATGGTTTAACAAACTCATAGCACACAGTGATGTGGCTTACAAGTAACAATATGCAAAGGAGGAAAACACCATTTCTCAATAGGAGAGGAGAGAAATAAAGGACATGAGAATTGCCATACTGGGACAGACCAAAGGTCTGGCAAGCCCAGTATCCTGTTTCCAACAGTGGCCAACCCAGTTCCCAACTACCTAGCTAGATTCCAAGTATTAAAACAAAAGAGAGACAATAGAGACAGGTTGTTTTGTCACAAGGAGTGGCGCACTACTCTTTCCTGAGATGGAAACGCCTGTTGAAATAGGGTTTCAAAGTCCCAAAATGTGAGTGGCATGAACTTCCTCACAGCAGTGCCCCAGTCAGTGAGACTCCCACTGAAGCATGAGCCTCACAGCAGTGCCCCGGTGAGACTCCCACCATAGCGTGCACTTCCTCACAGCAGTGCCCCGGTGAGCGAGACTCCCACTGAAGCGTGAACTTCCTCACGGCAGTGTCCCCGTCAGTGAGACTCCCACTGAAGCATGAGCCTCACAGCAGTGCCCCGGTGAGACTCCCACCATAGCGTGCACTTCCTCACAGCAGTGCCCCGGTGAGCGAGACTCCCACTGAAGCATGAACTTCCTCACAGCAGTGCTGTAGCTCCAGTAGCATGAGCACTTCATTAGCTGGGTTCTAGTAGTGTGTAAGGACTCTGGAAATGTGAACTTCTTTATGGCAACAGCTCTTACACGGAGGCCCCAGAAGCACGAGCTCTCTGAATGATGCACATCACGTCTCTTTGTTTTGGTTTTGAAATCTCCCTGTTTTTCTCTTGCAGGCTGAGACCCTCCTCGGAAGTTACTTTCCTCAAAAGATTATTGAGCTGAACGGGTTTCTGAAGGTACAGTTGGTTTTTTGGCTGAGATTAGTGGTAAGGGGAGCAGAGGGATTTACAGGACCCTGGATACTAATTTGCAGTCTCCCCATCCTTACTTCCAGGATAAAGAGCTGAACCTCCATGACCCATCGGTGTTGAGGGCTGAACTTGACATTCCCATCCCGGACCCAGAGAAAGAAAAAGAGAAAGAGAAAAAGAAAAAGGAGGAGGTGAGGAGGGAGAAAGACCAGGGTGCTGAGGTAGCTGCTCTAACCACTAGGCCTCTCCTCCACTCCCAGTGGCCTATGTTACTAACATCCCCCCTTTGTGTGGAGAGTTTCAATCTCTGATAACCAGAGCTGAGATTGTGATGTCATAGTGCCTCATTCCACCAATAAGAGTCAGCCTCATCAATGATGTCACAATGGCTTGATTGTAAAGGGTGAAGGACTTGCTATACTGCCTTTTTCTGTGTAGTTACAATCAAAGAGATTTACATATTCTAGACAGGTTCTTATTTTGTACCTGGGGTAATGAAGTGTTAAGTCACTTGACTAGAGTCACAAGGAGCTGCAGTGGGAATTGAATAGAGAATGACACAGGGACAAATTTTTCCCCTTCCCCGCAGGAACTGTTTCCCTGTCCCGTTCCCGTGAATTTTGTCGCTGTCCCTATCCCTGCCCCATTCCTGTAAATTCTGCTTTCAACTGCACAAGCCTCGAACACTTATGATTTTAAAGTGTTTGAGGCTTGCAGGAAGGGGGAGGGACGGGAAAATGAGTTCCCGCGGGGATGGGGAAAAATTTGTCCCCGTGTCATTTTCTAGAATTTAATTCATAACCTCAGGATGCTGAGGCAGCTGCTCTAAGTACTAGGCCACTCCTGAAAAAAACCAGGGCTTGGGTCAGAGGGTGCTGGATGCAGGCGTAGGAAAAATCGCATATAGTACATGACATTGAAATCTGTAGTCGAGGATGACTAACCCTTCCAAAAGAGCTTTCCCCTTCCTATTGCGATTCCCCTTTTCCCATCCTCTCTTTCATATCCTTTTTTTATTTTGATGTAATTATGTACCCCTTACATCTTGTTAGTTTCATGTTGTCTGTGTTATTCCCCTATTTTTTTTTATTTTTATAAGATACAACTGTTTTTATTTTTTAAAATATATTTATTAACTGCATTGTAAACCATTTAGATATTCTGGATAGATGGTATATCAAGTAACCAATAAACTTAAAAAGCTTAAATTGTTTTTTTAAAAAACAGATATATTGAATCTTTTTTTTAATATCTTTTTATGGTTCTTGCTCAATAGAAGGAAAAGGATGGGAAGAAAGAGGATGAAGATGAAAAAGGTGAACATTGGGGTTTTCTGTTCATAGGGTTCTGGATTCCAATCCTCCTTCCTTCTTTTTCTGGCCTGGCCGTTTCCCACTGTCACTTATCTGCTTCCAGTTCTTTTCAAACCAGCCTCCGTTGGGCAACAACCTTCCCTCTCAACCACCCATTGTATAATTTCCCTCCCCCACTCTTTTCCAGTTTCATTTGCATCCTTCAGAAGATTATTTGCGGGATTACTCATCATGACAAGTGGTTCAGAATATTTCAGTCTGGAATGTGTTGTACAGAGACCAGCTCTTCCAATTTCTGGCAGACTGGGAGGGGGGTTAGGCCATGGGATACTACAAAAGCATTTATATAGTGTATTTTCTTCTCAGCTCCCCCCTGTGGGCCCATCAGCTGCAATGAGAAAATTGTAGCTCTGCTGAACCGCCTGAAACCTGAAATCAGGGAGGTGAAAGAAAAGCTGAACCTGGTAAGCTCAGTAGCTCATTGTGTCATAGACCAGATACACAAAAAAATGAGAGGAGAGAGCAGGGGCTAGAGAAGAAATTTACCGGTGGTTTCTTGGGAATATTCTCTCTAGGTTGCTCTGTACTTAAGTTCTCAGCAATAATCCCTTCCTCCAAGCTCCCTGACAACCTGTGTGTTTGTCCCAGGTCTCCATGTGGGTGCAGCTGTTGGTCCCTAAGATTGAAGATGGAAATAACTTTGGGGTAGCTGTACAGGTAGGTGATCCGTCTGCTTCTCTATACCACCCCAAGGTGAAACCGACGACCCCCTTTAAGCCTCCTATCCTCCTTCTCTGTTTTATTGATCTTTAATGAGTCGTCTTTTTGTTTGTTTCACGCTTTAGGAAAAGGTTTTTGAGCTGATGACAAACACCCGAACAAAGCTGGAAGGATTCCAGACACAGATCTCAAAGTACGGGACTGGCAAAGGGGTGTTGGGAAGGAATTCAGAAAAGGGAGAGTTCTGGAGAGAGCCAGGGAAGATAGGGGAATGTGAAGGTCTATACCTAGGAAGAGAGGGCAGCCTGAATAGTGAGGGAGGATGGAGTGTACACATGGCAGAGGTAGATCTTGAGAAATATTATAGGATAATCCCAGATAGATTTAGGATAGGCTGACAACTCAAGTGAGTCCCTCTCTTCATAATCTTTTCTTCTTCTACAGGTATTTCTCCGAGAGAGGGGACGCAGTTGCAAAAGCTGCCAAACAGTCGCATGTGGTGAGTATGGAATTAAAGCCTCAGAGCTCAGAGAAGGCATGTGTTTTGCAGCAAACCTCGTGCATGCTTTATCTCGCTGTTATAGTTGGGTCTCATTCTGGATTCTTCTTTTATTCACAGGGTGATTACCGGCAGCTGGTGCACGAATTAGATGAGGCAGAATATGCCGAGATCCGGATCATGGTCACCGACATCAGGAACACTTATGTAAGTGATGGAGACAGCAATGCACTGAATTGTGGCTAGCTCGAGGAAGGATCTAGTGAAGCTTGATGAAAAACATAGGGTCGGGTATTTGGGCTGCAAAAATAGAAGGAAACCTTAGAAGAAGTGAAGTACTTCTGTGCCTGAAAAAAGAGAAGGACTTGAGGGTGATGTATCTGACAATCTTAAGGTAGCCAAACAGGTAGAAAAAGTGTTGGGCATCCAGAAGGCTGCTTGGGTGCTTAAGGAGAGAAATGGCCAGTAGGAAAAAGGAGGTGATAATGCCTCTGGATAAATTCCTGGTGACATCTAGAGTACTTTGTACAATTCTGGAGACCTATTTTTAGAAAGATAAAACATAAAGGAATCTGTCCAGAGGGTGGTTACTAAAATGGTCAGTGGTCTCCGTTTTTATATATGCTTTTGAAGAAAGGTAGGAGAGGAGATATGACAGAGACATTTAAATATATATGTTGCATAAATACACAAGGCGTGAGTCTCAGTTGCGGAATATGAAGGCATAGGATGAAGTTAAAAGGGGATAGACTTGGAGCAATTTAAGAAAATACTTTAGGGAAAGCATGGAATGGCCTCCCGAAGGAGGTGATGGAGAGAAAGATTGTATCTGAATTCAAGAATATATGGACAAACATGGGATGGGCAGAGTGAATAGGCTTCATTTTGTGTTTCTCTAGTCATTTTTATTATTTCTAATTCCTACCAGGCCGTCCTGTATGATGTTGTTATGAAGAATTCAGATAAGATCAAGAAACCACGCAGTGAAACAAAGGCACTAATTTACTGAATAAGCCAGATTCCTGAACTTACACATGGGCTTTTTGGTTTTCTGCTCTACTCTGAAGAGTCTTTGTTTGGAAATAAATATTTCACTAGAGATGCCCTCGCTTCCTCTCTTTTTTTTTAAATTCTGCCACTGTGTAAGGGCCGGGTCAACGCACTAGGAAAGATCCTTTTCCAAATACTGTAGTTTCAAGACAAAGTTGGACAAGTTCCTGCTAAACTGGAACGTACGCAAGTGAGGTTGGACTCATTTAGAGCACTGGTCTTTGACCTGGGGGCCGCCGCGTGAGCGGACTGCTGGGCACGATGGACCACTGGTCTGACCCAGCAGCAGCAATTCTTATGTTCTTATTAAAAAGCTTCAGTTCTAGTACAGATCTCTGGGGTACTCCACCACTGAAAACTACTCCCGGTATTAACCTTACTCTTTTTTCTAGGTGTTAACTGTTACTTTTTTTAAAAATTTAGCTTTGCGTAGCATAAACAACAACATCAAATACAAACAGTATTACAATACAGTTTACTTTGAACACCTATAACCAATTAAACTCCCCCCAACCCACAGGGTGCAGTAAACCAAAAAAGGCCATATTTTAGCTCAGAGCAAACACAAAGCCAAACAAGTAAAGCATATTTCTTAGTAGTTTCTATTTCCGAGCAGCCCTCTATTGTCCATAAAGAGTTGAAATCTTTTGAAACTTAGCTATATGTCCATGTCATAATGCCATCAATTTTAAATTTTGAAATATAATGTCCATTTTTTGGCAGTATCCGATCTAAAGAGGTCAAGGTCTGTTTCCAAAGCTGTGCTAAAAATAACCTCACTGTAAATAAAACAAGCTGCCAATTAGTGATAGTTCACTTTAATGTCAGGGGACACTGCCCTCTTGGGATATGGAAATTGTACCTGTTGCAAAATATCCAGAAGAAGATGTCCAATAAGGTTGGACTTTTGGGCAGATCCACCAGATCCAATAGAATTCCTCTCTCAACAGGCATTACTACTACTATTACTACTACTACTAATTTCTAGAGCACTGTACATCAAACAGAGAAGAGACAGCCCCTGCTCTAAAGAGCTTACAGTCTAACAGCAATAGAAGATTTTGAAACCATTTTCAACCAAGTTGCTGGTGATAGAAAGTTTTAGCGAATATTTAAAATCTTGCCGTGTGAGCTGATTCTCAGTGCACAATAAAGTAGCGCCTCTAATTTCCCCAGGAATCTGAAGGGACTTTTGTTAAATGCCTTCTGAAAATCTACAAGCACTAGGGGCCCCTTTTAGAAAGTCGTGGTAACGAGTCCCAGCGCAGGAAATGCAACACAGCCCATAGGAATTGAATGGGCTGCGTCACATTTGCCGTACAGGAATCACTACCATGGCTTGTAAAAAGAGGGGGGCCTATATCAGCTAGCTTAAGCATACGCACATGCTTATTAACACCTGCAAAAACACCCAAGGACTAGTAAATTAAAACTTTGCTTTGGTAGACCCATGTTGGCTTCCCATTATACCATGTCGATCCACTGGACCAGTAGTTTTATTTTTCAGTTTAGGTTCTAGCTTTTTACTTGGAAGCAAGGTTAAGACACCTTGGTCTGTAGTTTCCAGATTAGCCTGGCACCCTTGATGCTGCAGAGGTGATCCAATGAATTTATCATATGAGGATGCCTGCAGATCTCTCTCTGGTCTGGAAGGAGTGGACTCTTTGTAGATCTTCCTCTGATTGATGCTATTAATCACACATATGCTACAGAAATGAAATTTAATCATACTGGAAGAATTTAACACTGTTCATTTCTTTATTTAACTATTTATATTACACTTCAAAGAAAATCATCCAAAATGGATTGCGACAAACATATACATAATTATAACAGGGCAGATATATATAAATAACAAATTAAATACCACATTCAAAGTCTTTAGTAAACAGGAAAGGCTTTGCCTTTTGCTGAGCAATGTTCAATAAACTTTTTTAAGGCAGGATTTGGGGATTATGAAGTCCAAAGATGCAAGGCAACAACAGAAAAGCTTCTGTTCCACATAGAAATTGATAAATTCCTACTCTCAAACAGCAAAATGAAAAACCTGTCCGAATTATTTAGTTCCATCACTTAGTTCTTTCCCATTGGCCAACCACAACAAACTTTGCAAATAGTTCCCACTGACCAGTCATGAAGCAGGGTGGGGCCTGTCTTCATGTCAGCCTTTATAGCCAATTACATTTCTTATCTACTGGCTCCTTTCTAAATAAATTTTGGCCTGTCTTTTGAAATAATGTTCTACAGTTTAACAGCCTTATTAGCATTCAATCCCTACCCCAACGAGATTAGAGTCTAAGTGGGTTCCTGAGGTACTGAGAAATAAAGCCACTTGCCTAAGTTACAAGGGGTGCCAGTGTGGGGAGCATCTACTTGCACCAGGTCTATCCTGTGCTTCCATTGGCCGTTGACACCAGTTGGGCTATCTCTACATTGATGTCCTGATTGGTCCAGTCTTTTCTGATGTCATCCAAGTGGGCATCAAAATCTACCAACTGACTGTAAGTCTTGGATTTCAACATCACTTTGGCCACATGGCGAATCTCTTCCCAGTTCTGCCACATAATCCTTGAAAAATACATAAGAAAATGGATAGTCATGAAAGTGGTCAACTTCTGTGGGGCAGGTCTCAAAGCTGCCAGATGGCTCAATGTCAGCACTATCCACCACCATGGTTTCAGTTCCCTGACTCAGGACTGTGATGACACTAGATTGGCAAGATAGAGAATGGATATAAACTAGAGTGAAGGGGCACTTAACAATAGCCCTGGAATCTACAAATGAAGGCTATTGTAGTCCAATAGAGGCTGGTTCCAATTAAGCTGGAAGCCCAGAAGAGGAGAGGAAGAAATTGCAAACTTAAAAGAAACCAGGTTATAAATCCCACTTCTCCACCTCATCACTCCCTCAAGCATAGGAAAGACAATGTGGGCCCCAAAGCAATTTCTGCAATCACTCACAGTCTCTTATCCTTTGGTATCCAGCGTCTGTCCTTCTGTTGCAGAACGATGACCGGAGGAATCCCTGGATTCACAGAGAGATTTTGGTTATCCAGCTACAAACAGAAAAAACATTTTTTCCCAAGGATTAAGAATAGTTACTACCTGAAGGGGAATTCACCAGTCCACGACAGAAGCCAGGCCCCTGGTTACCATTCTGTGTTAAATATGAGCAATATAATGCTTCCTTCTCACCATAATTAAAACAGCATCTTCAAAATATTCTGAAACTCGGCCAGCAATCCGGAGGGCAGCCGTGCTAGGACTGAGGAAGTGTAAAAAGGAAACCATGAGAGACGAGCAGCATCAACAAAGATATACCTAATCTAATCGAATCCTTAGGTTTGTATCCCGCATCATCTCCACGTTCGTAGAGCTCGACGCGGTTTAAAGTAGGAGAAATAGGAAGGAACTACAACAGAGGGTTAGAGGTAGAAGTGTGAAGAAAATTTAGAGGACTTGGGATGCCAAGATATAAGAGTTTCCTTGATTCCTAAGTTGGAGGGAGACTTACATTTTTTGAGAAAAGCCAGGTTTTCTTACCTTTTATCATCTAAGCTGGCATTAGCCTGGTAATAACCAACCAGCCCTCGCCCTTGTTCCTCTGCACTCCAAAGGTCAACCTGTCCGTAAGAGAAAGACACAGATCAGCCTGCAGCAAAGCTACTGAAGGCAAGGGGAGGGGGGTGCAAGCTCACAGTACCTGGCTCAGCGCCACCTCCAGCGGGAGCGAGAGGGGAAGAAGGCCATGGGAGAGAGGGACACAGTCGGTCAGCTCCAAGCAACCCGTCTGGCTGCCTCCACATCCCAGCAGGATACCGTTCACTGCCATGTGGGGATAACGGGCTGCGTGCAGGCACATCTTCACGTAGGCCTGCATGGAGATCTCCACCTCACACATCTCTCTGGGGTTGCAAAGGTGACCTAAGAGGAGCAAGACAAGAATGTCTTCCAGCCATTTTTTATCCCCCCCCCCTCCGAGTCGGATAGGTCAGTCCCCCACCTACCTGGCCCCGCGCTGCACTTCAATCTTCCAGCCGCTGCCTTAAACCTGCCCGGAAGCCTCCTCTCAGCCGGAAACAGGAAGTGATGAGCAAGCGAAGACTTCCGGGGCAGGCCGCGGCGCGTCCTCCCTTGCTCTAGGTGTCGCCCTCTGGCCGGCACTTCCGGGAAAGAGGCGCGAGAGCCGCGGTCGCCGGTGCTCGCGCTAAGTCACGCGCTTCTTCCCTCGCCGCCGTCCGAGATCTCACTCGCAGGTGGGCCGGATGCCTCGCTCCTGCCGATGGGCCCAGCCCCCCGTGAACTTTGAACTTTACCCCCGTGGCTGAATGGTTGACATCTCGTCCTCGAGGCGCCTTGGCAGATAAAGGCCAAATGGTCCATCCTAGGCCCTCTTGAATTCAGAGCTGCTTTTGTCCTTATGGCATGTGCAAACTCTATACTGTATATCAGGGATCTCAAAGTCCCTCCTCGAGGGCCGCAATCCAGTCGGGTTTTCAGGATTTCCTCCATGAATATGCATGAGATCTATTTGCATGCACTGCTTTTATTGTATGCTAATAGAACTCATGCATATTCATTGGGGGAATCCTGAAAACCCGACTGGACTTTGAGATCCTTAGTCTATATTGATATTAGCAGTGGCGTAGTAAGAGGGGGGCTGTCCATCCCGGGTGCCGTCTTGGTGAGGGTCCTCCTGTCTGCGGCCCCCCCCCCCCCCCAATGCGTGCTTGCTGCCTCCTCCCTCCCACCATACCTCTGTAACATTCCTGGCGCGAGCAGCAACCCCCAGCCTGCTGTCTCGCCAGCATCGGCTCTTTCTCTGATGTCGCTTCCTGGACCTGTGCCTAGGCTGTGATGTTGGAAAAAGAAGAGCCGAAGCTGGCGCCACAGCTTGTGGGTTGCGGTGGAAGAGAAGCGGTGCATGCTTGACAGGAGGGGGCAGGGAAGAAGCATGGGGGGTGCCATCACCACTCTGGGCGCCTCGCATCCTTGCTACTATCCGTAATTTGTGTCGAATTAGGATAAAACTTGCACTGTACTGTGGTAAATTGTAACCTGTTAAACTGTATATTATGCACTGATCTCTTTGGGGAGGATGGGATAGAAAATGAATTAAATAAATAGGTGTTTGTTCCTGTTGGACCTCAACCCCACTCTCTGACAATCTAATCCCCCTAGGATTCAAAACCCTGTACCCCTCCAAGGGTCATAAACAGATAGCCATAGAAACATCGACTCCCAGGATTATGTTACCCAGTGGGAGGTCAACACCCTAGTTTGCAGGACCATATCAGGCAACAGGGCATGTCTTGGGCTCTGCTACTTTATTTTCCCCATGGAATAACCAATTTCCCTGCTTTCCCCTTCAGCTCGTCACAGGTGCAACATTGCATCAGGCCCTGCAGAAGACCCCCAGCATCAGGGCTGGGGCGATGAGTAAGAGCGATGATAGAAGAAGGGCAAGAAGAAGAAACCAGGCATCGATTCCTAGAGGAGCGGCAGGCGGTGTTGGCTGTACTGAGTGCTCAGCCCTTGGAGATCTCCGAGGAATGTTTTCAGCCACTGATCCAGAGCCCACTGCCACTCAAAGACAAATACTGCGAGATCGATGCCTGTGACGTTATACAGACCAATGCCATCGGAGAGGTGAGAGAGAGTCATGATTCTACCACCAGTAGAGAAGAGATGGGTAGGGGATCACAGCTGTGCCACAGGGAAAAGAGTGGGGAGGGGAAGGGGGTCTGTATCAAGAAGTAGCCTAATGGTTAGTGCAGCAGCTTGAAAACAAGGGGAGCTGGGTTTGGTTTCCACTGCAGCTCCTTATGACTTTGGGCAAGTCACTTAATCCTCGATTGCCCAAGGCACAAAATGAATTTACCCATATGTAATATGTAAACCGCCTTGATTGTAACCACAGAAAGGCAGCATATCATGTCCCATTCCCCATCATGATATTCCACCATCAGGGAGTGGGAGATCAGAGGTCACAGTTGTGCCTCCTTCAGAAAGGAGAGGGATTTGGCATCAGGGGTGCCCTGCTTTAAAGAACTAATGGTTAAGGCTCACAGCTATATTTTCTTTGGAGAGTTAAAGGTACAGAGGTCAGGGCTGCTTTGCCCCAAAGGAGTAGAGAAATTGAATGAGTCATAGTCTGCTCTTAGATGAGCACATTTATTCCCGCTCCATTCTCCCTCCCCAGCCCCCGGTATTCCTCAGGAAGATCTCCACTGCTTTCAACATCTTGGAGAAGTATGGACGGAATCTGCTGAACCCCCAGAAACCCAAGTTCTGGAGAGCTGTGAAGTTCAACAATCCAGTCTTCCGGAGCACTGTGGACGCTATCACTGTATGTGAGGGGTGGGGAGTGTAAGCAGGAGCCCAGGTCTATTCGGTGTGTTAGTCACATCTCTCAGGGGGCAACATAAGACATAGCTATTGTAAAGCTAAGAGGATTCCCCCCTTCCCTCTTATCAGAGCCCTCAGAGGTATAGGGGACACTGACCAGCAGTACAAAAAATTTCTGCTTTCATAGAGGTGGGGGACGCTTCCATGCTTTGTGTTCCAGATTCAGGCAGTTTTTATCCTGCAGGGTGGGCGCCAGGTCCTACGACTCTATGGATACACGGAGGAGCAGGAAGACGGCATGAGCTTTCCCCAGGAAGTGGAGGCCCCGGATGTTCTCAGGGTGGCTTCGGTGACTGTGGATGTTCTTTTGCTGCGCTTGGAGTTGAACCTTCTCATCTCGGTAAGGAACCAGGAATGTGAAGATATGGTCTCCATATGAAAGCAGGGGGTGAAGGGTTTCATTGGGTTGGCTTAAAGGAACTGGGGGTAGAGTGAGTAGATTATTAAGCACAGCCAAAGCACCAGTTGGTGGCTTACCAAGGAAATGCTCTGTCTCATTCCCTTCATGTTTCTTCTTCATACTCCACTCAGCCTGATGGGGGATGGTACTGTGGAATTGGCCTTTCTTGGACTATAGTTTCATAAGATTGCATTTGGAAGGTACTTAGAGAAGAGGGTGGGAGGGTTTAGTTTTTTGTTTTTTTTTATATTTTTAATGTTTATTGAATATACTCAGTTTCATAATCAGTACTAATATTACAGCTTGTCCATTTATAGCATTAAACATTTTTGTCCAAAATTTACGTAATTCTCATTTAAACTTTTCCACCCTGTTTCCTCTTCTCACTCTCTCCCCTGCCTCCATCCCAATCCTGTTCCTATTTGTACAACCATCAATTCCACTGCTTCTATCTCTGGCATCTCATTGTTTCTTCAGAACTAATCAATACGTTCAACTTTATCCATCAACTGCTTCATCCCTTGTTTCTCCCTCCTCCATACGCCTCTCCTACATTTTCTCAATCTGGGATTTTGCTAAATCTCTTTGGCTATTTGCCAAGTGGTAAAGGTGGGAGTTTTCCTATTTTTATTCCCCTCTCAACTCAGCTAGCCGTCACAGGGCCATTCCTTGGGCAGGAGCTGCCAACTGTGGTCTCTTGGGTTATAAGAACGCAAGATACACTGACAGCTCATGCAGTTCTCCTCATGTCTCTGCTTTCACAGCTTCATGTTGAAATGCTGGATGGTCCCCTCTCTGTCTTCGCTCTCTGTTCCACCTGCCAATACAGTTCTAGAAAATATTAGTTCAGATTTTAATGTACAACGCTGGGTATGTCTAGCAGCACTATAGAAATGATAAATAGAAATAATAGTTTTAGGTACTCAGCCAGTGTGGACCCTTAGTTTGGCCACTAGGAGTCACTGTTGAGCAGTAATCTTAGCCAGGAACTGAACCCAATCCTTCACTCCATGGCTATGTATAGCACTCGATGTTTAGTAGGAGTTATGTGCAGTGGATATCCTGTATTTTGGCCATGTGTCAGTCAATCTAAAAGGGTGGGATTCATATAATAAGGGAGGGGCCAGATGGTAGCCGGTTAGGCGATTTCAGCGGATGAGAGTCAGCATTAGCAGCTGAAAGCGGACGGTCAGAGCTCATAAAACCCTGTGGTTAGGACTCCTTTTATCAAGTGCCTCTCCTCAGCTCTTAGGAGAAGGAGGTAATTTACTTCTTTTCCATCTGTTTTCAGAATCTGCATCCTCACCCAGAGAACTTCAGCAAACTCCTGCAAAAGGCTTCCTTGCCTGAGGTATACTATGGGAAGGAACGGTTTCTTCTTTGAGCTATGTTATAGGGAGGAGGTCTTTTCTGCGGTATGTCTTGGGAGCTACAACTTAGAACAGGTGGCAGAGTGTCTCTGAAATTCAAACCCAGACATTTTCCGTTTGCTTCTAGGCACCACTTGCTTCTGACTCGGTCCTAAAGCATGAAGGGATTTCAGGGGCTCCTCTGGGGTCTGCTGGTCCTCAAAGTAAGAACCCTCCTTTCTCAAACATTATTCTAGCCTTCCTAATGTAAGAAATGATAGAGGTATGCTGTGTGTGTGGAAGAGGGTGTGCTGTAGGGAATGGTGAAGTGGGGGAATTCTGGGTGTATGTGAGAGAGCTGTAGGGAGTGGTGGGGGGAGTTCTGGGTGTATGGGGGGAAGAGCTTTAGGGAATGGTGGTGAAGGCCAGATGGTGAAGTTGTGTTGGCTGTGGAGGATGCTATAGCATGAGGCAGGAACACCTGATTTGGGGGAGCTTTAAATCAGAAACTATGGCCCGTGAGCTGGATCCAGTGCAGCGCCCAGCATTAATTTTGTCAAGTTAGGTGTCCTGCTGAAACCTACCAGCGATCTAAGTTAAGGAAGGAGCGTGCCTGTTTTGTTGCCAACATCACTACTCGGAGCCTTGAATGTGTTTGCACATCTCTAGGTAAAGCTGGGAGAGGGGAAGGGCTGATTGAAACCAGAGATCAGAGAAGATTATGAAGCCAAGGAGAGAGGTCACAGCAATAAGCTTTGTGGGTTTTTGTCGTCTTTTCTCCTCTCTTCAGCCCTCATTAGTTTCATAATAATGACGCCTCATCCTGGCCACTTAAGGGACGAGCTTTTGTCCCTTTTTGTACTGCATGTACTAAATACTGCTCGAAACTGTAGGCGTGAGTTCTAGTGCGTCGTTTGGAGAAGATGTTTTCCCCACCCTGCTTTAAGTCACGGTGGAGGCGGCTTATGTTTGCTCTTCTCCCTTTTTACTTAGGTTCCCTGACCCAAGGGCCATGTATGCTCTGTGGAGGGGAGGATGTCTCTGTTCACTGTCCCGTTTGTAATCAGATTCTGTGTTCGGAGTGTGACAGACGCCTGCACCAGCACCCATCGAGGTCCCAGCATCACCGTGTTCACCTACTCTCCTCTCCTCTCAGCACCAGGCAAGGCCTACCCACTCCACATCCTCAAATTCGTTTATTTATCGCATTTGATAGAATGTCTCTTTGCACAAGGTAACCCAAATGGTTTATAAAGATAAGGTTCTGAGCATAAGAAAAGCTGAAAGGTAATGGAATTAGAAAAGGTACCGAGAAGAGCGACGAATATGATGAAAGGGATGGGATCACTTCCCTATGAGGAAAGGCTAAAGCGGCAAGGGCTCTTCAACTTGGAGAAGAGACGGCTCAGTGGTGATGTAATAGAGGTCTATAAAATAGTGAGTGGAGTAGAAAGTTTATTCTGTTTTTGATATACCGACCATCAGCGAGTATCTGATCAGTTTACAGAGTAAAATTAAAATATAGTTATTATTATTATTTTTTTTTCCAAAACCCAAAATATAATTCTATAATAAAAAATAAAGTCATTTACTAAGGGCTCCTTTTACAAAGGTGCGCTAGCGTTTTTAGTGCACGCACCGGATTAGTGTGCGCTAGCCGAAAAACTATCGCCTGCTTAAAAGGCTAGCGCGCGGGGCAATTTCGCACGTTAAGGCCCTAACGTACCTTTGCAAGAAGGAGCCCTAAGTATTTACGTAATTGACGGATGGAACTAAGACTGGTTTGATAGATAAGGGTTAGGGTGGGAGAATAAAATACACTGAAGAAAAAAAAATAATAATAATTAAAAGGAAGGTAAAAAGGGGAGGAAAGGAAACAAAAGAAGGGGGCCCCTTCTTAAAAGCAGTTCAGTTTCATCCTTGGATCAGAGGAGGGGTGGGAGAAGTGTTCTTGTCTCATGTTAGATATGTGTCTCGGAATAAGAATGTTTTGAGTTAGCTGTTAAATTTGTCAAGAGATTCTGCTAATTGGATGTCGGGTGGGAGAGAATTCCAAAGTGTGGGCGCGGTAACGGAAAAACTCATATTGCGAGTGTCGAAGAGCTCCTTAATTGGGGGGATAGTGAGCAAGTTTTGGTTTGTAGATCTTAAGGCTCATGGACTGGAATAAGGGATAAGAGATTTGTCCAAAAAGGATGGAGAATGAGTGAGTTTAATTTTGAATGGCGAGTAAGAGTATCTTATATGTCGCTCGATATGTTACTGGGAGCCAGTGAGCTTCACGAAGTAGAGGTGTAACGTGGTTGTGTTTACTTGCCTTATATAAGAGTTTAATGGCAGTATTTCCAAAAATACTAGGACTAGGGGGCACGTGATGAAGCTAAGTAGCAGATTTAAAACAAACCGGAGAAACTATTTCTTCACACAACATAGTACTTAAATTCTGGAATTTGTTGCTAGAGAATGTGGTG
The DNA here is from genome assembly GCF_902459505.1 of Geotrypetes seraphini. Lineage (NCBI taxonomy): Eukaryota > Metazoa > Chordata > Amphibia > Gymnophiona > Dermophiidae > Geotrypetes > Geotrypetes seraphini. The sequence continues at coordinate 4,925,054 of NC_047099.1, read as the reverse complement.
AAATCAGTTAGCTTAGCAGGGTTTTAAAAAAGTTTGGATAATTTCCTAAAAGAGACATCCATAGGCCATTATTGAGGTGACTTGGGGAAATCCACTGCTTATTCCTAGAATCTGTTTTGCTACTTGGGATCTAGTTAGGTACTTGTACCCTGGTTGGCCACTGTTGGAAACAGGAGACTGGGCTTGATGGACTTTCAGTCTGTCCCAGTATGGCAACTCTTATGTTCTTATGTGAGCCAAGTATAGGACAATCAAGCCTTTGTGACATCACTGCTGAGGTTGGCTCTTAGGCATTGGTGGAATGAGGCATTATGATGTTACAAGCTCAGCTCTGGAATGTTCTTTGGGGATTCCGCATGGAATGTTGCTACTCTTTGGGATCTGGGTTGGCCACTGTTGGAAACAGGAGACTGGGCTTGTCCCAGAATGGCAATTCTTATGTTATGTACAAACATTTATCTAAACACATAAAAATATAAGACATACAAACTACCAATGACCATAAAATCGAGACTGACTCTATACAGGAGTTGTGTGGTGGGATTTGAACACCTCACACAGCCAGACCTGCTCTGGGAGTGGCATGCTGTTTGGTTTTGCAGCTTAGACCATTTCAGGATCTTTCTTTTGTTTTCTTTCCTTATAGCTCCTGTTCACTGGCAGGAGACCCCTCCATGACCCCTTCTCCATGGACTCCTCCACAATACTCTGCTGGACCCACGCCTTTCTCCGAGAAATGGAGGAGTCTAATCTCGGAGTCACCGCTGATCCCTGGAGGGAATGCTCCAAAGATATCTCCTACCTGGGACGCTTCCATCACTCGCACTGGGGGGCGGCCACCTTGGCACTGTGCATGCTGCCGGACTCTCAATGAGGCACGAACAGTGTTATGTGTGCGTTGCGATAAGCCCAGGGGCTACAAGGGGATGCCGGAGCAGGATAAGGGGCTCTCAGGGAGCCGAGGGAGGTGGTCCTGTCAGGCCTGCACCTTTGAGAATGAGGCAGTTGCCATACTGTGTGCGATGTGTGACCGTCCGCGTCTTGCCAGGAAGCCAAGCCTGTCGCCAGGAGAGGAGCAGCCCGAAAGCGTCATTCATGTGGGAACACCAAGACAGGAGGTACATCAAGAAGGTTGTGTATGGTGATAGGTTATTGTTTATTCTTTATTTCTTGCCTTTCCCAAAGTGGGTCACAACAAAGTCCAAACATAGTCACAATAACATGACAACAACCATCATAAAACATAACAATAATATCAGACCTCATAAAAGTCACAAAAGGCTACTGGCGGGGCCCCCCCCCCCCCCCATCCACATACAGTTCAGGTCCCATATTTCATCCTGTGGAAAAGATGTTTTTTCAATATTTTCTTGAAGCTATTCAAATTTGTTTATTGTCATATGTACCCCGGGAGTTTATTCCACTCTTGGGGACCCACACGAGAAAACATACTAATTCTAGATGCAGTCAACCGCAAATCAGCGTGAGTCATAGAACGCAAGATGTGCTGCGGTTCGTGTGGCAGAATGCTATCCATCAAATACCTCGGCGCCTGGGTATGGACGCAAAGATACACCGTAACTAGTAATTTATAAAGAATTAGATATTCCAATTTCAACCAATATAAAGATGCATAGCTTTCCGTCACATGATCACACTTTCGAACAATCAAGTTCTGAGTAACTTGCAGCACACACTACGACAATGCAGTTATATCGCGAAATATCAAGTTACAGTAGCATAGAAACAAGATGGCAGATAAAGGCCAAATGGCCCATCTAGTCTGCCCATCCGCAGTAACTATTATCTCTTTATCTCTCTCTCTGAGAGATCCCACGCGCCTATCCCAGGCCCTTTTGAATTCAGACACAGTCTCTACCACCTCTTCCAGGAGACTGTTCCACGCATTTACCACCCTTTCTGTAAAAAAGTATTTCCTTAGATTACTCCTGAGCCTATCACCTCTTAACTTCATCCTATGCCCTCTCATTGCAGAGCCTTAAATATGATGCCTGACAAATACAATCGCAAGTTGCTCAGTAACCGCAACTTAAAATATATATATATATTTTTTACCACTGCACATTCATGCCCTCTAAACGTCAGTCATGCCTAATCCTTTCTCTGCAGGCCTGCGTTTGGGAATGTAATATTGTGTGTGTTTTTGTAAGTCTCTTTCCCCTCCATTCTCTGCAGACCTGTGGTTTTGTTTGTGCACTGTGTGCGTTTGTGGGTATGTAACCCTTTTCCCGTTCTTTCTTTGTAGGCCGGCGGATGGGAGTGCGAGCACTGCACGTTTTGGAACACCACAGCAGGGCGTGTGTGTAAGATGTGTGATCGAAGCCGCATTGATGCCAACAACACTACAGTCCCTGGTGTGAACTCCACCAAGGAGAAGGACCCTGACTCCCAGTGCTTCAAGGCTTTGCTGCTTGCTCCGCTACCTGCACCATGCGAGGAGGTGGAGAGACTGCGGCAGGAGAAACTACAAGAGGACGGACAGCGACTGGTCAACATGATTCGGGTCAGAGTCCACCATATGAATGAACTTCATAGCATGTCTGTACACATGATACAAACACTGTGTAGCACAGCATGGTGTTTACCTATGAAGCCCCCATGGAACTGAGGAGTTGCATTATTTTGTGGCTTCAGGTGGTGGTTTGGGTTCTGGTTGGAATGAAGCTTGCTGTAATTATTTGGGTTTCGCTTAGAATCAAGAGGGGCTTGGATTGGACCTGCGCGAGTGTTGTGGTTTTGGTTCTGGTCGTAGTTGGGCTTGGGTTAGGTGCTTGAGTGAAGGGCTGGCAATAGAATGGATTTGGGTAGGAGTTAAGTTGAGTTTGAGTTATTTTAATGGTCAGGGTGCAAGTTACAGTATATGGTTAGTTAAGGATACTTTAGAATTAAGAGGATTTGAGTTAGATGTTTGGGTTATGGTTTGACTTACTGTTGGGATATAGTTGAATTGAGAATTACGACATTGGGTTGAAAGTTGTCTATGAATCATGCGGAAAATAGATTAATTGGGGAAAATAGTGATAAAATAAAACTAATATAAACAACTCATAATAATAAAAATCATAAAAGAACCAAGAAGAAAATCAATAGTGGAAATAAAAACAACAGCCCATGGAAACTCCTATCCATTCTAAGCACACCATGACATAAAAGGCCATCACAAATTCATAGCACCTTTGACCTGCTCCTCTGTATTCAGATAATATGCTTTTCCTTTTCCCAGGCTGGAGAGTCTTTTGGGCTGCAGCCAGAAGAGGTGTTCTGTGCTGTCCAGTACTCTGGCACTGAGGTTCCTGTGTATTGGCTGCAGTCAGAACTCCCGTTTGTGCTGGAGACGGTGGTGGAACTAGCCGCACGGACCAAGGGGGCCAGGGATGAAGCTGCGGTAGGGGCAGTGACGCAGGAGGAGGCCAAGAGGGCCTGGTTGGCCTGTGATGGGAACATCGAGGAGGCAGCAAAGTACTGTGCTCGTGAGAGGACGAGGAAAGTAAGTAGCATGTGGAAGGGGAGAGAACAACTTACAGTTGGGATTAACCTTTCTTGGGTTATCCTTGTTATCTCTTTTTGGCGCCCCATTCCTTACTGTATCACCTGCAAAATACTTTTATTGACTTTCAAAGTAATAACGACGGGTGAACCCCTCGTTCTTGCATGTTTTTTGATTCCATATACACCCTCAAGAACTCTTAGATCAGAAAAACAAAAATGACTTTTAGTTGCCAACATATTAGGACTCTATGCCCTTGTCTCTCCAGTTACTGAGTTCAACTGATAAGTTTAAAGCATCGGAAAAAAAAGAAACGTTTTTATCACAACAAATAGTGGCATTCGGCTTTCGAGAGTTTTCTGCAAGACACAAGAAGTTTTAACCTAATGTATTTTCCTCCTTATTCTCCTATAACAATCCTAGTTCTGCATTTAACCTTATTGTATGTGATTTTATTTGTCATTTTAAGTTCGATTTGATTTTAGATTGTAAGCCGTCCAGACAGTTTTTATCCTTGGTGCGGGATAGTAAGACATGAATAAACTTGTATTTTTCAAGCATTTATGTTTTATTAAAACTTGTTATGCTGCTTGTTCTTATGACAGGTCCTAGCGGTTTGCAAATACATAATGTATATTTTATTTCATTGCCCCCACCCAATCATGGAATCATTTACCACCGGACATTAGATTAGAAGTAATCACACAGTCATTCAAGACTACACCGAAGACCTGCTATTTTGAGGGATCATTTGGGAAGGACAGTTTGTCATCAGAAACCCTTATATCTATTGAAGAAAATTGGTTCTATCTAGTGCTTTCCTATCTCTAATGGAGTTCCTTTCATATATTATTTGTATTATAATGTAAACCTCTTAGGTCTGTAATATGCTGATATGGTATAACAAATGGTACTAAGACTTAAACATAATACAGTCAAACGGTTTGCAAGTAACGCGGTTTGCGAGTGTTTTGCAAGATGAGCAAAACACTCTTGCAAATCGTGCCTCGCAAACCGAGTCCCGAGAACCGGCATTGCCCGCCTGCCCAAACCCTTACAAGATCTGGCACTGGCATGTCTGGCACATAGCACCAACCCACAGGACGTGCCAGTGCCGGAAGAGCCTGCCGCTTGCTGCTGATCTCTGCTGGGCTGGGCCTCGAGCATCTGCTCATGCTCAAGGCCTTCTGGCTCCCGCTGTCTCCGAGAATCTCATGAGAATCTCGGAGAGAGTGAGAGCCAGAAGGCCTTGAGCATGCGCAGATGCTCGAGGCCCAGCCCAGCAGAGATCAGCAGCAAGCGGCAGGCTCTTCCGGCACGTCCTGTGGGTTGATGCCAGATCGCGGTAAGGGTTTGGGCAGGTGATGCCGACTCTCAGGGATGGGGTGGAAGCGCACCAGTGGCCTCGGGGATGGGGAGTCTTTTTGGGGTGGGGTGGGGTGGGGTGGAAGCGAGCAGCGCCAGTGGCCTCGTGAGCGATGGGGGGGGGAATGTAGAATGAATCAAGCGAGTTTTGCGTATTTTCTATGGGGAAACTCGCTTTGATATACAAGCATTTTGGTTTGCGAGCATGCTTCTGAAACAAAGGTTCCACTGTATATAGAAAAGAACTCCATTTTAAGCATTGTTTCGGCCACATGTTATACCAGGGTCTGTATTCTTATTTTGTCTTGCTTCGGTATTTATTTGTAACCAGGTGCAGTTTTCGATAAAAAATTGTTGAAACTTAACCCTTTCTTTCCCTGAGGTGCAAGAGATCCGAGCACTGGGGTTCATAGAGCAGGAGCAGATTCTGCAGGCCTTGTACATGAACGCCGGGGATGTGAACAAAGCTGTGACGGATCTGCAGCGGCAGCTTTTGACGCCCTTCCACATCCGTGTCTGGCAGGAGCAGGAGCCGCAGTTCAACTTCAGTACTCCGGATAAGCAGGTACCTCTCTGACTGAATTCTGCAGCATCCACAGAGCCACTGTCCTCCCGACCCAGAACATAACATAAACAGGCTGGAGTGAGCTTTGAGGAACCTAAAGATTTGTCCCGGAAAACGTCTATGGTCTACAGCCCAGAAATATCAAAGAAAAAAGACAATTTAATCATGAATTTATAACACGTGTAACTATTGGGTAGACCGGATGGGACTGTTCAGGTTTTTATCCGCTGTCATTTACTATGTTATGGCCTTCCGGAGCCTTCCTTCTGTGACATGTATGTTTCTCTTTGGCAGGCTTTGGTGCGCCGTGTGTTGGCGGTGTATTCCCTCCCCAGCTGGGGGCGTGCGGAGTTGGTGGTGAGCCTTATGCAAGAGCAAAATCGAAGCTACGAGTTGCAAGACATTGTGGAGGCTGTCCGACAGTCTCATGATAAGGAGTTCATCCGTAGGATGCTGGCACAGGAATGCGCAGTGTGCAGTCTAGAGCTTCCCAGGAACCGTGTAGGTGATATCTGTTACCCCGTAGGATGGGAAGGCATTCCCATTCCAGCAAGTGTGTTTCTGCTGGCAGGAGCAGTCCCTCACCTCATTTCTGCCTGTCTCTGTACAAGGGAGCAGGAGCAGTTGTAGTCACAGGAGCAATCTCTTGCCTCTTGTACGATGAAACCGTGTTGTTTCCAACTTGTGGCCTGACCACATGCTGTACTTTTTTCCTGTCACAGATGTAGTTGCTGTGAGTGACTGTCTCTTTTGTTTTAGATGCAGTCTCTCTTCTGTCACATGTGTGGTCTCTGGTGTGAGTCTGTGTCTTTGGGTGTAGATGCGGTCTCTGAACTCATTCAGATTCTGTGGTCTCTGGTGTGCGTGTCACTTTGATTGCAGGTGTGGTTTCAGGCCACATGCGCATGCTACACTCTCTTCTGTAACAGATGTGGTCTCTGGTGCAAGTGACTGTCACTTTGGTTACAGATGCAATCTCTGACCTCTTGCGAGTGCACAATTTGCCCAGAATGCTTTAAGATGCATTTCACCATTGCAGTGAAGGAGAAGCACATAAAAGATATGGTGTGTCCCAGCTGTAACGAGCCAGAAATCAGTGATGAAGCTGAACTCCTCAACTATTTCTCCACCCTCGACATCCTGGTAGGCAGAGAACAGGAGAAGGGGAGAGGGCTTTTTCTTGTCACTAATGTCATATACTCCTCTTTCTTTATCGTCTCTCCAGACCGGCACAGACGGATGGCCTTTTTTCTTGTCCCTTTTTCTGTCCGGACAGAACTTGGGGGACCCTTTCAGGGGGTTCATCCGGCCTCAGGGGTGCCGCACTCCAGCGGCCGAGTCCCTCCCCTTATTTTCCCACCTCAGTTATAATTATTAGAGGTACCTCAGCTGTATTCCTTGCCCAAAGACAAAGACTACAGCTTTGAGAGCCTGTGGGGTCTGCTCCTTTGTCTGGGAAAGTTTTTCTTTACAAAAAAATAACAGACTGTCCGGACAGAAAAAGGGGACAAGAAGAAAGGCCACCCATCTGTGCCGGTCTGGAGGGACTAAAAGAAAGAAAATTAGCAGGTAAGAACCTAATTTCTCCTTTCCCGCAGCTTCGGGATTGCCTGGACCATGACGCTTACAATCTCTTTCACAAGAAGCTTACAGAACGAGTGCTTATGAAAGACCCTAAGTTCCTGTGGTGCACCCATGTGAGTGAGAGACATTTCCCTGGCACACTAAGCCCTCCACTCAGAGAGTGAGAGCCAAATAAAATAGGATTGTTTCTTTGGTTTTAGGGCACATCCTTTCGTTTCCTGTTTCCTTGTAACTGTATTATTAGATTTCAAAATGTGCAGTGGCCGTCTTAGTCCACAAACATAAAGGGAAAACAACCTTTTTTTATTGAACTGACTTCATGTGGTTAATGATCAGCTTTTAAAGGATACCCCTTTTTCCTCCAATCAGATTCAGTTATGTCAATTCTTGATGCTCACGAGTCTGGGATGGTATAGGTTATCTGTGGGGGTAGGTCACTGATCCTGTATTAATTTCCTTCTTTTCTTTATTTTTGCTTGGTTATGATTTCTCTCTACTTTTTCTTTTCTTTGGTTCCCGTCCCCTCTCCCCTACGGACCTTGAGGATTTAAGTCTATATCTCATGATTATTTGTGAGCTCTTTCTCTGTTCCTTTCTTTAATTTATTGCTGAATTTCGAATCTATTTGTATTTGAGGTTTATGCAAACATCTGCACAAATACAAAGCAATACAGTTTTACTGGGGCACCCTTGTAAGAGAGGTAATAATGCAGACTGCCACGCTTGATTTCTGATCTTGTTCCCCCCCTTTTCTTTCCAGTGCTCCTTTGGGTTTATCTATGAAAGAGAACAGCTGGAAGTGAAATGTCCCCAGTGTCGTAAAAGCTTTTGCATTAACTGCAAACGTCCAGTAAGTGCTAAAGGCCACACGCTGCGAAGAGGCCTGAGGAGCTGGCTGTGGATTAATCAAGACTAATATTTTCTCTCTTTCTCTCTGTGGATCTGCTACAGTGGGAGGAACAACACCAAGGCATCAGCTGCGATGCTTTTCAGAGCTGGAAGCGGGCAAACGACCCCCAGTACCAGGTTCAAGGCCTTGCCATGTATCTGCAGGAAAATGGGATAGGTATTTCCCTGGTCTTTGTGCATGCCATCCTGTACCTTGTGAGCCACCACTTCCCATGCTTTCCTAGCACTTGCCGTGTGGGGAGGGAGTATCTACAGACGGGGAGAGGGACCTTGGGGTGATAGTGTCCGAAGATCTAAAGGCGAAAAAACAGTGTGACAAGGCGGTGGCTGCTGCCAGAAGGATGCTGGGCTGTATAAAGAGAGGCGTAGCAGTAGAAGGAAGAAGGTGTTGATGCCCCTGTACAGGGCGTTGGTAAGGCCCCACTTGGAGTATTGTGTTCAGTTTTGGAGACCGTTTCTGGCGAAGGACGTAAGAAGACTTGAAGCGGTCCAGAGGAGGGCGACGAAAATGATAGGAGGCTTGCGCCAAAAGACGTACGAGGAGAGACTGGAAGCCCTGAATATGTATACCTTAGAGCAGAGGTGTCAAACACCTTCCTCGAGGGCCGCAATCCAGTCGGGTTTTCAGGATTTCCCCAATGAGTATACATGAGATCTATTTGCTTGCACTGCTTTCATTGTATGCTAATAGATCTCGTGCATATTCATTGGGGGAAACCCGACGGGATTGCAGCTCTCCTAGAGGAAAGGAGGGAAAGGGAGATATGATTCAGACGTTCAAATACTTGAAAGGTATTAACGTAGAACAAAATCTTTCCCAGAGAAAGGAAAATGGTAAAACCAGAGGACATAATTTGAGGTTGAGGGGTGGTAGATTCAGGGGCAATGTTAGGAAATTCTACTTTACGGAGAGGGTGGTGGATCCCCGGCATGCGCTCTCGAGAGAGGTGGTGGAGAGGAAAACGGTGACGGAGTTCAAAAAAGCATAGGATGAACACAGAGGATCTAGAATCAGAAAATAATAGTAAATATTGAAGAACTAAGGCCAGTACTGGGCAGACTTGCACGGTCTGTGTCTCTATATGGCCGTTTGGGGGAGGATGGGCTGGGGAGGGCCTCAATGGCTGGGAGGGTGTAGCTTTGACGAAGTGAGCTTTGACGGAGACTTCAGTAGTTGGATCCCAAGCACGGTACCGGGTAGAACTTTGGATTCTTGCCCAGAAATAGCTCAGAAGATTTAAATTGAATCAGGTTGAACAGACTGGATGGACCATTCGGGTCTTTATCTGCCGTCATCTACTATGTTAAAGATAAGCGTGAGATAGTGACTACCTGATCACTAGTAATATGAAAAAGTTACAAGGAAATTAACTACCTAGTCAGAATTATGGGAAAATATTGCAGACATCAAGGCTTCCTAGTCTCAAGTCAAGGCAAAAGTTGCAAAGTGACAAGCTATTAAGAATTGGGTTCAAATGCCAGTTTTTTGTTGTATATGAAAGTGGGAGGGGATGGGGGTTATATCTTTTTGTTGTATGATATGATAGATTTTCAAGTGGTATTGTATTCTAATTGTTTGATATTTTCTGTCCATTTGTGAATTATAAAATGAATAAAGAATTAAAAAAAAAAAAAGGATTCGGTTCAAATGCCAGTTTGAAATGATAAGCGTTCAAGTGAGACTTAAATGACTTCAGGGATTTAAGCCCCCTATACTCTTTGTGTTGTGGGACGGGTCTCCTTGCTTCGTAGTTGTGAGGGGCAAAAAGTAAGGAAGTCTTATTGGCAGGACACCTGCAGCACCTGGAATGGAGAGGAGGAGGAGGGGATCATTGTCACGCAGCTGGTGTGGAGAAGGCGTTAACCCCTCATGTGCTGGCTTGACGAGTAAGGGTTACTCCAGGGTTAACAGAACACCGGCTCTTTTATTTTGCAGCCTGTCCGAACTGTAAGTTCTCCTACTCGCTGGCGCGGGGTGGCTGCATGCACTTCAAATGCTCCCAGTGTCGTCACGAGTTCTGCAGCGGCTGCTACAACACGTTCCATGCAAAAAACGTAAGTAGCTGCACGGGTGCGACTGCAGTGTGCTGGCTGGAAACCCAGGCCCACCCTGGCCTTTCCCCTTCCAGCCCCTCCCCCATTTCCTTCACATAGGAAGCTGATTCCGAGACAGGGATTAGCTAATTTTGCAGAAAGTGTTCATACTTACATCACTCAATAAAATCCCCAAAAACCAAATTTTATTAAAGTAGTGGGCAGCAGTGATCTCAAGACGTTTATGCTGGCTCCGGGTTTAAAATAGCAACAGCAACCTCTAGTGCAGTGGTCTCAAACTCAAATCCTTTGCAGGGCCACACTTTGGATTTGTAGGTACTTGGGGGGCCGCAGAAAAAATAGTTAATGTCTTATTAAAGAAATGACAATTTTACATGAGCTAAAACTCTTTATAGTTTATAAATTCCCCCCCCCCCTTGAAGGACTGCATGTTCCCCCCCTTCTTTGCAGCGTCCTCCAGCTTCTCCTGTGGCCTCCCAGTCTTAGTTTCAGCTAATTACCGCAGCCTGCAGAGAGGATTGCAGTGCTGTAGCGTTCCTTGCAGGCTGCTGTCGGCCTCCGCAGCATGTTCCCTCTGCCGTCAGGGGCAGGATCGCAGCAGAGGGAACATGCTGCTGAGGACAATGGCAGCCTGCAAGGATCGCTACAGCACCAGCAATCCTCTCTGCAGGTTGTGGTAATTATCTGAAGGTAAGAGCGGGAGGCTAGGGGGGAACCGAAGGATGGCGTAAAGAGCGGGCAGCACTAGTACAGACAGTACTAGTACAAACCGCAGGCCACACAATAGTACCTGGCGGGCCGCATGTGGCCCCCGGGCCGCGCGTTTGAGACCACTGCTCTAGTGCTATTCTTTAGACTATCATTAGAGGTTGTGGCTGACATTTTCAGTCCAAAACTAACATGGACAGCAGTGACTGGGGATTACTGCGGCTAGCTCTACTTTAGACCAGGGCAGCCTATGGGAAGGTGGATGGGTGCACTTGTTGGGAGGGTGGGGAGTATAGGGAAAAAAATGGGAGATTCTGGCCAAGCAAGGGAGGCAATGGACAGGACACAGTTTGGAACCCCCGCCTCCCTGCACTTTGCAACGGCCTTGACACTCGGGCCCTTTGAACCCCCTTCTGCTGAACTGCTGGTGGAAATCAGATTGAATGAGTGAAAGCCAGTGGGCAGACAGCTGAGTTGATTCTGCTTCAAGAACGGTAGGGGGTGTGAGCATACATTTTTGTCAATGAGATGTAAATTGTGCAAATTTATGTGACTTTACTGGGGGGAGACTGTAAGCTGTATCCCTCTCCCCTCTCTTAACTCCTCATAGAAATGCTGTCTACAAACCTGCCCAGTTCGGAAATCTCTCCACGCACATCACCCACGAGACTGTCTCTTTTACCTGCGTGACTGGGATGTGGAACACCTGCAAAGGCTGCTGCAGGTGAGGAAGGGCTGAGGGGCTATGGGGAGGGGGGGAGAGAGTTCACAGGCTAGCAATGAAGCAAAGACGAAGGGGGACTGAGGGCTTTTATTCATTTCTTCTGAGACCGGGGGGGGGGGAGGGGAGGAGTCTCTGCAAGTGAGTGGATTTCATCTTTCTCTGCATCTCCCTCTTAGTTTATGGTTCAAAGCTTCTCTTTGATAAATTTTTCCCTGTCCCCTCTCCTGCCTCCTGTTAGACCACTTCCAGATAAATTTGACCAATCGTAACATACTAATGTAACTTGGAAAAGCTTTCTGTTATATCACTGTTTGTATACAGTCTCTTCCTCTGTAAACCGCTTTGAACTATTTGTGGTATAGCAGTATATAAAAATAAAGTTATTGTTTATATTGCACTTTTATTTAAAGCGTATTACAATAAAACATACTTCTTTATCGTCTCTCCAGACTGGCACAGAAACTGATGGTCGTCATGTGCCAGATCCCGGAGAGTGGTGTTTCGGTCCCACAGCCTTTGAGTTGATTGTGCAGGTTTGGGGGTCCGCTGGTCATGGACCTGATGGCCATGAGTGTCAAGGCCAAAGCGCCCTGGTTCTTCAGTCGGCGCAGGGATGCACCGGCCAAGAGGCTGGATGCTCTGGTGCAGCCTAAAGGCTGCGGGATCGAGACACCACTCCGGGATCTGGCACGTGACGACCATCAGTTTCTGTTCCAGTCTGGAGAAAATTAGCAGGTAAGAACCTAATTTCTTCATAATTAAAACACATAGTTCGACCATCAAAAGAGATGACACTTCAGAAGTTTTAAAAATTAACAGAAGTCTTTCTGCTGCCAGAGAGACACTGGACATACTCTTCCTTATTGCTTCCAAATTCAATCGTTTCTTCTCTCGGTTACAGAGGTGCGGGTTTCAGTTTGGCCTGTGGCAGACAAGGTTCTCGTGATGCCAATGTGTTTTTGAGACGATGTTGCTTGATAGATTTCGTTCTCTCTTCCAGACAAAAGATCTTGAGTTTAACACAAACCCCCCAGCTGGGACTCAGCCAGCTCCTGGAGGTGAGAGCACATTGGTGGTGGTGGGGTGTCTACCACACTACGTATTTGTATGTGTCTTTGTCTCTGTCACTTTCCTTCGGGCTTTCTATCTCACTCCCTATTCCCTTTCTGACTTAAGCTGTTCATTTCTCACTGTTCCCCCTATTTGTGGCTCACTCCCTCTGCCTCTCTCTCTCTCTCTCAGGGGGATGTCGTGTGATGGAGCAGAAGGAGACTTTGAGTGGGCTGAAAGACGAGCCCTGTGGGAAAGAGACACCTGTAGGATATGCAGGCTTGTGCCAGTAAGTGACATGGTGTCCTCCACTTCTCCTTTCCTATCGACATGTCCTGTCACCCTCCCACCTACTAAATCCCATCTCAGCTTGTTCCCATCCCTTGCCTAAGAGATCCCACGTTTTCTTGAATTCAGACACAGTCTCGGTCTCCACCACCTCTACTGGGAGACTATTCCATGCGTCTACACCCTTTTGGTAAAAAAAATATTTCCTTAGAGTACTCCTGAGCCTATCACCTCACCTCTTAATCTCACTCTATGCTCTATCACTCTGGAGTTTCCTTTCACGCGCCTCGTGTGTATTTATGCCAGGTAGGCATTTAAACGTCTCTATCGTAGCTTCTCTCTCCCGCCTTTCCTCCAAAGTATACAGATTGAGATCTTTAAGTCTGTCCCCATGTGCCTTATGCTATATCTTAAAAAAGAACAGGTAAATGTAAATTCATTTTTTTATTCTTTCAAAAAATACAAAGACTATGGGACACTCCACCAAGTTACATAGTGATACAAATAGAAGAAATTTTTTTTCGCTTAATGAATAGTTAAGCTGTCAAACTTGTTGCTGGAGGATATAGCAGTTAGTGTATTGGGTTTAAGAAAGGTTTGGACAGGTTCCTGTAGGAAAAGTCCATATTTTGTTGTTAAAATAGGCACAAGGAAAGCCACTACTTATTCCTGGGATTGTCAGTACGTAATCTTGCTGCCGCTTATGATCTGGATTGGCCGCAGTTGGAAGCAGGACCCTCTGCCTCCTCTTACTCACCCCTTTCTAACAGACCTCATGCTTCCCCTCATCCTTCCTTGGCTGAGAGAACACCCCCCCCCTCCCCCAGTGCCTGCCCTAACTTTGTGTGTCTTTCCCCCAGGTCACACTATAAGGAATATCTGGTGAGACTCATAAACAGTCACTCCCTGGATCCTGTGCTGCTCTATGACCTGTCAGAGGCTGAGATCGTCTGTAAGCGATATCTCCTGGCCGTGCCCCAGCGAGCAGCTGGAGAAGATGATCGGACCTACCGGAACCGGTTGCTGAAGGTGAGGAGCAATTCCTTGGTGGGGGGGATGGGGGCAAGTTCTGCATTGGTTCCTGGGGAGGGGATACGTAAGTTCTGCAGCAGTTCTTAAGAACATAAGAACAGCCTTACTGTGTCAGACCAATGGTCCATCAAGCCCAGTAGCTTGTCCTCACGGTGGCCAATCCCGGTCCCTAGTATCTGGCAAAAACTCAAAGAGTAGCAACATTCCAGAATCTCGAAGAGTAGCAAAAGATTCTAGAACCCCAAAGAGTAGCAACATTCCATGCTACCCATCCAGGGCAAGCAGTGGAAGAAGGTGGTGATGAGTCCTGCAGTAGCTCATGGAGGGGGTGGTGTGAGTCCTGGAAGGTGTGGAGGAGGGGGGGGGGGGATGGCGGTGTGAGTTTTGCAGCAGTTCCTGGAATGGGGATGAGTCCTACAGCGCTGCCAGAGCTGATTCCTATATTGGTGCCACATGAGTTAAGAAGTCAGAATGGTACTTAGGGGTGAAGAATAGTGAGCAAAGTCTTGCAGTAGTGCTGACAGAGAAGAGTTCTCTGTTAAACAGTGACATGGCTTCTAGATTGTTCTAGGGTCACCACACAGAAATTGATGCTTATAGTCCACTCCTGTATCTCTCTCTCTTTTGCTGGACAGAAGCTGACGGAGGAGGTCCCTCTTGGAGAAAATATTCCTCGAAAGAGGATTTAGATTGGAAGTTCATCTTTTTGTCTCAGCCTGCCTCTAGGATCCAGGAGCCCTTTTGCTTGGAGAGTGAAGGGTGGACAGCAAACCTCAGCATTAATCGGGAGACACCCAGAATCACAAACTTCAGGGAAAGGTTACATGCCTGAAAATTCCTTCTCTCTTTCTCCCAAAATCAGTTTGTATAAGTTGTATATTTACATCCAGTTTGTCCATCTGTGTGAATTCTTTCTCTTTGTAAATTCATTATTCAAGTACAGTATAAAAAAATGCACTGATCTTTTTTAAATTAGTTTTATTGGTTTTTGTGAAAACATACATGAGTTAACAACAATGCAACTGAAAATGCAGCACATTTGAGCTAATTAGATTCATTGTACAGGATAAATAAAGATTAAGGGTTTTCCATTTGTGACATTTCCATGCTACATGTATGAAAAGGTAGTCTTTATCTTTTTTTAAAAAGTAAAGCCTAGTTCCACCACATATATACCGTATAAAGATGTGTATTATCCTTCCAATGGGTAATTCTGAGCTTCAAAGCAATTGAAATCAGAAAGTCAAATAATGAGCGTAGTAACATAGTAAATGACGGCAGATAAAGACCCGAATGGCCAACCGCACATTCTCTATTTAAATTGGCCGGAAACCCAGAGCTCTGCCCAGTAGTGTGCTTATGTTCCATCTACTGGAGTCTCCAGCAAACCATTCCAGCCGTCGAAGCCCTCCCCAGCCCGTCCTCAACTGAATGTCTACCCAGTACTGACTTTAGTTCTTTAATATATGCTATTATGTTCCGATTAGAACGATCTTCATTAGCTAGAACAGTGGATTGCAAACTGTGTGCCACAGCAGATTCCAGGTTTGCCCCAAGGAGGAGAGGCGCCAGTTGACTGTTTACAGGACATGCCTCTCATGCCGATGACTCTCCTCCTCTCCCTGCACCTCCCCATCTCCAGGATCCCCCACCGGCGAAGTGACAGGTTCAGGGTCACGGCCGGAGGGCCTCCGTGCATGACATCTTCGTATCGATGTCCACGCGCTTCCGTAGGCCTTCCAGCAGGGGCGCACCGAAAAGTTTGCGGGACACTGAGATAGAGGAAAATGCACTGACCTTTAATTAAAAAAAAAAAAAACCACATTCCTTTCTTGAGGATTAACGTGTGAATCCTGGCACTAGTACTGATGCTTTGCGCTGTGCTGAGAGTTATGGCTTTTGAATTTTGGCTTTGAACCATTAGGTTAAAAAAAACCCCCACATTAAAACATTGGATTTACGCAATGAGCCTTCACGCCAGAGTGCCTAAAGGCATCATTCTATACTTTTACGAGATGATATAAAAGAATTTGTCAGCAAGGAATAAAGACATGAATAATTACAAACCAGAAATAGTAACATACAAGAATCTGATACCCCTCCCTTTCCTAGGTCAGGCATGGTTGCATAAACCATGAATTACATTTACTACACAAACGATGCACCCTAAGGACGCCAAGATCCATAAACGTGAGAACAATGAAAGGTCCACCGAGAACAGCCAGGGTTAGGGACAGACAGGCTGCGTTGGGAAGAACGCCTGAAGGCCCACATTTTTTTTGCACAGATCTAGAGGAATTTTGTTTCATATACTGGAAAGTGGCTGAAAGCAAAAAACCCTTGTAAGCGTTAATTTGCTTGGGGGGGGGGAAGAAAGACTGAGGGGCCCTGCCAGAGGACTCAACTTCCCTCGTGGGTGATCAGCAGCTAGAAACAATGGGCTTCAGGCTTTACTAATAAAACATTAGACTTACAGGTCAAGATTAATCAAAACAATGAAATTTTAAGACATGGCCCTTAAGAAATTAATGAAATCTAAGCATGAGCCTGATAAAAAAAATTAAAATATGATGAACTAAAACAGATACAACCAACAAGAACAGAAAAACAAGAGAAATGGACTAAGTGGAGTCACGACTAAATTCACCTTAGGCCTTAAGAAAACATCAGACCTTTTAAAAGTGGATTAGATACATAGTCAAATGCATAGATTTATGATCTGCCTTCAACTTTTAAATTCTAGACAATTTACAAAACATTGCTAACTAACCCCCTCCTTTACTAACGTGTAGCGCAGGCACTGCTTCTACGATCATAGAATTCCTATGAGTGTCTGAGCAGTTACCGCTGCTGCCAGCGTTAAAAACTCACGCTACGTGTTAGTAAAGGAGGAGGTAAGCATTCCTAAGAACAATTGCAGTACAAACAGCCTTTTCCTATAAGCAAAAAATGCCTTGAGTTGCTTCTTAAACATTGAGGCCTGATATCCCACTGCCAGAAATCTGTGTTTTACTGACTGCCGCTGGCATTATCCCCAGAAATTCAAAGCCAGTCTGTGTCTGGGCTCCAGCACTGAATTTCCAGGTCATATGGAGCTGGTGAAATGCCTTATTTAGCGCTTAACTAACTCTGGCGACCCACATAAAGATAGGACTGATTTTTAGCTGGCCTTGTTATGTCGAATGTTGACACTTAACCGACCAAGTGCTAACTCCGTCCCCAGAACGCTTCCAAAATAGCTAGTTTTGTTTTGGGCGCTAACCGCACATTTCCAGAGGCACTCTCCGGTGACGTGCTGCCAAATACGACTGGATAACCCCAAACAAGCAATTTAACCAGTCAGGTGCTGTTTCTGGCCCGCTATATTGCTTTGAATATTGACCCCTAGGTAATTAATATGTGGCACAGTGGTTAGAGCTACAGCCTCAGCACCCTGAGGATGGGGGTTCAAATCCCACACTGCTCCTTATGACCCTGGGCAAGTCACATAGTCCACAGTGACCACAATCCTCACTGTTCGGATTCAACAACAGGATGGCAATAGGGCTTTCAAAGTGGTCAATGTCAATACATCAAACAGATATATGTCTGGCTTTGGCTCATCTCATTGCCTCCTTATGTGATGTAGCTTGTCTATTTACTTCTGTGTCATTTATCCAGAAATAAAAACTAGTTGACGGCATAAATTCTTTTTACTTATCGTTTTAATGCAGTGTCTCTAGCATGCTCCGACGGGACCCATTTCGCCCAAAAGACTTTCTCAAGGGTTCGTGGAGGAGCTCTATATAATACAGAAATGTTGTTTATAAAACTGATTAAAACATACATCACAAATACCCGTCAGACTGTTAAAAACTTCTACTAATATAATATATAAACCAATCAATTTGAATACTGTAAATTTACTTCATAAAAAGCATAAATCAATAAAGAATTAATAAATGTTTTCAATCAATTAGAAATTTACATTAATCATTGATCAAATTAAAATATTGACTATATGGTCACCATCAATTAAATAATTGTAATAATCATTAAATATCTTTATGCTGTACAAATTCATGAAAACAAACTCATTATTAATAAGTTAAAATACTAGTTATTCTCCATTATATAATAAATTTGTTAAACTTTTACATAATATTCCAATCGTATGAGAGATATAAATTAATTATTAGGTATCAACCAATTAAAACCTATCATCAAATAATAATATATTCATTAGATTAATAAATGTAAATATGAAACACTTTTAACATAAACTCATCATTAATAATACACAATATCTAAATTCATGAACTTATAAAGCCCCTAGATATAAGCAACTTATTAATAAATTTAAAATGATGGTATTCGTAATCCTGTATTTAGATTTAGTAAACTATTCACGGGACTTACATACAAAAGACCAATGTTCCCAATTATATAATGATAACGACCACTCGTTTGTTCTAATTCATTCATTAATTAAAACTTAGTGACTAAAATCATTCACCTCGTATAAACTATATGTTGTAAAAGTTAAATTGATCTAATATGAAACTAAAAGGTAATATAAGCCCACCAGGACAGACAGGGAAAAATGCTTGAGTGCCTGAATGTAAACCACTTAGGCTAAACTAAAACTAAACTAAAGCTTAACTTTGTATACCGAGTCATCATTCTGAGAAGGCTCGACTCGGTTTACAGCAATTAAATAAACAGGGAATGATTTACAAATGATAAATAGAAGATAATAGCAAAATTTCAAAAGAATTTTCAAAATGTTTTGCAAATAGAGTAGTTTTTAAAGATTTACGGAAAAATTGAAATGAACTGGAACTCCTTAAAAAAAAAAAAAAATAAAGGGGGTGATCATTCCAGAGTTGAGAGAATTTAAAGACCAAAGATTGACTGAAGATCTTGACTCCTTTAATCCCTTTTTTAGAAGGAAGGGAGAGTTTAAATTGTTGGATACCTCTTGCAAAGGAGAATCGGTAAACGTTCCAAAATAAAGGAATAAGAGGATTAAAGATACCATGTAGAATTTTAAAAGAAATACAAGCGCATTTAAATTGAATTCTAAAATAAGGCTCTAAGTAGTACTGTATATAAATACTTAATAAATTCAAGATCTTGACTCTAGTGGCAGTTTATTGCATAACACTGCTAATTGATAAGAAAAAAGTAAAAAATGAAGAGTTTGAGCTGACATATACTGAACACTTGAAAAATGCAACATTAAAAATTCTCTACAATGAGTTCAACCTGAGGAGTGACAAAGGTCAGCAGGAGTGGAGTTCCATATTGGCAATGGGAGCAGGTTCCAAGCTAACGGTACACAGACGTTATGGGACAGGGAAGAAAGTTTCAAATTGATGATGGGGCTTTCCAAGGTGGCGGTGGGAGGGACACTGAGAAGTCTTGAGGCGGGGATGGTGTTCCAGATTGACAGTGGACGTGGGAGCATGGAAGAAGTTTCAAGTTGATGGTGAGACACAGGACAAAGGAATGGAGCAGGGATGGCATTCGCACATGAAGAAATGACTGTGAACTAGTAAGTCAGTGCAAGCCCAGTCTGCAACCTCTTATTTTGAGGATTTTAGTGCAGGAGATGGAACAGATGGGATTAGGCTTTTTTTTTCCCAACTAAATTCATCCTCAAAGAGCTGTAAATGCCATTGTGTACTGGCAGTGCAGTTCCTAGTACTGATACATTGCAGGGGGTGGAGGTGAGGGTCCCACTGTGCTCAGGGGCTGAATATGATAAGAACATAAGAATTGCCGCTGCTGGGTCAGACCAGTGGTCCATCGTGCCCAGCGGTCCGCTCCTGCCGCGGCTCTTAGGTTAAGGACCAGAGCCCTAACTGAGTCTAGCAAGAACTTGTCTAACTCTTGAATCCCTGGAGGGTGTTTTTCCCTATGACAGCCTCCGGAAGAGCGTTCCAGTTTTCCACCACTCTGAGTGAAAAAGAACTTCCTTACGTTTGTACGGAATCTATCCTGGCACTAAGGTATAGTGTCAACACTCGTGTGAATTCTGGTGTTAGTGCCCAGGGCTATGAGAATTTTCATAGGTCTCTGAGGCTGGGATTGTGAATGACGGCAGATAAAGACTCAAATGGTCCATCCAGTCTGCCCAAACATACACTCTCTATAATGATTTACTTTAAATTGTTTTTTTTCTTAGATATTTCTGGTTCCATCTACTGGAGTCTCCGTCAAAGCTCACTCCAGCCCATCTAAACTGTCCCAGTATTACAGTTAAATCACTTATATTCCCCTATAGCCAGCAATTAGCTCGTAGCAGATAAACATACAAAGAGGCTGGATCAGTAATCTGGAATGTGCTTACAGTATAATAGATTGGTCTAAAGTGAGAAGAACGTTATCCTGTTAACTACAAAGATTAAACTTTTGAAACAAAAATGTTTTGAGCGCTTTTTTGAAAATGTGAAAGTTTGATATAGATTACAATTGAATTGGTAAAGCTTTGAGAGTCTGCCCTTCTGATGAGCAGGGACCGTCTATTGTATGTTAAAATGTACAGTGCTGCATCTATGTCTTTCAGCGCTTTAGAAATAATAAATAGTAGTAGTATTTTCAGGCCATGGTCTCCACGGCTGGCAAAGACTGGCGTGGATCTCTGCAAGTGTTTCTGGCTTGTTTTGGTCACTTCTGAGAGGTTTGGTGCCCCCAAGTGGCAGAGAGCTATGTTGGCACTCACTTCTGACAGAAGCAGCTGGCACAGGTCACGTGATTTCTGGGAAAGGGTGTGAGGAGTGAGAGAAACAGAAGTGAATGAGACAAGCAGGAAGTGAGAGACTAGGGACTGCAACGCCCAGACAGCAGAAGAGTGCCGGGAGAGGTCCAGAAATTGCAGCAGAGTGAGCAGAGAAGTGAGCAGAGCAATATCTCTAGGAATTACAACAGAGAGACAGCAGAAGACAACAGGGAGACCGAGACCTCCAGGAATTACAGCAAAGAGACAGGAAAAGTGACCCCCCCCCTCCTCTCCCTTAAGAATTACAACAGAGGGACTGAGACCTCCAGGAATTACAGCAAAGAGAAAAGTGACAATTCTCTCCTCCCCCCAAGAATTACAACAGAGAGACCGAGACTTCCAATAATTATAGTAGAGAAGGCCAAGCCAGAACTTCCATTATAGATACAGCAGGAGGGAGCAAGGAGACTGAGACCCCCCCCCCCCCCCCTAGTCCTCAAACTAGGTCTGCCAGCCCGAGAGAGTAGAAGAGAGCAGGGAGACCGAGACCGCCAGGAATTACAGCAGAAGAGAGTGGGAAGACTCAGACCTCCAGGAGCTCCACCAGAGAGACAGGAGAAGAAGACTGGAAAGGCCCAGGAACTCCCAACCAGAGACAACTAAAGGAGCCGAGACCCTGCAAGAACGCTCAGGTGAGAGGACGACGCTTAACCTTCTCAGTTTCCTACTGTGTGCCACAAGTTAGGTGCATAACTTTAGGCAGTAGTAAGATGCTGCCTAACCATAGAGGGGACAAGCATGTGGGCAGGTTTCTAGAATATGGTAAGTTGCACATCAAGGTGTCAACATGGCCACTAATATTTATTTAGGTATTATATACCACTTATGATCTAAGTGGTTTACATTCAGGTACGCAAGCATTTTCCCTGTCTGTCCTGGTAGGCTCACATTCTATCGAATGTACCTGGGGGCAATGGGGGGATTAAGTGACTTAGCCAGGGTCACAAGAAGCAGTGTGGGTCGTCAACCCACAACCTCAGGGTGCTGAGGCTGTAGCTCTAACCCCAGATGCCAACTTAGGCTCATTCTGTAATGGAATCTGGGCGCCCGGATGCTGTTCCAGCAGTGAGGTGCCTAATTTTGAGCAACCTGTATAGAACCGACCCCCCCCCCCCCCCCCCTCACTGTGTCATTTTCACTCCTGAATGCCTGGGCTTCCTTTGTGCTCCTTTTCCATCATAAAAATAAGGGATGCTGAGTCAGGCCAAGGTCCATTGAGCCCTGCATAGATAGCCAAATGGGGTGGTCCATTTGCTCAAGAACTGGTGGGCGTGGGGGCCTCTCCAACCAAAAATATGTTTGGCTGCCCCTGGAGCCCAGCATCCTCTCACTAATAGTGGCCAGTCCAGGCTACAAGTACCTAATTTCCCCAGGGATAAGCAATGGTTCTCCCAAGACTACCTGGCTCATAATATTTTATTGGCTTTTCCTCCAGGAACTTGTCTAAACCTCTTTTGAAATCTTCAGGGTTGTTTGCTTTAATGACTTCCTCAGTTTATGTGCACACAAAGAAAATTTGACAATTTGTTTTCAGTCTGCTGGTCATTAGCTTCATCCAATATCCTCTTCTTGTTAATGTTGTTTGAAAGGTTAAACAGCTGTTCCCTGTATACCTCCTCCACATCATATTCTCTCTCATTTCACCTAACCTGTTTAACCTCTCTTCATAGAGGAGGTGCTCTGTCCCTTTCCTCATTTTTCTGGTCCTCAGTATGTGCATGCGATTTTGCAAGTTTTCTTCTCTGTCCGTGGACACTTTGCAGGCCGTGAGATAGACTCTATATCAGCACCCTCTGACTTCTCAGAATTAACTGGTGGCTCTGGGAACAGGCTGAGCTGGTTTGCCCCCATTGAATTCTGGGAAGTGTAGTTCTGTGCTCTCTGAACAGGGCAAGTCTGGAAGGCCATTCAGAAAGCTTAGCTTGTCCCTTCCTAACCCTTGTGCCCTGCTACAAATGTGCAGCTCCTACAGAGCAGAGTTCAGGAGCAACGACAGCACACTGACCATCTCTCTTCTATTCAGAATGTCCTCGGGAAGTGTCCGATCCACACGGAAACTAAAGCAGTGGATGATAGAGCAAGTGGACAGTGGCAAGTATCCCGGGCTGGTATGGGATGACCCTGGAAGGACCATGTTCCGTATCCCCTGGAAGCACGCAGGCAAGCAGGACTTCCGCCATGACGAGGATGCAGCCATCTTTCAGGTCCTTGCTGGGTACAGTAAAGTGTGTGGATGAGAGAGTGAAGGGATCAGAGTTGGGTCTGTTTGCTGGAGCAGTGTGTATGCAAGGGTCTCCTTGGGTAAGGTTGGGTTGGGTTCAATTGCTGAAGCAGTGCATGCGTGCGATCTCTGAGGTACAGTTGGGTCTGCTTTGTGGAGCATGTCTTGCTAGGATAGGGTTGAACCCAATTGCTGGAGTTGTGCCCAAGCCAGTCTGGTTTTCATGCACTGCTCCATTACAAGTAAATGTATCATGTATATTCGTTGTGGATGTTCTGAAAACTCAACTGACTTGAGCAACACTTGTGGACTTGACTTGATATCATGCCTCCCTACAACGCCTGAAAGGTGTTACACAAAAGCTCTGATAAATAAAACTGCAAAATTCAACCATCACAAACTTAACCTCCTTCAAGATTTGGAGTTCATATGACCATTCTCAAACATACTTTTCATCATAACTAAATATTTTCATCTTACCCAAAGAACCTTTGTTTCATTGTTGGAGCAGTCTGTGTGTGTGTGTGTAGGGGGAGGGCTGTGTCCTTTTGCTGGAGAATTTGGGGAGGATGGGGATTCTCTTTTGGGTAGGGTCTGGTTCATTGCTGGAGAGTCTAGGTAAAAGTTGGATCTTCTGGCTTGCAGCTATGTTGAAAGTATTGGATCTGGTCTCCTTATCTCAAGAAAAATATAGCGGCACTAGAAATGGCTCATAGAAGAGCAACCAAGATGATAAAGGGGATGGAACTCCTCTCATATGAGGAAAGACTAAAAAGGTTAGGGCTCTTCAGGAAAAGAGAAGACTGAGGGGAGATAGGATTGAAGTGGAACAGGGACAAGTGGATTGATTTTTCACTCCGTCAAAAATTACAAAGACTAGGGGACACTCGATGAAGTTACAGGGAAATACTTTTAAAACCAATAAGAGGAAATATTTTTTCACTCAGAGAATAGTTAAGCTCTGGAACATGTTGCCAAAGGTTGTGGTAAGAGCGGATAGCGTAGCTAGTTTAAGAAGGGTTTGGACAATTTCCTGGAGGAAAAGTCCATAGTCTGTTATTAAGACACTAGTTTTTTAGCCTGTTACATTAACGGGTGCTAGAATAGGTGTGTAGACTTAGGCATTTCTTTCTTTCTTTCTGTCTGTCTTTCTGTCTGTCTCTCCTCCCTATCCAGCAGCACCCCTTCCCTGCTCCCCCTGCCAGCAGTAGCCCTTCTCCCTTCCTTTTACCTCCCTCTGCCAAGCAGTAGCCCTTCCCTGCTCCCCCCTGTCCAGCAGTAGCCCGTCTCCCTTCCTTTTTACCTTCCCTCTGTCCAGCAGCACCCCTTCCTTGCTTCCCCTGTCCAGCAGTAACCCTTCTCCCTTCCTTTTACCTCCCCCCTGTCCAGCATCACCCGTTCCCTGCTCCCCCTGTCCATAAGTAGCCCTTCTCCCTTATTTTTACCTTCCCCCTGTCCAGTAGTACTCCTTCTCCTTTTCCTGCTCCCTGTCTAGCATCAGCTAGGCCGGGAAGCCTCGGGGCTTTCTGTCTCTCTCAGGCAAGATGTCCGATCGCAGCTCTCCTCCCTTTTACCTCCGATTCCTTCCTCTGTGTGCGCCTGGCAGGGGTGCCTTGACCCCCTAGAGTCCAGGACATTTGCCCTTCGTCGAGGCGCAGGCTGGCTGGGGTGTGGGAGGAGGGAAGCCATTGCCGTGTATGCGCATGAGGACGGAGGGCGATGGAGAAACCGCCGCAGGCTCCTACTGTGCATGCGGCGGCACGGATCACGAAGCACGGAGTTTCAACTGCGCATGCGCGCTAATGGTTTGATTAAAGCGGTTGGGGAAAGCCTCTGCTTGCCCTAGAACGGTAGAATGGAATGTTGCTACTCTTTGGGTTTTGGCCAGGTACTAGGGACCTGGATTGGCCAACATGAGAACGGGCTACTGGGCTTGATGGACCATTGGTCTGACCCAGGAAGGCTATTGGCAGCCAAAGGTCAACTTGAGTGTGGATAAGGAGGCCGGATTTCAACTTTAAAAGCCACCAAAGCCATGACCCAGAGGATCTGGGTTTTTTTTACCCATTTCCAACTTTTATTCATTATAATTCATATGTCCTCTTTTTTTCCATTCTGTGCTGTCCATTGTTTTTTGTGGGGGGTTTTGGATTTGGAGTTTCTTTTTATTTTAATTGTAATTTTGTAAACTACTGTGTTATTGCCTAAGGAAGTGCGGTATATTAAATAAAATTATTCCATAAACTGTATGCATGATTCTGTGCAGTAGGAGGAACAGAGCAGTGTTTCCCTGAAGGTCCACCTAGCCAGTGAGAGTTTCAGCGCTGCCCAAGTCCAGTCCTCGCGAGATCTACTGGCAGGCCAGGTTTTCAGGATATCCACAATGAATCTGCATGAGAGAGATTTACCTGCACTGCCTTCTTGGTGTGCAGATCTCTCTCTCATGCATATTCATTGTAGATATCCTGAAAACCTGGCCTGCCAGTAGATCTCGAGGACCGAACCTGCTGTAGAGAATAGATTAATCCATACGCTTCATCCGTCTTCACTATGTCAGTCCTGAAACACCCACTGGCCAAAAGCCAGCTTGGAAATTGACGCGGGTGTCTGTTTGCTGCTTCAGGCTTGGGCAGTTTTTAAGAAGAAATACAAGAAAGGAGACAAGACAGACCCCGCAACGTGGAAGACCCGGCTGCGCTGTGCACTGAACAAGAGCCCTGAGTTCCAGGAGATTTCTGAGCGATCCCAGCTGGACATATCTGAACCTTACAAGGTGTATCGCATCGTGCCCCCTGCAGAACAGAACAGTGAGTGCTGGGCATACTGGGGCAAGATAGTGTGCCCACCCTGACCCAGAGATTTGCTGTTCCCAGCTCTGATCTCATTTTGTGTTTCTTTGCAGTAAAGCCCCTCCCTGGCTGCAAACGAAGGAAGCAGAGCATAAAGAATGAACTGATGAACATGTCATGTGAGGAAGAGGTGGAGGCCGAAGCGTCTGTCATCCTGGACCTCTGCCTGCTGGTGAGCTCTTGGTAGAGATGTACGTGTGTGCTGTGTTCGCAGGGTTTGTGCCAGGATTTTTTCTTCAGTGTTATTGTGTGAGGATTCCATTGTGGTGCTGTGATTTTCATTGTGTGTTCGTTTGACATTTTTAAAATTTATTTATTCAATTTTCTATACTGTTCTCCCAGGAGCTCAGAACGATTTACATGAGTTTATTCAGGTTCTCGAGCATTTTTCCCTGTTTGTCCCAGTAGGCTCAAAATCTATCTAATGTACCTGGGGTAATGGGGGGGATTAAGTGACTTGCCCAGGGTCACAAGGTACAGCATGGGTTTGAACCCACAACCTCAGGGTGCTGAGGCTGTAGCTTTAACCACTTCGCCACGCTAGAAATTAAAATGTAGTAAAAGTGAGCTAAGTATTGGACAATCCAGCCATTGTGACATCACTGATGAGGTTGGCTCTTAGGTATTGGTGGAATGAGACATTATGACATCACAATACCAGCTCCGGTTATCCGAGGCTGAAACTTTTCACACTATTTATTTATTCAATTTTCTATACTGTTCTCTCAGGGGAGCTCAGAACAGTTGATATGAATTTATTCAGGTACTTAAGCATTTTCCCCTGTCTGTCCCAGTGGGCTCACAATCTATTTAATGTACCTGGGGCCAATGGGGGATTAAGTGACCTGCCCAGGGTCACGAGGAGCAGCGTGGGTTTGAACCCACAACCTTAGGGTGCTGAGGCTTTGATTTTGTTGTGGGTTGGTATGAGGGTGCATGTTCTCATCTGTTATGTTGGTAGATTTCTGTGCAGTGTGGTCCTTATCTATTGGCATGTGTGTGTGACATTTTTGCATGGGTGGGCAATAAAACAGTGGGTGTGTGTTGCAGGGACTGAAATCGGATATTAGCAGCTCTGTTTCCCTGGAGGACTCTGGCATCGGAAGCAATGACAGCAGCCCCAGTCCCCAAGAGAGTAAGGAAACCAGTCTGTTCTCCTATCTATCGAATCTTTCTGAGCCCCAGACATGCAGCCACCCACCTACGGACTATCTCACACTGTAACACTTTGGTGCGGTCTTCTTGAGGATGCAGAGTACATTATAATAGTGTGATATTATCTCCCTTCACTCCAGGACTGACCGACACAGTTTCAAATGTGCTAATGGAATCCCAGCCAACGCCAGCCGTGTTTCAAGCAGGTACAGTCTCCATCGCAGTGACTTTGCACATCATATGGGAGATTATCCATGCAGAGCTTTGTGGGTGATGTGGGAGAGATTTTCTGCTGGCACTCGTGACAGAGTCATGAATTAAAACTGAGGGTTCAGAGTGATGATTTTGAGGGCTTGGGGGAGGGGGGAGAGTTTCCCCTGAGAAGGTCTGAGGCTGACTGCAAGTAGATCTCTTTTTCTGTAGAACCCTCTATAAAGCAGGGTCTCCAGTTTATACTGTTGGATTATGGGCAATGGATATACTCTATGCTGGGGATTATGGGTAATGTGTAAGGGGATTCTCTACTTGGGATTCTAAGATTAATTCCCCTTACACTTTTGCCACCTCCCTGCAGGCCCTTATGCCATGCTGATCACTTTTTACTATGGAGGACAGCTGGTCTGCAGAAAGACGGTGCAAAGCAGTGACTGCAGAATCCTCCCTGGCTCTCCCTCGGCAGGTGCGGACCGGAACACGGTGCCTGGGAACATGGAACAGGTTTTCTTCCCATCCACGGTCTCCATCACGGATGTCAACAAACGGCAGGCCACAGAGCAATTTATGTGCAAGCATTTGGAGAAGGGAGTGATGCTGGCCAGCAACTCGCAAGGTATCTTCGTGCAGCGTTCCTGCCAGGGCCGGGTGTTCTGGACCGGCCCGTGTGCCCCCCTCTGTGGACAGCCCAACAAACTGGAGAGAGATACTCACGTCCAGCTCTTTGACAACAAACAGTTCCTGAAAGGTGACGACCAACTCGGCATATTCTTTCTCAGAAAGAGTTGGGGATTTAAAAGATAGTGGCTTAGGTTAAATAAATTATTTAATAGACAACGACGCATAATTTGTCTCCGTCCCTGCAGATCACCGGGGAAAAGTTTCAAGTTTAATTAAAAGTTTGATTTGAGCACAAAATCATAATCCAGTGCAATTTACAAATAATGATAAAATTGGGGTAAAAAGAAAAACACATTAATCAAACCAGACAGTTAATACAACTTTAGACTAACCAAACACAAAAGGTAAAAAGAAAAAAAGAAAGGGTTAAATACAATTTGTAAACAAATAGAAAGGGCAAGGTAATGAAACAATAGGATGGGGAAAAGGTTACCCGCTCAATTTTCACTTATCAGCATTATTAGTTCTGAATATATAAAATTTACATAACTCAGTTAAAAGCGTCCTTAAAAAGCCAGCTATTCAGGAGACTTTTAAACTTACTAAGTAAGTAATTATTCTGTGCCTTTCTTTAGTGTCTATCTCAACCTCAGTCCTACACCAGCATTCTTCAACGCAAGGCTTGAGGGTTAGTTTCTAGGCCCATTCATACTCTGATTCAAGCCATTGTGACATCACTGATTAGGTTGGCTTTTATTGGTGGAATGAAACATTATGACATCACAGTATCATCTCTGGGTACCAGAGATGGTTCTTTTTTAGTGTCTATCTCAACCTCAGTCCTTCTCCACCAGTGTTCTTCAACACAAGGCTTGAGGGTCAGTGGCTGGAAACCATCCCATCCCAAAGTATCAAAACTTTTACTTAAGTACAGTAATTAATTACAGCTACTTAGTTACAACATTTTTATTACTATTGCTGTAGCCAGCTAATAAAGGTTTTTCTAATCTAATCTAATCTTCTATTTGTGTGTCGTGCATACCTATGCAGGCTCAGGGTAACTTACATAGAGAAGTGAGGAAAGAAAGAGGCAGGGAGGAGGGGAAAGAGGGTAGATACTTAGGCAGGCCGTAAAACAATTAATCACCTCCTGAATGTAACATGGTAGGAATACTGCAGAACCAGGAACGTTCTTGCACTGCCTTCCTACTCAAATTCCCCTTCACCGGCTCTACCAACAAGTTCTCCCTCAGCCCCCTTCATTCAGGACAAATCTATTTCTGAGGGTGAGCCTTCTGCAAAAAAAAAAAAAAAAAAAAATAGAGAGCAGGCACGGGGCAGCCCTCACTTCATAGTTCAGGATCCCATGTTCTGTACTGTGCACCCCATGGTCCCAGTAGAGCTGCCCTGCTGGTTGTGGGTCTCAGTTACAGTGATATAAGTAATTGAATGACATTGTTATAATTAAATTGACAAGCAGTCGGGGACATTATGATATAGTGACAGTTACACAGTAGAAGACTGTAATGTTGTTACACAGCAACATTTTATATAATTCTCTTGTCATATAATTGATAATGAACAGTGTTATGATGTGACATTTATACAGTAGCATTGTCATACAGGTTGACATTGTACAATTCAGGTTATATAGATTGGCAATGACATTTTTAAACAGTGACAAAGCTAGAGAGACTGTGTGTGGTAGGCACTGTACAGTTCTGCACCTCTTTCTGGAACTTGCTGACTGGTATATTTAACTGTGCAGACTTGGACCTGTATCATACACAGAGCCGTCCCGCACCGGAGTACCAAGTGACACTATGCTTCGGAGAGGAGATCGCCACAGGTCATTCCGTCAGAGACAAGCTCATTACCCTACAGGTCAGTGCGAAGTACCTAGGATACTCATTCGTTTCAAGTTTTTATTCAAATTTGATGTGCACGCATTGCCAAATATTTCAAAGTGTATTACAAATTAAAAAATTGTGGGAAACATTGTAATAGATTAGTACAAACTAATAATTATAGAAAAAGAAGATATATGGGTAACACATCAGGGAGGGGCAGAAAATGAGGAATAATAAAAAGGGAATCCCTGAGACTTTCCTTCCCTCTGAGTGTCGGTGCTGAGTCCTTTAGAGGCATATTGCAGCTTCTCTTGTAACTTACCTGTGACTGTTTCTTCCCTTTCACCATCTTCTTTTTCTCCTTACAGATTGAACAGGTGAAGGCCAGGCAGCTGATGTTGCAGCCTTTTTCCTCATGAATGTGAATCCCTCCAACTTGCTCCTCTTGGCGTGAAAGAGAACAGAAAGGGAAATGAACCCCATTGCCCCCGAGTCTGCCCTACTCCTCAAAGGGGGCAAGAGCTGCAGAATCAGAGGGCTTTGGAACAACATTTGTTCATGAACTCGGAAGGCTTAGAACTCTCAAAGTTGAGTCTTAAGTGGACGGCGACCTCAAATGGGGGTCGCAAAACCTTCATTTGTGGGTCACAACTTGGGCGGACTTTCCAGGGTTTGCGTGCCTTCTGTGGTGGTTCTAATGGAGCTGCGGCGACAGAACATTGGCTAAGCTCTACACTACAGCCCTCCACTGTTTCCACACAAGCAAATAGATTCTTGTAGTGTGTGATGTATCTTTATAAAAGTGTTAGTGTAGAAGGGGGATCTCTGGTTGTAAATATGTGTTACTTCTGTTCAATCCTTAAGACTCTTCATGAAACTTTTACAGCACCTTAGTATGGGGTTTGGTGTGCTGTGAAGTTTTATGCGTGTATTTTTACCATGTTCTATACGCTAAGAGATGCTTTTTCCCACACTGCATGCTCTCTTATCATATATAAGATTACCTTGTTAAAATAGTTTCTATTATAAAATATTATTCTATAATCAAGTCACTTTATACAATATTAGTTGTCAATAACTGTATTGTTTTCTGAGTATTGGGGGTAGATCTTCAAAGGCATTCAGTTTTGTGTATCTTAGTGATGAGAAAGTCCAAGTGTGAAGACAGTAGGAGGAAGTGTGTGGCGTGGAATATGTGAGGCCTGAAGTCCATGCCCACTTTTTTCCAGATATTACCAGTTAAATCAGACATGTCTTCACAGCTGTCAAGGGGGCTTCAGTGCATGCCTTCGGTGCTGTATTGAATTTTTGGTGGTATGTTTTTCACGTCTTGTCACCTTGCTGTGTACCTTTGCAAATTCAGGGCATTATTTTGTGAGGGCCCCTGTGAATTTTATAGTCCTGTATGTGAAGGGACTTCTTTGCGCTCTGAAAAACCATGCATTAGGACGTGGCCTCCTTGCAATCTGCTATGGCAAGCTGTGGCTCAGCCGTCATTCCCCATCCCCTGTGTACGGCGACGGATGCAATAGACAGAGGTGGGAGCAGCGGAGATAGACACAGCCATGTGTAGGATTGAAAGCAACTGCTTCACCCTACCCCTACTAAAGGTGGAACCTAGGTCAGTGCACTGTGTAATAAATTCAGTTCTTCTTCATTGTCCCTCCAGACCGGATGGTTTACATTCCTCTGCCAGCAGGTGGAGACCGAGATACTGACTTTTGGCTGTGCAGTCCCACGTACAATCAGTCTGTTCTCAGTTTCCAGCAGGGGAAGTGGTAAGCCTGTGCAGTTTTTCCCTGGCTTCGTATAGGGCTATTGGATTTGTTTGGTGGCCTTCTTGTCCCTGTTTGTGGTGCCAGATTGAGCTTGGGGGACCCTTTTGGGGTCCGTCTGACCTTCGGGATGCCATACTCGACTGGTCGAGCCCCTCCCCCAAATTTTTACATTAGAGGTGCCACAGCTGTAAGCCTTGCCACCAATATCCAGGCAAGGCATATAGCTTTGAGAGCCAGTGGGGTCTGTTCAATTTAAATTAAAGTTGTATTGGGGAAAAAAAAAAATCCTGAGGCAGTGCCAGCCTGAAGGGAAGTCTTTTATTGACTTTAACTGCCTACCAACTTTGTTTAATCTTGTAGCGTTTTTCGCAATGAGCACTTTTCAGAAGTGCACTGGCCGCCACGAAAGGGCATCCTTGTCGGCTTCGGGTGCCAGCGAGCAGGGTTCCCCTTCACGTGTGCACTGCTCATCAGCTGCAGGCTTCCCCTACCACCCACACAGGGATTTCCCCAGCCGCCGCCAGTCAGGGAAATAAGGTTTCCCTCACCGCTGATAGTTCTGGGGATTCCATTACCGATGCTGCTGGCTTCTCTTCTTTAGCGGCTGGGTCTGTTCAGACCTTGGAGGAGTGTTCTTCAGTAGGAATATTGTCTGTTTTGGTGGGAAGCATCACCATTTTGCCTGGGGCCTCAGGTGACCTTCCTCCTGTCTTAAAGAGACAGGAGCAGGTTTGCAATGCGTCTCCTGCCTTGGCAGTGAGTCCTTCTTTGCCGCCGGGGGGGAGTTTGCCTCTGATTTTATTTTAGCCATGTACAAGACTTACAGGCAGCCGGGAATCCTGTTTCTCCCCGGGGGTCTCTGGTTTTTTTTTTTGGGGGGGGGGGAGGTTTGCCTTCCACATCTACCCCTGTTCGTCCCCTCTCGGTGTTGGCTGCTACCCAGTCACCCCTGTCATCATTCAAGCGGCTGCAGGTCTCGAGGGACGAGGATTTATTTGCAGACGCGTTTTCACCTGATGAGGACTTGGACCGTTTTATGACCCCCTAAGATCCTCTTGGGAGGATGGATGATGCCGATATGAGTTTTTCTGTGCACATTTTTCACTGGGAAGAGCTGTAGGAGCTTATTCTTCAGTTTTGGCGGTTTTGCGCTTTGAGAAGGAAATGAAGGACCTCCCACTTGTGGTGAACCCCTTGCTTCTGGAGATCCAGTCGGCCTCCTGTTCTTTTCTTATGCATCAGGATATTCGGGATTAGTGTATGTGCAGTGGGAGACGCCGGATGCGCCTTTTCGCTTGGCGCGGTCTATGACCCGGCTTTATCCCATTCCTGATGGGGATAGGGATTCATTTAAGTCTTCTGTGGTTGATGCGGTGGTCTCGGCTATCGCATGTAGACATACGATGAAGGCTGATTGTCCTTGCGGGACTCTCAAGATCGTAAGATGGAGTCTTTTCTTAAGCAGAGTTTTGATGTAGCTACCTTGGTGGTCAAGGTGGCGATTTATGGCGGTCTGGTAGCCCGGGCTTGTTTCTGGTGGTCCAAGTGGGTCCTGGACCGGGAGTCTAATGACTGGTCCTTGGTGAATCAGGAGGTGGCTAAGCTTGAACTCAACGCTTCTTATCTCTCGGATGCCATGTATGATCAGTTGCGGGCATTGACCATGTTCATGGCTCTCGGAGTGGCTTCTCTCCTTATCCTGTGGCTTTGGGGTTGGTCGGCGGATGTGGCATCTGAGGCTAAGCTCAGTAAATTTTCTTCCCGGGGCTCCTTCCTGTTTGGTGAGGAGTTGGATATGTTGGTTAAAGCCTTGAGTGACTCTAAGGTGCCCCAGCTTCCTGAGAACTATCCTCGCCAGGCTTTGCAGCAAGGCATCACCCGGGGGCATTTGAATGCTTTTCATTGTTACTGCCCTGGCCAGAGGGGGCGGCTTATTTTCCTCCCAGGGGCCGTTTATTTCAGCGCATGCAGTCCTTTCGGGGTACCCTTCAAGGGGGAGGTCATGACTCCTCCGGAGGCCCCTCCTCAACCCGCCTGGCCCAGTGACTTCTTGTGGGTCCTTCCCCCATTCAATAGCAGCTTTATTTTTATGTACCACAATACCACAAACCAGTTTACAGAGGAAGAGACTTTCAAAATTACATTAACATGGTAAGATTAATCAATTTTTCCTGGAAGTGTTTTAGAAGTACATCATGGTAGAAGTGGAGTCAGAGAAATTTGTCAAAGAGATAAGTTTTGATTGACTGTTTAAAAGTTTGGTTAGAAAGAGCATTTGAGATAAAGTTGGTTAAACGTTTATTCTATTTGCCTGCTTGGAATGATAATGTTCTATCGAGGAATCTCTTGTAGATACAGCCCTTCAAGGATGGTAAAGCGAACAAGTAGGCACTACGTCTACAAATGGTGCCTAGAAAATCGAAATGATGAGATAGATAGATTGGGGATGAACCTATTATGGGTTTGAAGCAAAGGCAAGCAAACTTAAAAATAACCCTTGCTTCCATAGGCAGCCAGTGTAGTTTTTTGTAATATGAGTTTACAGGTAGAGAATGACACAGTGGCTGTTACCCGTGGTAAGCTGCGGTGACAGCAGGTAGCCCGCCAAAACAGGAGGGGGGGGGAAACAGTGTTCACCGCGGCTATGGGGACAAGGCCGTTCACCGCCCCATGGAGCGGTGAATGGCCTTGTCTGCAGTTAAGGGAAGGAACGCTTGCGGTCACCGATCACACTCCCTCCTTACTGATAGCTGCTGCCTGATCGTCGCTGCCCAAGCATCTCCCTCCTGATCAATGCCGCCCAATCCCCGCTGCCTGAGCCCGATCCCTGCCACCACCTGAGCATCTCCCTCCCTGCCGCTTACCTTCACAGCAGGCAGTTTCTTTAAATTTAAATTTGCTTTCTACAAGCAGCCAGAGCGTTGAAATCGCATGTGGATGGCGTATAGGTCATCTCTGATGCAACCGGAAGTTGCATCAGAGACGACCTTTCCTGCAGCCACAAGCGATTTCAATTCTCCGGCTGCTTGTAGGAAGCAAATGTAGAAATTGCCTGCCGCGAAGGTAAGGGGCAGGGAGGAAGAAAGTGAGGAAAGGTGGGGTGGAGAAGAACAGATGCTGAAGGGAACTGGGGAAGGTGGGGTGAAGAGGAACAGACATTGAAGAACTGGAGAAGGTGGGGTGGGGAGGAACAGACACTGAAGGGAAATGAGGGAGAGAGAGACTCCAGACTATGGGGGGGGGGAAGAGATGGAAGGGAGAGGCACAGTAATAGAGCATATGGAAGAGACAGAAAGCAGACAGTGGATGGTAGGAAATGAATGAGGAGAAGATGAGGAAAGCAGAAACCAGACAACAAAAGGTAGAAAAAAAAATTATTTTATTTTTTGCTTTAGGATGAAGTACTATATTAGTTGTGTTGATAAAAATACATCTCTTTCTCTAGTTCATCAGCCAGAACGTTGATTTATAAGGAAGGAATAAGCTAAATATTGCAGTACTGAGGCTTGTATGGATGCTGTGGGGACAGATTTTTTCCCCCGTGTCATTCTCTAGCTTGAACCTTCAACCTCTTCTCTTCATTTAGAGCTGTATCAGCCCTACTCCTTAGCTGAGACATGAACCCTCAGCCTCTTGTTACTGAGTCAGCCAGGCTTTAACATCAAGAGCTTTTGGGAACTTCTATTTCTCCATATCTGGGTTCAAATCACCACAGCAGATACAGGAACACTTTAGAGCAACAACTTG
The DNA here is from genome assembly GCF_902459505.1 of Geotrypetes seraphini. NCBI lineage: Eukaryota > Metazoa > Chordata > Amphibia > Gymnophiona > Dermophiidae > Geotrypetes > Geotrypetes seraphini. The sequence goes on along the minus strand of NC_047099.1, from coordinate 4,890,069 downwards.
GCAGGAGCTGCAAGTCGCTATAAGGTAGTTTCTGTCCCAAGTTTCTACCTTGATCTTAGTCCTAAAAACAAAGGCAGCGTTAAGAATTATGGGTTCAAATCTCAAGGACCATTCATGAAAGCAATTTGGGTAAGTTGTGGTCTTGAACCTTACACTTGCCTGCTTTGAGGATGCTGGAGATTTAGTTAACTTCTACCACATTCTCCAGCAATGAATTTCAGAGTTTAATTACACATTGTGTGAAGAAATATTTTCTCCGGATTGTTTTAAATCTACTACTTAGTAGCTTCAGCGCATGCTCCCTATTCCTTGTATTTTTGGAAAGAGTCAACAAGAGATTCACATCTACCCTTTCTCTTCACTCAGTATTTTAAAGACCTCGATCAAATCACCCCTGAGCTGTGTCTTCTCTAAACTAATGAGCCCTAGCTGCTTTAGCCTCTCCTCATAGAGAACTCAACCCATCCCTTATATCATTTTCATCAACCTTCTCTGTACATTTTTTAATTCCACTTTGGGGCTCACTTTCAAACTACTTAAGACTTAAAAGTTCCAAAGGTTACATATCATAACTTTTTTTGAGATACAGTGACCAGAAGTGCACACAGTATTCAAGGTGTGGCCACACCATAGAGCGATACAAGGGCGTTATAACATTTTAAGTACATAAGTAGTCGCCTCCGCCGGGGCAGACCAGAGGTCCATCCAGCCCAGCGGTCCGCTCACGCGGCGGCCCATCAGGCATATTGCCTGGTCAGCGGTCCCTGACTAATTTTATTGCCTACCTCTACAGTTATCTCTAAACCTTCCACTGCTCTTATCTGTACCCCTCAATCCCTTTGTCTTCCAGGAACCTATCCAGGTCATCCTTGAAACCCTGTACTGTGCTATTTCTTATCACGGCCTCCGGAAGGGTGTTCCATGTGTCCACCACCCTCTGTGTGAAAAAGTACTTCCTTGCGTTTGTTTTAAACCTGTCCCCCTTCAATTTCATCGAGTGACCCCTTGTTCTTGTGGTTTCTTTCAAATTGAAAAATCTGTCTTTGTCAACCTTTTCGATGCCCCTCAGGATCTTGAAGGTCTCTATCATATCTCCTCTGAGTCTCCGCTTTTCCAGGGAGAACAGCCCCAGCTTCTTCAGTCTGTCAGTGTATGTAAGGTTTTCCATACCCTTAATCAGTTTAGTTGCTCTTCTCTGGACTCCCTCAAGCATTGCCATGTCCTTTTTGAGGTACGGTGACCAGTACTGTACACAGTATTCCAGATGTGGGCGCACCATAGCCCGGTACAGTGGCAGGATGACTTCCTTCGTTCTGGTCGAGATACCCTTCTTAATGATACCTAACATTTGGTTTGCTTTCCTCGAGGCTGTGGCGCATTGTGCCGACGCCTTCAATGTCGTGTCTACCATCACTCCCAAGTCTCTTTCCAGATTACTGACCCCTAGCATTGATCCCCCCATTTTGTAAGTGAACATCGGGTTCCTTCTCCCTATATGCATGACCTTGCATTTCCCTACATTGAAGCTCATTTGCCACTTTTTCGCCCATTCTTCCAATGTCGTAAGATCCCTTTGGAGATTCTCGCAGTCAACCGTGGTTTCAACCTTGCTGAATAGTTTGGTGTCATCTGCAAATTTGATGACCTCGCATTTTGTTCCCGCCTCCAGGTCGTCAATGAATATGTTAAACAGGAGCGGTCCCAGCACCGATCCTTGAGGAACCCCGCTCGTGACCCCTTGCCAGTCCGAGTAATGGCCCTTTACACCAACCCTCTGCTTCCTGTCTGCCAGCCAGTTTTTGATCCATCGGTGGACCTCCCCGTGCACCCCATGGTTCCATAGCTTCCTGAGCAACCGCTCATGTGGTACCTTATCGAAGGCTTTCTGGAAGTCTAGGTAAATTATGTCTATGGGTTCTCCTTTGTCCACCTGGTTGTTTACCCCCTCAAAGAAGTACAACAAGTTTGTGAGGCACGACCTACCCTTGCAGAACCCATGCTGGCTCGACCTTAGCTGTCCATTTTTTTCGATATGGTCACAGATGCTGTCCTTAATCAGTGCCTCCATCATCTTTCCCGGGACCGATGTGAGGCTTACCGGCCTATAGTTTCATCTTTGTTTTCCATTCCTTTCTTGATATTTCCTAATATTCTATTTGCTTTCTTAGCAGTTGTTGCACATTGAGCTGAGGGTTTCAACATATCCTCAACAATGACATCTAGATCCTTTTCCTGGGCAGTGATTCCTAACACAGAACCCAGCATTGCACTGCTATAGTTCAGGTTCCTCTTTCCCACATGCATCATTTTGCATTTGCTCACATTAAACATCATCTACAGTTTGGATTCCCAGACTCTTAAGGTAGCTTCTGCTCCAGAAGTCTATCTCAGATAGCAGTGACATAATTCAAGAATTCGTGGATCAAATCTAAGGAAGCAAGAAAAAAGTATTGATCAGCAGAGCACACTGTAGCAGATAAGATGGACTGTCTCACAATTACACAGTGTGGTCCTGGTGTCTCTCTGTCTGCTTCATTACACAATTAAAAAACCAAAAACAAAACAAAGTGATATCTTCAGACTACCAGGGAGTCAGCATTTGAAAACGGTTCAAGAGATGGATTAGTTTCATACTCTATCACGCTATTCCAGTTACTGGCCATTGGAGGGCGCCATTGCTTCAGGAATTAGTACTGCAGAGTAGAGAGCTGCACGGGAATGGGGACGGCGGGCATCCCGCGGGTTCCCCCTTCGGGTCACGGGGATCCCGTGGGGACGCCCCCTAGGGTCGCGGGGATCCCGTGGGGACGCCTCCGAGGGTTACGGGGATCCTGCGGGGCTGGATGTACTCAGTCGCGTGGCTCTTCTTTTCCCTACCTGCAGCACAGAGCCGAACGGAAGTCTTCCCGACGTCAGCGCTGACGTCGGGAAGACTTCCGTTCGGCTCTGTGCTGCAGGCAGGGCAGGTAAGGAGAAGGAGAGTAGCCTTGCAGCTGTAAGAAGGTAATTTAGTTTCGTGGTTAAGGGCAGGGAGGTTTGTCGGACCGGGGCTGTTGTCAGTCGGTCGGGGAAGTGCCACAAAAGTAAGGGGACCTGGCCGGCTGTGCTGCACCCGGGGCGGTAGAGAAGGAGGGGGGAGAAGGACGCTGAAAGCACTGAAGACAAAGGGGTGGAGAAGGACGCTGAAAGGCCATGGGGAAGACGGGCGGGGGGGAAGGACTCTGAAAGCACTTGAAGACAGAGGAGGGAGAAGGACGCTGAAAGCACACGGGGAAGACAAAGGGGTGGAGAAGGACGCTGAAAGGACATGGGGAAGACAAGGGGGTGGGGTGGGGTGGGGTGGTGGAGAAGGACGCTGAAAGGCCATGGGGAAGACAGAAAGGGAGAAGGACGCTGAAAGGACATGGTGAAGCAGAGGGGAGAGAAGGACGCTGACAGGACAAGGGGAAGATGGGGGGGAGAAGGACGCTGAAAGGAAATGGGGAAGAGAGAGTAGGGAGAAGACGCTGGCAGGGAAGAAGACAGATGCCAGACTATGGGGGGAGCGGAGAGAAGAAGATGGGTGCCAGACCAATTTGGAAGGGGGAAGAAAGGGAGAGGCACAGTAACAGAGCAAATGGAAGATGCAGAAGGAAGAGAGACAGTGGATGGAAGGAATTGAATGAGAACATGAGGAAAGCAGAAACCAGGCAACAAAGGTAGGAAAAGAATTCTATTTCTTTTTTTTTTTTTGCTTTAGGATAAAGTAGTATATTAGTTGTGTTGATAAAAATTTATAAACATTAGAGGCTCTGGTAGAATCCCGTTTACAAAGTATGTATTCTTCCCAATTAATATTTTCAAATTAATAAAGTCTTTTTGCTTATTTGTAAATGGGTTTCTACCAGAGCCTTTAATTCAGTAGCATAATTAAATGAAATAACTATTTCTGAAGTTTATAGGGACGGGCGGGGACGGAGGGGATTCCTCACGGGGACGGGTGGGATTCATCGCGGGGACGGGTGGGGACGGAGGGATTCCTCAAGGGGACGGGTGGGACTTTGGCGGGGACGGGTGGGATTTCTGTCCCCGCGCAACTCTCTACTGCAGAGATGCTCAATGCTGCCCTTCTGTGGCAAATGTCTAGCATAAAGGCTAAACCATTTATCCTACCTGAGCAGTTTCAACATCACTCCCGATGGATTAGGTTCATACTCTGTCACATTATATTTAAAGAATGCCCTCTTCCCTAACTATGGAACACAAGGCAGTTTATCTCAATAACAAACTGATGGAGATCAATTTAAAAGGGAAAATAGAAAGGGATTCAGTCATTCACTTCTGTTCAAAATCTGCCATTTCGCTCTACTGGTAGTTTGCAGACGCTATTCCAGAGTTTAAGTAGCACTGAGTGAAGAAACATTTTCTTTTCCAACTTGGTTTAAAATGTACTAAATAGCTTATTTCTGTGCCCCCCTTACACCTTGTTTTTTTGGAAAGAATATACATGCAATTTTAAAACGAGAGAACCTTTACCAGAACCAGAAGAATAGATGGAATCAGTGGTTCCCAAACCTGTCCTGGGGGACCCCCAGCCAGTCAGGTTTTCAAGATATCCCTAATGAATATGCATGAGAGAGATTTGCATATAATGGAAGTGAGAGGCATGCAAATCTGTTCCATGCATATTCATTAGGGCTATCCTGAAAACCCAATTGGCCTAATGGTCCTCCAGGACAGGGTTGGGAACCACTGTTCTAGAGAAAGGAGAAAGGATTAAGGCATCTGGGTTTTACTTCCAGTGAAAACAATGGAAGTAAAACCCAGATGACTCAATCTGTCCTCCTTTTTCTGGAGCCATAGGGTAACCCAAATAAAGTGTCCTAATCCCCTGAGTTCATATTGTACCCCCAAGTCTCTCTATTCTTTCCCTCCCTCACATGAAAATCTCCCTAGTATCCTGATCTCTATTCAGTTCCTGAACTCACTTCAAGTTTGTTTTCAGAACTATGCTGTCCAGTCAAACTCATGAGCTGGAGTCTCAGTCCCAGGTACTGAACAGATGAGAGATTTAAAGTAGAGGGGCTGGAATTAAAAGCGAGGAAATGCATTTCCTGATTCCTACCCTTACAACAGAGCTGTAAAGTTACCCAGTTCCAGGAAGACTTGTTGGCAAGTCCTGGTTTTGAACTTTTTCCCAAGGCATTGTGGGACTTGTAGTCCCTGATCCTAAATCAGTACTGCAGATCCCATAGGGTCAGAAATCTAGGCCAGGCCCCAAATTTCCCTCCTGGAAATGGATATCTTAGAAACTCTGTTATAAGGAGTTTGGTTGGCTAGGGGTGTCAAACTGCAATACTGGAAGGCTGTGAACCTGTCAGGGTTTCAGGATATCCTTAGTAAATATGTTTGATTATATTTGCATACAAAAATAAGATATGCTAGTTACCTACATCATTATGAATATCCTGGAATCCTTGATACTTTGCTGCATTCCAGGACTGCAGTTTGCCACCCCTAAAATCTCACCTTGGCTTCTGGGGCCAGGTTAACTGTTAATCAGCTTGGGCAATCAGGGCTGCTGAAAACTTCACAGGAGACACATAGTGCAGGACAGGAAGGAAGTGCTTCTGTCCTAGTGACTGCTCCCGCCTCCTTTTATAGCCTATTGGCTGGAATATCTGACCAATGGGCTACAGGAGGAAGAGAGAGCTACTGGAAGCAAGGATAAGGCACTTCATACCTGCAGCTGTCAATGGGGTATGCGAATCGCAAGAGGTTATTTCCAAAGAGAGAGAAGCCTGCAAAAAAGAAGAGGTGAGGGGAGAAGGATAGAGGGGTTAGGAAGGAATGCTGCAAGAAACAGAATGTCGAGAAGGGCTGGGTAACTTCTCTATTTATGCCTGAGTCCCTTTGAAGGTATAGCTGAATATTTTTGGTTTTCTTTCCTATAGATATGGAATTCTTTTTCTTATCTTTGTTGTTTATTTATTGTAAACAGCTTTGGCGTTTATTTTGATAAAGGGGTCTAGCAAATGCTAAAAGTGTAAATTGACCATGACATTCGCTGTGATTGGAGGGAGAAGACTAGGAAGGGTTTACTGGCTTGGAAAAGGAAGGCAGGATGGCAGAAAGGAGATGAAAGAATAGAAACTGGGTGATGGGGTCAGAGGATGGGAGCTGTGAGTTAGAGATAGAGGAAACACGAAAGGGGTAAAGAGATCTGAAAGGGATTATTGCTTAGGAGCGAGAATGTTGCTGTAAAGAGCTGGAAGTGTCTAGAAGTTTAGGAATAAAGAAGGCTCACGACTACTATTAATTATTTCTCACTGCACAGCCACAAAGAGTAAGAAAACAGTCCCTGCTCAAAAGAGCTTAGAATCTAAACAGGATGTCATGGATACAGTCAAGGGGAACGGTTGGAGGGCAGTTAAGGGGAACGGTTGGAGGGCAGAGGAGCAGGGTTAATGATTGAAAGCTAAATGAAGGTGGGTTTTCAGTCTGCTTTTAAACAAGGGGCTTGACAGACAAACTGGGGTAATTTATTCCAGGCATAGGGGGCAGCTAAATGAAAGGAACGAAGTCTGGAATTGGCAGTGGAAGAGAAGAGTGACTTATCTGAGGAAAGGAGTTCTCTGGGAGATGTATAAGGAGAGAGAAGCGAGGAGAGATATTGAGGGACAGCAGAATGAACACACTTGTAGGTCAGCAATAAGATCTTGAACTGTATGTGATGGCAGATAGGGAGCCAGTGAAGCAACTTAAGCTTTGCACAGATTGCAAGGGGCAGAGGCGACACTGAGGGATACCAGTTAGGAGTAGATTGCAGTAGTCTAAGCCTGAGGTCACAGGGGCACCTCATCCCCTTACACTGTCCTGTGAGTCACAGGAGGGCGATATGGTCCTTCTCTCCAGGACTCCCAATGCCTGTCTGCAAATGAAATCTCCCATCTGCTCAGAGCTGTGTCTAAATCTCCAGCAATCTCAGATCTCATCTAGGAATCAGTCCTGGAGGAAATGGGAACCTCTCCAGGTTGTGATTCCTTTTACTGTCCCGTGGAAAGCTGGCACTGAACAGGGACCCCATGAGCCTATTCATCTTAATACATTGAACAGAAATCAGCTATGAGATACCACTTGCCTTTGTAACATTGGTGGTGGTGAGGGGGGGACACTAGAACATATCAGGGGGCTTGCGACAGATTAAAGAAGAGTTAGAGTCTACTGAAACTGATTACAGAAAGCTTTTTACTATTTCATAGAAAAAGTCATACAGTTCAAGAGAGCAACTTCTGGGCTCTTGCATTCTAATATAATGTTTTTAAGAACATAAGAGTTGCCATACTGGGACAGATCGAAGGTCCATCAAGCCCTGTATCCTGTTTCCAACAGTGGCCACACAAGAACCTAGCTAGATCCCAAGTAGTAAAACAGAATTTATACTCTTATCCTAAGAATATGCAGTGGACTTCCCCAAGCCATCTGAAAAATGGCCTATGGACTTCTCTTAGGAAATTATCCAAACCTTTTTTAAACCCCGCTGATTTCACTCCGGCCATAGTCATTTTACTGCATGTTGGTGACTGATATCTGGGACTGTGAAATGTGAATTCTGGCTGAGAAACCCTCTCTAGAAGATCTCAAATAAATGGCTGAGGACTCGTTAGTGGTGGCCTAGTGGAAGCTGTTCATGCTTTTGGAGCAAGGGAGGGTTTAAATCCCTTCAGTGAATAAATGAATGTCTTATATCTTTTTAAAATTGAATCAGAGAGAAAAGACAACACTTAAGTCACAAGGTAAGAGGTGGCCTAGTGGACAGTGTTCATGCGTTTGGAGCAAGAGGCTGAGGGGTCAAATCCTTTCAGAGAATAAATAAATGTCTTTTATCTATTTTTTAAATCAAATCAGACAGAGAAAGGTATTAGGAAGAGAAAGAACCCAAAAATCACTGGGTAAGTGGTGGCCTAGTGGAAGGTGTCCAACCTTTTGGAGCAAGAGGCTGAGGGATCAAATCCTTTCATGAATAGAAATGTATTTTATCTCTTTTTATAATCAAATCAGAGAGAGAAAGGTATAAGGGAGAGAAAAGTCAACCCAAAAGTCACTGGATAAGTGGTGACCTAGTGGATGGTGTTCCTGTTTTTGGAGCAACAGGCTGAGTGTTCAAATCCTTTCAGTATATAGATATAATCTTTATGTAGTTGTAAATTTCAATTCAGGGCATAAAGGGAAAGAAAAAGAAGCAAGCCTTTGTTTCCCCATGGTGGGTCAGAGGAAAGATGGGTTATTTTCTACCAAATCATCCTGAGCGTAAGTCCTTTTTAACACCAAATAGTCTGACTTTTAAACCCAAATCATGGAAGGAGAAGTATAAGGGGGTGAATATAACAGTAATAGATGTTGATAACTCCCTCCCCCCCCCACCAAATAATTGCTTGCTTGCAGGATCAGGCTGCTGGGCTGTCAGCCTATAGGAAATATTCTGGTGCTGTAGCTCTTTCAATGTGGACTACCCTTAAGACAGGTTGTTTTATTGTTAACTCCTGTTATTCTAAAGATAACCAGTAGGCGTCAGTATAAGCCACAGTGGTCTTGCAAGAAAATGCAAGTGCTGTTTGTATATGGAAAAAGGTTTTTAAAAATATATATTTATTTATTTGGTTTCATATCCCGTCCTCCCAGAAAAGCTCAGAAAGGGTTACTAAATGTCAGAGTGGACAGACTGATAATCTAAGGCAGCAGTTATCTGCAAAGCAGCACTTGTTAACTGGGCAAAGTGGTGCTGATTGAGGGCAATTATCCGGACAAATGATTTCAAATTGCCTCAGTGCTTCTCAGGTAGTGTCAGGGTGGTCTGTGGGCAGAGTGAGAGGTCTCCGGTGTTACTCAGTTACCAGAGGGTATTTTTTTAATTTCATAACCACAGAACTACTGAGATAGAGTTAAGACAGTATAAAGAAGTTTCTAAGTGTATTTGAATAGCACTAGCTCTGACAGCCTCTCTGGATAAATGCACTGACTGTGTTTAATCTACTGTGGTAGGATTTACAAAAAAACAACAACAACCCAAACCCAAACAAAACATTGATCACCTCAGCTGTTCTTCTTTTTCCTATAAAAAAAACTAAAAGATCTCAAGTGATGGGATTATTCTTAAATCCAAGGCTCTCCACTGATGTCATGTACAGTCTGAGATAAGCACAGAGGATTCGTAGGTGTGAGGGCTTCAAGTCTGGGATTAGGAAGAAGCTATTGGTTCAGAGACCAATTTACAAAAACTGAAAAAAAGCACAATGTTACATTAGCTGTTAGTGAGCCAAACTTCATTAGTCCAATGATGGACTGGAGGAAAGGTTTGCTGCCTTCTTCCAAAGAGATCTGGGTTTGCGTCTCATCCCTGACTCGTTGTTTGACTTTTAAATTCATATCAGTGAATGAGAGGTATAAGAGGGAGAAAAATTAGAAGCATTACATGAAACAGCTTGTGACTTGGTGGCTGTGGACCTGATCAGTACTTAAAGGTTGTGGGTTGAAATCCCCTATTTGATGAGTTGTTTGAATGTTAAACCAGAATGATGGTATAAGGGGAAGAAAAACTGAGTCAATCCTCACCAGTCCAGTTGTGGCCTAGAGGAAAATTTGTTATCTGGAACTAAAGAGTCCTGGGTTCTACTCCTTCTTCCTTGATTTGGATTTAAAAATGAAACATCCAGGAACAGAAGTATAAGGGGAAGAAAAAGTGATCAAATATTCATCAGTCCACCAATGAACTCCCCTGATTAGCTGAATTTTAAAGCCAAATCAAGGAAGGAGAAGTATAAGGGGGAAAAAAAGTGATCCAACTTTCACCCCTCTAGTGGTGGACTACAGGAAATAGGTGGGACCAGAGCTGGTAAATAGATGGGTTAAAGGGGGCTAATCAGAAGCTAGGTGGCACCAGAGCAGGAGGTTAGATAGACCAGTGAGGTGGGGGAAAGACAGACCAGGGGTAGGAGGGGGTCAGGTATCCCTGTGCTCCAAGCATACTGCATGAAAACTAATAACCTTTGCTAAGCTGTTATTAGACAAGCTGTGAGGACCCTTGCCGATGTGAATCCTGAGAACTAGAAAGAGAAAGTTTGGCTGTGTGAGGGATTGCTATTGAAAAGCACCGATGCAGTTGGCTGGGGTAGGGTAGAGTTTAGCTTTTACCCACATAAGACAGAAATGAACACATGAATGAGCTTTTAGTGGGGGAATTCTAATAACCTGCTTGAAACCTGCCACATCTCTGGGAGGATCAAAAGCGAGGACTCAGAGTCAAAATTTCAGAAATCCCAGCGCTATTGTAAAGTCCTCTTACTTGTGATGTCCTGTCTGTCTGTCCAAATTAGATTGTAAGCTCTTCTGAGAAGGGGCTGTCTATTGAATGTTAAATGTATAGCAACGCATACGCCTTTCAGCGCTATAGAAATAGTAAATAGTAGTGTTCATAATAAGCCGCAAGACCTCAGCAGTGGCGTGTTTCACGTGAAGACTCTCGCCTCACAAATTGCTTGCATGGAGAGAGTGTTTCAGGTCACAAAAACCCCTGATGGACTTTAATATTTGAAATAACATTTATATGAAGAATAAAGTACATTGGGGTATTTGTGACCTGAAACACTCTCTCCATGCAAGCAAATTGTGAGGCGAGAGTTTTCACATGGAACAAGTCCCTGCCAAGGTTTATTATAGGTCTGAGGACTTTATAACAACACTGGCATCTCTGTGAGGAGACGGATGAGCTTGGGTGCTTGAGAGGGAAGATGTCCTGGGTTACTTTTTTTTCCATCTCCTTGCCACTTCTGGCTATGCAGGCATATGAAAAGCAGAGGAGCAAGCTGAAGACGGAGCAAGAGGAGCTGAGCAAAAGCAGCCATAGAGTCGCAAGTGAAAGGCTTTCTGGAGAAAGAAATGTCTGTCAGCAATCGTCTGAACCCTTTTACCGCAGTGTCGGGTACTGTGACTTAGAAAATTCAGACTATATCTTTCATGTTTGAAGCTGGCTTCGTATGCTGTCCAACATCCCGAGGGGTATCCCATATTTGTACACATGTAACATGGGCAAATTGGCTATGTAAAAATACACCCACTCATATAGTGTGCAGAGGGTGTAAGCGGTACATAAAAATGTACACATTCCATGCAAGAAAATATTGTACTTGGGCTTGTATTCTATGTGGCAATGAATCCCCTGCCTTAACAGAGCCTGATGTACAGAACTTAATTCTGCTTCTTTGCTCATTTTAACTTTAGATCCTCTTTATTTTCAATTTTTTCCAGATTGAAAATAGCCAGTGCAAAAGTCTGCTTTAGTCAGCGAAGAGCCTGTCAATTCTTGCTTTTTGGGAGAATTATATTGTATGGCAGTGTGTGTGTGTTTGTGTAATATTTAGCTCACACCTTTTCAATAGTCGCTACTCCTCTTTCTGCAACAGAGTAGACACGGCGGATGGTATGAATAACATGAAGAAAGACCTGGCGAAGCTTGAAGAATAGTCTGACATTTGGCAGCTAAACTAATGCTAAGAAATGCAAGGTCATGCATTTGGGCTGAAAAACCAGAGGAAACTGTACAGTTTAGGGGGTGAAGAACTTATAGAAACATAGAAATAGACAGCAGATAAGGGCCACGGCCCATCTAGTCTGCCCACCCCAAAAGACCCTCCCCTACCTTTCTCTGTGAATAGATCCCACGACGGAACAGGGGGACTTGGGTGTGATTGTATGTGATAATGTTAAGGTGGCTAAACAGGTTGAAGAGGTGAAGGCGAAAGCTAGAAGGATGCTAGGATGCATAGGGAGAGGTATGGCCTATAGGAAAAAGGAGGTACTGATGCTCCTGTATAAGACTCTGGTGAGACCTCATTTAGAATAATGTGTTCAATTCTAGAGGCCGAACCTTCAAAAAGATATTACAAGGATGCAGTCGGTCCAGAGGAAGGCTACTAAAATGGTGTGTGGTCTTCGTGATAAGGCGTATGGGGACAGACAATCTGTATACTTTGGAGGAAAGGCGATTGAGGGAAGATATGACAGAAATGTGCATGATCGAGTCACTTTCATTTGAAAGGAAACTCTGCAATGAGAGGGCATCGGATGAAGTTAAGAGGTGATAGTCTCCAGAGTAATCTGAGGAAGTTCCTTTTTATGGAAAGGGTGGTAGATGCGTGGAACAGTCTCCCGGAAGAGGTGGTGGAAACAGAGACTGTCTCTGAATTCAAGAGGGCCTGGGATAGGCACGTGAGATCTCTCAGAGAGAGAAAGCGATAATGCTTACTGTGGATGGGCAGAATGGATGGGCCATTTGGCCTTTATCTGGCGTCATGTTTCTATGTTTATTATCCTGGAACCATAACCCTCAGAAATTTGTGATTCTGGACATGGTATCAGTAATATTCATCTTAGTTTAATGGGTTCAATATTATTATTATTACTCCAGTTCATTCATCTGTCACTCTTGGGGAGGGCGGTGGATAGGAGATGATGCACTTATACTCCCCTTTTCCATCCAGAATATTCTGTGACGTGCTTCTTCTCAGGAAGCACCAGCCCAAGGTCCTGCTTAATAATTAGCATTGCGAACAGAAACGGGTCAGGTGTAGTGGAAATACACAGCAAACGCCTAAGCAGGACAGGCTTAGCCCATCAGAGTTCCAATATCAATTCATAAGAACATAAGAATTGCCGCTGCTGGGTCAGACCAGTGGTCCATCATGCCCAGCAATCCGCTCACGCGGCGGCCCTCTGGTCACCCTAACTGAGACTAGTCCTACCGGCATACGTCCTTGTTCATTATGAACTTGTCTAACTTTGTCTTGAATCCCTGGAGGGTGTTTTCCCCCATGACAGACTCCGGAAGAGCG